>NC_089780.1:22935165-22977665 GCF_040412425.1 Macrobrachium rosenbergii
TCTTGATAAATTAACCTTTGTAATTTAACTCAAGAATTAATTAAAATTTGTGTTGTTTTCAAGTAATGGTAAATTTTTTCAGATTGCAAATTATAATTATAAATTTTGAATTCAAAAATAAATTTTTAAATTTGAAATTTTTTAAAAACAGTGTTTCATTTACTGACCACCAGTGAATAGGATTAATTGTGTGCATAAGTGAATTAAGACCAGGGAAACAGTTAAAGTTGTTTGAAGGAGTCATGCCTTTTACTTTAGTATATTTCTTGTTTAAATGTTGATACCTCACACTTGTTTTGATAAACTTAGTCTAATTTCTCACATGATTATTAAGTTTTTAAGGGATCACTATTGACTTTAGAGTAAAGAGTCATAATTTTAATGTTATGAGAGTTCAGGTATCTGGCTGAAGTGAGATAAAATTTTGAATTCTGTGATTAGTTGTGCAATAACCAGCTACTTGGAACACATCATGACATTACGAATTTGGTGCCCAGACCCAGGAACAAAACAAAATATCACTCTGGTTTATAATTTATAATGGTAGTGTTAGGGATTTCTTTATAGGAGAGTGACCACATAGTTATTTTTGCACTGTATTGTGAATTATTTGATTGAGTAACTTAGAGAAAATGGCTCTGTTCAATGTTCAGGAATTTTTAGCAGTTCCTTCCATCCAAGAGTTATCTGAATCCAACCTGACTAAGGCACAGTGGACTGCTTTAGCAGTGGCATGTGGGGAATATGTGTCTGGTTGTATGATTAAGGCACAAATCAGATGCATTGCAATCTAAGCACTGATGGACTCTGGTAAAGTCACTGATGAAGATGAGTTAGAATTAGCACAAGAGTTGCTGAATGTAGCTGAGGCAGAATTTATAAATAAGCAAGAGGAATTGAAAGCTAACAATGAGTCTGAGAGGAAAAGTGATGCAGAAGCAGAGCTTAGACGTAGAAGCAGAAGAAAGTTTGATTAAGCTGAAGATGAAGGCTGAAAGAGAGAAAATGCAGGCAGAAAGAGAAAGAGAAGACAGAGAGAAAAGAGAAAGAAAAGAAAGAGAAGGAGAAAGAGACAGAGCAAGAGAGGCAAGAGAGAAAAGAGAAAGAGAAGCAGAAGAAGCAAGAGAGGAAAGAGATAGAGCAAGGAAGAAGGAAGATTATGAAAGAGATGAAATTATTAGAAGCTCGCTCCATGTTGCCTATGACACTGTCTAACCCTATCCAAGGTAATTCAGACCCTGTATTTGATGTGGTAAGAGTGCAGAAGTTAATTCCAAAGTTGACAGAAGAAGCTCCAGATGAGTTTTTTGATCACTTTGAAAAAGTGGCTTTAGGTATGGGATGGCCAGAAGATAAATGGCCAGTGTTCTCATTGGTAAAGGAAGAAGTGCCTATTTAGCCTTATCAGCTGATCAGTGTAAAGAGTACAAGGTACTCAAACACAGTGTGCTACGGGTTTACCAGATGACCCCTGAATATTACAATGAAAGATTCAGATCTTTGAGAAAGGATGACAAGATTACCTTTTTGGATTATGCCTACAAGGTGAAGAGGTGTTTCAAACAATGGTTGGAGGCTGCTAAAGTTAAATCTATGGACGAACTTGAGGAGCTGTAGTCCTAGAGCAATATCTTAGAGGAATTCCTGAACACATAAGGGCCTATTTGAGAGAGAGAGAGGTTAAGAAACTTGACAACCCTGCTACAATGACTGAAGACTACAATATAATTTGTAGTAAAAGGAATTATAAAGTCAAGTACTAGAACCAACAACGCACTGGTTTTAGGTCTCATCCAAATTTCAGGAACATTACAAATGGGAATCCTTCTAGTGATAATACCAGTACAAAGCCAGGTAATACCCCTCAACATTCGAATGTTAAATCCTCATCATCTAGTTTCTCTAGACAGATACAGAAGATTAATGTTGCCTGCTTCAAGTGTGGAAAGCTGGACACTATAGTTGAGATTGTTATCAGACACAACAACAGTCAAAGCCAGTTGGTCAAGTGGTTAAAGGTAACCAGGTGAAACAAACTATGAAGAGCAGTGTGGGGAAGACTGACACAGTTGGGAAGACTGAGACTAAACAAGCTGAGTGTTTAGCAACCAGTGGAAATGTAACTTCAAGCAGTGAGGGGCTGAGCAGCTTGGAGGCTTTTAAGCCATATATCTATGAAGGTGCACTGGCAACTCAAGGATGGAGTGTGCAGGTACCAGTCAAGGCACTACATGATACTGGCAGTAACCATGGTGTGGTAGTTTGTGGTGCTCACCCACAGTTGGAGAAGAATCTCACTGGAGATTCAGTTATTTTGAAGGGTATAGGAGGAGAAGAGGTAACTCCTATATCCCGCTTGCACCTGTCCTCTGAATGGGTGACAGGTAATGTTGGTTTTTGCTGTAAAAGACATATGGGAATCAGGAAGTCTGTTGAGAAGGTTATGAAGTATTTTTTCTGGCCTTGACTTCATAAGGATGTTAGCAGGTTTTCTAGAGAGTGTCACACATGCCAGATAGCTGGAAAACCGAATGAAACCACTCAGAAAGCCCCCCAACAACCCATAGAAGTTAGAGGAGAACCCTTTAGCAAGGTCATTATAGATGTGGTTGGGCCGCTTCCAAAAATAAAGAAAGGAAATGAATATCTGTTAACCTTAATGTGTCCTGTGACAAGGTATCCTGAGACGATTCATGTAAGAAGTATAAGTGTCAAGGTAGTTGCTGAGAAGTTGGTGGAGTTTTTCTCCAAGTCTGGAATACCTGAAATTGTGCAAAGTGACCGAGGAATGAACTTTACTTCTAAATTGTTCCAGGATGTGATGAACTTGTTAGAAGTGAAACAACAGTTATTAACTGCTTATCATCCAGAGACTCAAGGAGCCTTGGAAAGGTTCCACCAGACATTGAAATGTATGTTAACAAGATACTGTTCTGAATGAGGAAGAGAATGGGATGCTGGTTTACCCTTGATGTTGTTTGTTTGAAGTTAGGAATGCTTATCAAGAAAGTATGGGGTGTTCACCAAATGAGATGATTTTTGGTCGAGAAGTGAGAGGTCCATTAAAGATTCTTGCAGAGAATTGGGAAGAAAATCAAGAGGAAATCCAAGAGAATATGTGAAGAATTTGAAGAAAAGGTTAAGAGAAATCAGAAAATTCTCTTTAGAAAATCTGAAAATAAGTCAAGAGAAAATGAAAAGAAGATATGATGCTAAGACTAAGCTAAGAAGTTTTAGTGTAGGACAGCAAGTTCTGGTAATCTTACCAGTGAAAAGATTTCCTCTTACCTAATAAATTTCAAGGTCCTTACAAGATAATAGAGAAGTTAAGTGATCAAACTTATGTGACTGAAACACCAGGAAGATGGAAACGGCAGAGGAAGATACACATGAATCTTTTGAAACCTTACTTCTCAGAGACTAAAACTGAAAAAGTTTCAGTAACACAGACAATTTCATCTACAGAGGACGAGGATGGCTACGAATTGGGAGCTGAAAGCAAGATGAACAATTCTTCCATATTGGAAAATTTGGAGGATAAACTAAAACATCTGAGTGTTGAGCAAAGTGGTGAATTAAGTGGGGTGATTAGAAGTTTCCCGGAAATTTTTGCAGATGTACCTAGCCGTACCGATCCGTCAAAGCTTGAGATAAAGATCAGCGAGGATGGAAAACCTTTTAAACAGAGAGCATTTCGCTTCTCACCTTTTCACAGAGATGTTTTGAAGAAAGAAGTTGAGTATTTGTTGCAGCATGGATTAGCAGAACCCAGTTCATGTCATTACAGTTCTCCTTGTGTGTTAGTGAAGAAACCAGATGGCTCATTTAGGATGTGTACTGATTATGGGAAACTGAATTCCATCAGTATGGCTGACAATAATTATCCCTTGCCTCTTATAGATCAATTACTTGATAATACAGGGCAAGCCAAGTTTGTTTTATAAGATAGATTTGTTGAAAGGATATTATCAAATTCCCTTAGATGAGAATGCTATGTTGCTGTCAGCTTTCATTATTCCTTTTGGACTGTATCAATACACTGTTTTGCCATTTGGTCTGATGATACACCTGCGACATTCCAGTGAGTGATAGATCAACTGCTAGGATCCATAGAAGGAGTAGGTGTACCTTGATGACATTGTTATTTATTCTAACACATGGGAAGAACATCTGAAGATTTTAAGAAAAGTGTTCAGGAAACTACAGGAAAGGCAACTGTTCAGTGTCTGAGATTTGAATTTGGAAAAGGCCTTCTCGCTCCTGTTAACACTAATGTAGAAGGTATCCGTAAGGCAAACCCCGGCCCCTACTACCAGGAAACAGCTACAAAGATTTTTGGGCATGGCTGGATTTTATCGCCGATTCTGTCCAAATTTCTCAGCCATAGTAGCTCCCTTAACTGACTTAACCAGTCCGAAAACAAAGTTTGTTTGGACTCCAGAATGTTAAGAATCATTTGAGAAGGTTAAAGCCATTTTAACTTCAAGACCAGTGCTTCAAGCTCCAGACTTCAGTAAGAAGTTTGTAATAGAATTTGATGCATCCGACTGTGGAATTGGAGTTGTTCTACTTCAAGAAGATGACAGCAGTATTCTACATCCAGTGTGTTTCATGTCTTCAGAGTTGAAAAAGCATCAGAAAATTTATTCCACCCAGAAAAAGAAATGTTAGCATTAATCACAGCACTGAAAAAGCTCATTTATTAGTAAAATGAAAAACCAGAACCAGAGACTGACCAGGTGGTCTTTGTGCCTACAACCGTATAATGTAAAAGTAGAGCATATTTCTGGTAGGAATGATGTAGTTGTAGATTATTTATCCAGCTGTGAATTGTTGGATTCAAACCCTGGATAACTAATCTTCTGGGGGATGAATTTCATATTGCCTTGCAATATGTATATCATTCCATGATTTTGATATATTTACTGTTCTAGTTGTTGTGTATTCTGTATATTAGTATTAGTTATATATGAATGTCTTTGCAATATCAGATCTCACAAGAATTAATAATACGCTTTTAATAATATGTAGCGGGAGAAAGAGAGATTCGAGTTAGACCAGATGTTGTGTTTTGGTTCAGCTGTCATCAGTTAAGATAAGCAAGCACTTTGCTTTGAGTTAAGTGATGACAAGCGAGAGATAACAATCGAGTCATGTAGGATTTCTGTCCCATTCGAGAAAAAGATGAATGATTTCGCAATGTTACACATATTGTTCTGATTGCGTCCCATATGATTTTCTATTCGAGTTACATACGCCTTTTTGAGAGTAAAAGCACATATCTCAATAGGTTATGTCATGTTTTGTAAGATTGCAGTTCAAAACATTTTGCTCAGGAAGTGACGTCATCTTCCTTTCTAGAATTTTCTCTTGTATCTCATTCCCAAAGTGTAACGATGTAATTCTATGGGGGTTTTGCTTCTTGCTGGAATCCTAAAAATTTGCTCATTCTGGTTTCACAGACCTTTAGTGTGGTTCTCTCTCTCTCTCTCTCTCTCTCTCTCTCTCTCTCTCTTCAAAAGAGAGTTGTTAACATAAAATATTTGTGTGGTCATTGAAATTGATCTTAGTGTTTGAGATCTGACAGTAGTAAAAGTGTATATATTTGTAACGGCACCTATCAAAAGTGTTTTGTGAATCTCGAGCAGCTGCATTTGGAGTAAACTTTGTGAAAGTTTTCACAAGTTTGTGTAAGGTAAATCACAAGTTTGTGTAAGGTAAAGTGAATTTTACTCATTATTACCATGGTATAATAAGGTCTATTAAGGGATTTTTGCCTTAGGAAAATTGTTATTGGTAAATTTTGTGTGTACTTTTGTGTGTTCTTGTGTTTGCACTCTCTTAATTTTTCACATTTTATGTAGTGGTGATTTAACATTTATTTACTTAGCATTTTACATATTTCTTGGTGATTAACATTGCATACTTGATTTAATTTTCATTTACTTAGATTTTCTTTTCAAATCTGAAGTATTTCTGAATAGTTTAAGTTTTGCTTGATCAATTCAATTTCTTGTAACTTAACTCAAGAATTACAGTAATTAAAATTTGTGTTGTTTTCAAGTAATATTAAATTTTTTCAGATTGTGAATTATAATTATAAATTTTGAATTCAAAATTAAATTTTTGTATCCAAAATTTTTTAAAAACAGCGTTTCATATACTGACCCCCAGTGATTAGGATTAATTGTGTGCATAAGGCTAAGTGATAAACATGTTTTGTTCCTTTAGTTTTGCTGAAGTGAATTAAGACCAGGGAAACAGTTAAAGTTCTTTGAAGGAGTGATCCCCTTTTACTTCAGTATATTTCTTGTTTAAATGTTAATACTTCCCACTTGTTCTGATAAACTTAGTCCAATTCCTCACATGATTAGTAAGTTTTTAAGGTAAAGTCATAATTTTATTGTTATAAGAGTTTAGGTATCTGGCTGAAGTGAGGTAAAATTTTGAGTTCTATGATTAGTTGTGCAATAACCAGGTACCTAGAACACATCGTGACAATATATAAATATATATATATATATATATATATATATATATATATATATATATATATATATATACTGAAAATGTATATACTTATATATGTATATATATATACATTTATTATATATATGTATATATACACACATAAATGTACTGTATATACAGAGTATACATATAATTTGACTTACTACAAATCCTTTCAGGTTCAAATTCTCTCTCTCTCTCTCTCTCTCTCTCTCTCTCTCTCTCTCTCTCTCTCTCTCTCTCTCTCATTTGCTTTTCATTTTCCATCCCTTATCCCAAAGCACCTCTCTCACCTATTTCTCTCTACCTATCGTCATTTCTTTCACAAAATAACCGGCAAAAACCTGAAAAAAGTCATTCTTGAAGAGAGTTCCCGCGCCGAAGGATTTGGACAAAACTTGTAAAAAGCGAAATATTTCCACTTCCCTGATTTACTAAACAAATAACTTGCAAGCAAGATTTCGTCACAAGCACAACCGGATCTTGCACCATCGGTACCAAGCGCTTGGTCTTCGCGGAAGTGATCACAAAAATGTTTTACTTAATATTTATAATAAATTATAAATCATATATATATACTGTATATATATATATATATATATATATATATATATATATATATATATATATATATATATATATATATATATATATATATATATATTATATGCGGAACTAATCAACACCTGAGCAAGTGTTTCACAGAAATAAATTTCAGACTCACTTCGCAATACGAACTCTGGTCTCTCAAATGATAGGCCAGGCCGCTGCCAACTGACCCACACGATAGTTTTCACCATTATACGTTATATCCGACCCCCTGTCGTCTTTCCTTGCCTAGATACCATACCTTCCTAATCCTGTCACGCTCAAATTTTCACTCATGAGTGTCGTGATATATACAGTGTATATATGTATATGTATATATATATATATATATATATATATATATATATATATATATATATAGATAGATAGATAGATAGATAGATAGATAGATAGATAGATAGATAGATAGACAGATAGATAGATAGATACACACAGATTACTGAAACATAAACCGATTATATATAAATAAATAAAACAAAACATACACCGAACACTTATGCTTACGCCGAATTCACAAAACAGAAGGGGCACCAAATACTCACCTTGCGACCTCCGCAACAGAGCATATTTGAGCGGGCCGCGACCACCAACTGATCCCTCACCGCCCCACCGTCCACAAGGACCATCAGCACGCATTCCAACCACCTGGGGAGAGGAGAGAAGAAGAAGATGAAGAGGATGAGTCTTTGGTAAACACTGCAGATGGGGTGTTGGACTTTGTCCTTATCATGTATAGGTTTATGTTAGATGTCCGTGGATTTGGTGCAGTTACTTAGATACAATTTATTTTTAGGTAATGTTTCGGTTGCTATGTAGTTAGGTACGTATTTGTCTGTGTGTTTTTAGTTTCATACGATGTTTTTTTGAGAAATGTTTGTTTATTTCTTGTTTTCATATGATGTTGTTTATAATTATTTGTTTAGTTTTGTTGTCATGTGTATTTTACTTCAAAGGCTTCTTTGGTACGTTTCATGTGAATATAAGCATATTTTTCAACGTTACTGATAATAATAATGATAAATAAAAAAAATAGTGACGAAAAAGCTTAGACTTCACCGGTAAATTTAAAATAAATGAAAAATTCGAAATGCTGGACTTTTGACCAGTACTATGCAGCGTATTAAAAAAGGAGGCTTATAAAAAAAATTGCGTTAGTGCCAAAAATTTGAATGAAATCGCCCGTATTAAAAAACACGACGTCGCAGGGATAGTAAACCTGTTACGAAGTACCTCAGGAACCATCTTATCATCATAATCGCCCTCATCAAGCCGAGATGATTTTATGAGGACCTCATACGTGCTTTCATATGTTGCCCACTAGCCTGGCCTCTTTTTGTCTTGATTCTCTTAAGAAGACGACATAAAAATTCTTCCACTTCACAGCTGTTTACAAAAGACAAAAGCTCTTTATTTCTGAAAATGATGTATTCTTTGAGTCTGGGGTTCTAAAGAAATGACGCCATTTCCGGTAGCATCAATTCAAGTTTAGGGATAAATGATGGACAGGTGTGTATCTCACTTCTTAAGGTGTAATGACCTTCTAAAGGTAATTATTCTAACGGTAATTCTTCTTAAGGTGTAATTATCTTCTAAAGGTAGTTCTTCTAAAGGCATGATTACATTCCGAAGGTAATTCTTCTAAAGGTGTAATTACCCTCTAAACGTAATTCTTCTAAAGGTGTAATTACATTCCAAAGGTAATTATTCTAAACGTGTAATTCCATTCTAAAGGTAATTATTCTAAACGTGTAATTATCTTTAAAGGTAACTCTTCTAAAGGTGTAATTACCTTCTAAAGGTAATTCTTCTAAAGGTGTAATTACATTCCAAAGGTAATCCTTCTAAAGGTGTAATGACCTTCTAAAGGTAATTATTTTAAAGGTGTAATGATCTTCTAAAGGTAATTCTGGGTCCCTGAACCTTGAATTACTTTTCCTTTATTACATAACAGAAAGATGATTGAAATAAAATTCAAGCATATCTCGATTTCCCTTTACAATTTTCTCTCGTTCATCTGCTCCTTTTTTTCATTTTCCCTTTTCTCAACGTCATGTTCCCCTTGCTTTGTTGTTGGACCCTTCTCTTCCCAATCCTCTCTTCTCCAATCATCTCTTCCCAATCCTCTTCCTTCAATCAGCTTTACATTTCCAGTACCTCACTCAATTACTTCGCTTCCTTTTTTTATTTCCTAACTTAGTGGCTCCTTAAAATTTTCTTTCTTCCTTCTATTCATTACCCATTTCTTTGGCTTTCTTTCTTCCGTCTTCCTTTATCTCCTCCTCCTCCTCCTCCTCTTTTTTCTCTTCTCCTCCTCCTCCTCCTCCTCCTCCTCCTCCTCCTCCTCCTCCTTCTTCTTCTTCTTCTTCTTCTTCTTCCACAGACCATCGAAACTAATTGATTGTCTCTACCCTTGACTCTCTTAATCACAGTCAAGAGACTGTTGCTCTCTGGAGGTCTCTCCTTTTTTTTATTCTTCTTCCCACTCTCCCTTTCTTCCCCTTCTCCCCTTCCCTCTCCCTCTTTCAGCCAGTCTTAAAATGTCACTTCCCCCCCTTCCCTCCCTTTCTTCCCTTCCCTTTAACCATTTGCACCTCCCTTCCCTTCCATCCCTACTCCTACTTCTGCTACTTCTGCGGCTAACTTCGTAGACGGACGATGGACAAAACAGAAATAGTAGTAGTAGTAGTAGTAGTAGTAATAAGCAGTATTAGCCTTTGGAACGGCTCCATAAGTAGTAGTAGTAGTAGTAGTAGTAGTAGTAGTAGTAGTGGTGGTAGTAATAGGCAGGATTATCCTATGGAACGGCTCCAGAAGTAGTAGCAGTAGTAGTAATCAGGATTTGCTTTTGGAACGGCTCCAGAAACCCGTCTTTTCATTTGGTGAATTACTGGTACAAGTCATTGAGAAGGGCGGCTATAATGTCAGGGTATGTGTCATATAAAACAGTATTTCAATTAATGTCTGTGGATTCTTTTCTTCTACATATCAGGCTTATACTCATCTAAATGATTGGCAGAGCTGTTTACTTGCGATCTAAAGAATTTTTGCTTACAAAAACACATTCAATTTTCCTGCATGGAGTTCATTAGTTCAATATGTTTATAATTATTTTCTTATCAGCCTTTTCCTATTCTTCAATACATATCTTTTAAAATCATTTTTTGTTATAAAATTCTATAAATGCCATCCACAATCAGATGAAGAGGACTATATATCAATCTGTTTATATTTTTCAACCTTATTCTCCCTAATTATTCCTAATATCAATTAATTTGAACTTACGTCTCTCGAAATGTCTTGTTTTTAAAATCTGTCAACCATACAATAGATCTTACTATATTATTATTATTATTATTATTATTATTATTATTATTATTATTATTATTATTATTATTATTATTATTATTATTAAAAAGTTTCCATTTTCTAATATTGTCTATTTTTCCTTGTTGTTTCTCATAATGGTCGTGGTTTGGCATATGCCTACCATCATCATCTAAGTTAGGCCTAAGGCTTTCTCACTAATCTTCGAAAGCTTTATTACATTCCCCAGTGTATGTGTCTACTGCAGTAACATTTTCAGAGTAGATTAACCTCACGTGGGAAAATTCTGCTTTTTTTATTATTTTAATAATTCAGATTAGATTAATATTTCAAAGAATTCTCAGCAATTTCAATTTTAATGTCTTTTTAACATCTTTTTTTTACATTAAATTGTATATTATCCAAAATCATAAGAATGGAATGAGCTTTTAGCTCGTTAACGCGTGTTCTTCTCTCTCTCTCTCTCTCTCTCTCTCTCTCTCTCTCTCTCTCTCTCTCTCTCTCTCTCTCTCTCTAAGAGTATTCAATGATACCGTCTTACATCTCCTTTTCCACAACCTCTCTCTCTCTCTCTCTCTCTCTCTCTCTCTCTCTCTCTCTCTCTCTCTCTACAAAAGTATTCGATGAATCCATCTGAAAGCTACATTTCTACAGCAACTTTCTCTCTCTCTCTCTCTCTGTGCGAAAAAAAAGACAGGGAGCCTTTCACGTCTCCTTCTACCCTGCACCCAAGCGAAGCCCAAATCAAACATTGGGAAAATGGTTGAGAAAATAAAGAAAAAAAGAAAGAAAATTTTCTTTAGTAAAATCATACGTTGGTAACCTCTCCCCCGCCCCCACCCCCTACCATACTCCCCTGTCCTTGGCATCTCTCCCCACAACCCAAGAAAAGTATTCGTTCGTACGTACGTCAGAGGCCAAAGCTTTGTGGCATTCCTTCGTCAGTAGACTCAAGGAAGTCAGAGCTGCGTCAGTAGGCTATAAAGTCCTTGTAAAGGGAGTTCCTGTAAGTTATCTGACGACTACAGTCAGATCTGGAGTAAATGCAAATACAGTATTGTGTTTTTCCAGTTCATATAAATATTATTAATTGTACCACGAAGTAATGTGGTCATTTAATTTACCTGACAACAAGGCGTCATCTACTTTGGGTTTTTTTACGCCATTTTGATAAAAACTGATCATTTAATCAAATACAAGAACTCAGTTTAATTTGTTTTATTCAACCTTGCTTCATTTGGGACAGGGCTATATTATCTCATTAGGCTGCCAGTACCATCGGCTTCTAAATAAGGAAAGATTTAAGGAATTATCTTAACTATAGCAATAAGCATATGAGATCCTACTTTGAATACTACCATATGTACCTGGTAATTACACGACTGCTGTGGCCAAAACCAATTTTAAAAATGGCATAAGGTAGCACCCTCATCCCAAAAAGGACCTACTAATGCTGGAAGGCTATAAAGCCCTCTGGTGGCACCCATGGAAAAAAAATAAAGGGTATGGTGAAAGAATATATTTACTTATATATAATTCCCTTATATGGCTGAAATCTCGGGACTAAATCAAGGGAGAAATGAGAAATAAAGACAAGAAATAAAGAAAATAAAGAAAGAGAAGAAGACTACTCTAATGACGGGACGAGACGTCCGAAAGAAGAAAACAATTCGCGGCTTCAGCAAAATTAATTCTAGTCGACGGAACGCTTGTCAAAGAAAGTTCGTGCTCTCTCGCCTCTCCCGGAAAGAAAGTTTACTCTCTCTCTCTCTCTCTCTCTCTCTCTCTCTCTCTCTCTCTCTCTCTCTCTCTCTCTCTCTCTGGGGATTTAAAGTAGCGGCTTATCCCTTCTCTCTCTTTCTCTCTTCGTACTTCCATTAATAACTCTTCTTAAGGTTATAATCTCTCTCTCTCTCTCTCTCTCTCTCTCTCTCTCTCTCTCTCTCTCTCTCTCTCTGGGGATTTAAAGTAGAAGCCTATCCTTCTCTCTCTCTCTCTCTCTCTCTCTCTCTCTCTCTCTCTCTCTCTCTCTCTCTCTCTCTCTCTCTCTCTCTTCGTACTTCCATTAATAACTTTTCTTTAGGTTATAATCTCTCTCTCTCTCTCTCTCTCTCTCTCTCTCTCTCTCTCTCTCTCTCTCTCTCTCTCTCTCTGTATTTACATAGTAACTTCACTTTCAACCTACAATTTCTTGCTATCTATCCATCTATTGCCAATTTCTCTCTCTCTCTCTCTCTCTCTCTCTCTCTCTCTCTCTCTCTCTCTCTCTCTCTCTCTCTCTCTCTCTCTCTCTCGGATTATTGGGAAATTCCTGCGCCGGGAAAAAATTTCAAAACTGTGAAACCCGGCTGAAGTTTGTCCGGGCAGGAGAATATTCGGGAAAAAACGATAATAAGAGTTATGCTAACAAATTCTGCTGAGCCGGAAGCTTAGCATTTTTTCTTAACTAGAGTGATCAAGAGGTGTCTATGAAATGATAATTATATACAAAAAATATCAGATAGTCTGGAGACCATTTTGTATATGGGATTTTATAATTTGCTTACATTTCTATTTATTAATTTATCAATTTATCTTTTTTCTAACTGATCTCTTCTTCATGAATTTCCTGTCAGCTTCTGTTACTTCCTTCAAATGGGCATCATATCTTTTGGCAGCTTATATTTTAAAACAACTGCCCCAGTGGTCTTGCTTCATATGAATAGGGTCCATCGTCTGAATAATAATAAATAATAATAATAATAATAATAATAATAATAATAATAATAATAATAATAATAATAATAATAATAATAATAATGAGATTGACCATGATATTGTAAAAAAATAAAATAAAAACAACAAATTAAAAAAATAAAGACAAATCAATTATAAATGTTTATTCAACTTTCCTGACCATAAGTTTTATCAAAGATAAAAATTGGAAAATGACATATTTTTTTAAGATTTTAAGATAATGGCGGAAGGTGGCTCTCAACATACCCACCTATCAACTTTATCTGACTTAAAGGACGGGGTATCTACGTCCCTATAAATTTTGTGGTTCCTGCCGTCTCAGTTGGTGCATTTACTGTAAGCACGTCATGTTGAACTGTGTTACCTTGGCCATTATGTAAGGTTAATTTAGGTCAAGTTAGGTTACATTGGACTACTAAATAAAGTTAAGTCAGGTTAGGTCAGGTCAGGTTACACTAGATTCGATGGGTCATGTCGGTTCTAAATAATCTAAACCTTTAATATTTTGGACAATACATTAAGGTCAAGTTAGGTTAAATTAAAGTTAAATTGACGACATTAGGTTAGGTCAGGTTACACTAGATTTGGTTGGGTCACATCAGTTCCAAACCATTTCAGCCTTTAATAATTTGGACACTATATTAAGTTAAGTTGTTGAGCCTCGATGGCTCAGTCGGTTACAACAAACGGACTTACGTAGATAAAACCAAATGGTTCAAAACCCGCAGCCGGCTGATCAGAGAGGCAGACACTTTGCTATCCGTGTAGACATCCCGGGATTATATATGTAATCAACGGATAGGTTTGCTTGAAAAGCAAATGGATGTTACAGACTAAAAACACACAAAAACAAAGCCACTACAACACCTTCTAAAAACATAACAAACATCTCACACGTCTCGAACTCTCGCCATACCCGCGCAATAACTTTCGCTGCTGGGAAGAAAGGGCGTTGGGTAAAAATAAATACATGAAAACGTGCGGGGTCTAAGCGATGTCAATAGGGCAGCCGATCGAGACCACAGGTCCACCCAAAGCCAAATCAAAAAGTCCTTCAAAGAAGGCATCGTGCTTACCCCATACAAAAATGGGAAAAAAATAAACGTTAAAAGAAAAGAAGATTAAGTTAGTTGCAGGATCACGTTAGTTCAAAAGTAGGTTCAGGCCCTAAGATTAAGTTAGCTTACATTAAATTTAGCAGGGTCACGTTGGCTACAAATCACTCAATAGCTTTTTTATTCATCCAACCATAATACGACTAAGCAGTTGCCTTGTGGTATTTTAGCTGCTCACAAGAAACAGTTATGAATGGTAACTTGATTTACTCTCTCTCTCTCTCTCTCTCTCTCTCTAATATATATCTATATATATATATATATATATATATATATAAATATATATATAATATAATATATATATATATATATATATATATATATATATATATATATATATATATAATTTCTGACTCACATCAGGATCGAACCCAGGCCTTTCAACTGAAAGGCAAGGGCGCTGCCCACTAGGCCATACAAGTCATAAAAGACCTAGGTTAGATCCTGATGTGAGTCAGAAATTTATTTCTGTTCCACACGTGATTGTGTGTTGATTATTAAATATAATATAATATATAAATATATATAAATATATATATATATATATATATATATATATATATATATATATATATATATATATACATATATATACATATATATTATATTATATTATATATATATATATATATATATATATATATATATATATATATATATATATGTGTGTGTGTGTGTGTGTGTGTGTGTGTGTGTGTGTTGCGTGTGTGTGTGTACTGTGCTTCCATTAATAATTTTGCCTAAAACTTTATAACCTCGCTCCTAATTTTTCTTCTTTTTTCAATTTTCTAAGTTTTCCTTTATTTCTTAGACTTATTCTCATAGTATTTATTGATTTTCTGTATTTTTACTTATGTTCGTTTGTGTTTTTATTATCTTTCCTTTTTGTTAGTTCATTTCTTTTTATTTTTACTTAGTTAACAGAAGGCGTTTTCCCCCCGTGGAAACTTCCCTGGGAAGTCTGTAGCCTTGTCAGGTTTTTCCGCAATGAGGATTTGCAGATTAGCGATACTAATAAAGTAGATGGGATCCTCTCTCTCTCTCTCTCTCTCTCTCTCTCTCTCTCTCTCTCTCTCTCTCTCTCTCTCTCCTTTCCTACGAGCAACGTAAACGGTTTTTACAAAAATGATCCGTCAGTTATCATATAATGCTTATTCACCTGTCTGGTAACTTGGACGGAAATTCCCTGCTCTCTCTCTCTCTCTCTCTCTCTCTCTCTCTCTCTCTCTCTCTCTCTCTCTCTCTCTTTTCTTTCCCATTTCTCCCTTTTCTTCCTCCTCCCCTTCCCTACAAACTCCTACCTCCCCACCACGAGTCACGGTCTCTCTCTCTCTCTCTCTCTCTCTCTCTCTCTCTCTCTCGGCGCGCCCGGGAAAGATCAATGGAATAGTACACGAAAGCAACGAGATGCCAGATACCGCCAGACCGCGTAACTTGAAAAAAAAAAAAACCATCGCGATTTTTCGGAGGCCGCCTCTAGCGTAACTTCGTCCGCGCAGCACCACCGCAGCAGCAGCACTTCCGTCCCGCTGCTGCGCTTCCGTTCCGCAGCGCGTATCGAAGCGCAATGCACGTGAAATGACCCCCAGCGCTGCGCAACCGAGGTCAGATTCAAGGTCAGGAATTCGGGAGAGGGGGAAAATGGCCTAAGAAGCGACTCTTCGCGGTGGTGGCGGTCTAGTAGCAGTAGCTAGAGCTGAAGCCTGTTTTGAGGGGTGAGGAGAGAAGAGGAGAGAGAGGGAGAGGGAGAGGTATTGGTCTAGGGAGCTTCCTCCACCTCTTTTCGTTCCCTACACCATCCAGTAGTTCGCTTGGTGCTGTCGACTGACTACTTTTCCTCCCCTTCCCTTCTCTCTCTCTCTCTCTCTCTCTCTCTCTCTCTCTCTCTCTCTCTCTCTCATACACACGTCCTCTCTCCCTTTGGCTATTAGTATCACCAACAGCGGTTTCGGCAGAAAATGCCATAACTCTCTCTCTCTCTCTATAAGCCAAATGCCTTTCTCTCTCTCTCTCTCTCTCTCTCTCTCTCTCTCTCTCTCTCTCTCTCTCTCTCTCTCTGCCCTTTTTCACGAAAGGCATTTCAAAATCACTGAAAGCACTGAACATATTGCATTTTCAGATCTTCGTTTCATAAACCCGCCCACTTCGCTATGTGAATAATAATAATAATAATAATAATAATAATAATAATAATAATAATAATAATAATAGATAGTGTATAAGAAGCGTTATACGATACAAGTTACGAACTAATTAGTTAAGAGCGTGCAAGTTATGATCTAGAGTTGAAGGCTTGGTAGTTATAGACATAGATGTTAGGAATTTTGAAAATAAGAACTGAGTGGTCATGATAGAACTTAACTACATAGGACTTATGAACTTTGAAGTTGAAGATTTTGCTGTTATGAACTTAAATGTTTAAAGCTTTGCTGTTATACACTTATAACTTAAGGACTGAATGCAGAATAAATTAGAAATTAAGAACTTTGCGGTTTTCAACTTAGAACATGAGAACTTAGAAGCCAAGGCCTTAAAACTTATAAACTACCGGGCTTGGAACTTGACAACTTTAGAAGTTATGCACAAGGAACTCAACAACTTGAAGTTAAGAACATGGAAACTGAGAACTTTGAAGTTAAGAACTTCCTACTTTTATTCTTGGAATCCAAGGACTTAGGAATTAAAACTTTACATTTTAGAACTTAGAACTTCTAAACTTGGAATCCAAGTTTTAAAAATACCAGAAAATTTATGAGCTTTGAGCTTAAGAATTCGAAAGCTGGGAACTTAAAGTTGATAAACTTTAACTAAAGAATTTGGAAATACAAAAACTCAAAAGTTAAGACTTTGAAATTTAATTTAAAGTTAAGATCATAGACGTTTCGAACTTGGAAGTAACCAACTTGGAAGTTGTAAACTCGAAAAATCTAACTTCGGGACTGAAAATCCTTTACATAGGTATTTATGAATATATCATTATTCTTCAGAAAGTTTTGCTTACAGTAATATTTCATAATTCATTTTTTATTAGCTGGGCTACAAAGTGACTGGGCTGAAATCAAGTTGATTATTATTATTATTATTATTATTATTATTATTATTATTATTATTATTATTATTATTATTATCATTATTATTATTATTATTATTATTATTAGTATTTTAAATTAGTGGTCCATTAGTTACCAATATAAATAAATTATATTATTATTATTATTATTATTATTATTATTATTATTATTATTATTATTATTATCACTGAATCCGGTTTCGTAATTTATAAATGCAAATTCAATGCAGACTGTGAATCTTAATAGCTTCGCTTATTAATTTGAAAGCACGATTCAGCTCGTGCATGCACGTAAAGTGTCTGATATCGGAAGCATGAATAACACAAGGTACGAACAAAATTAATTCCAGTCCATGTACTGTACACGTATCTACCGAATTAAGATTTATATAAAAATATACCAGTCCTTACCATAATAAGTGTAAAAGTAAAATATAAAAATATATATATATATATATATATATATATATATATATATATATATATATATATATATATATATATATATATAGATAATATATATAAAATAAAAATAAAATAAAACATAAAATATAAATGAATAAAATATAAAAATATTAACCGGATGGAGATTTAAAAACTATTCCACCGCCAGGTTTCTCATTTATCTCTCTCTCTCTAATCTCTCTCTCTCTCTCTCTCTCTCTCTCTCTCTCTCTCTCTCTCTCTCTCTACCAGATATATTGTCCCTTTCTACAACAATCCAATTTAAATACCCCCAAACCCTCCCCTGGCCGTGGTTAAAGAGGATGAGACCATGTGACATTTTTTGTTCTCTCTCTCTCTCTCTCTCTCTCTCTCTCTCTCTCTCTCTCTCTCTCTAGTAAATGTTGTAATACGGACAAGGACACGAGCGAAATGCGGGGCGTAACCGTGCTGACGTATACAAGTAAAAAAATATAACCAAATACATAAACACACACATATAATATATAAAAAAATATATATTATATATATATAAATATATATATATATATATATATATATATATATATATATATATATATATATATATATATACATGTGTGTGTGTGTGTGTGAGATATCAGTGGTCTCCTCTTAAGAGAATTCTGTAGTGAATTTCACTTTAAAAAAAATTCTGTAGTGAATAATCTGTGAAAAAAAATATACATTAATAAAAGACCGACCTACATACCATTATATTCTCCATAATAATGAACAGATCACAACCCTTTTTTAATTATCCGCATTCCAACAAAGAGATAATCGGAGGAGTATCCCGTACTATTCGCGGTTTGTGTCATTTCACTATTTCCCAGCTGAGAAAATAATATTTAATAAAAAAAAATTAATAAAAGATATGTTTTAGGCCGTATGGAGTTATAAATTCAGGGTACACACGGCGCTCAGCGCTCTGTGGGCTAAATGACTTCAGTAGTAGGAATTATTATTATTATAGTAAAATAATTAAATAAATAAAATATATATATATATATATAAATAAATATATATATAGTATTATATATATATATATAAATATATATATATATATAAATATATATATATATATATATATATATATATGTATATATATATATATATACAGTATATATAATATATATGTATAATGTATATAAATTTATGACTTACATCAGGATCGAATCCAGGAGCTCTTAAAAATTCACTAAAAAATTTTTTGAGTAATATTCACTCCAGGACTTTTTACAGCAAGATTCACTTCAGAATTTTTGATTTTGTTTTTGTAAAATTCACTACATAATTTTTCTTAATAAAAATTCTCCACGATTTTTATTTAAATTCAATAAAGCATTTTTAAGTAAATCTCACATCAGTAACATTCACTCTAGAATTTCTTTGAGTAAAATTCACTACAGAATTTTTTCAAGTGAAATTCACTCCGAAATTCTTTGCAGCAAAATTCACTAACCCTGGGATCAATGGAACATGGAAATACTAAAAAAAAAAAATTATTAGCTGTTTTTGACTGAGCTATAAAGCCACTTAAATGATGGAGAACCATAAAAATCAAGAACACAGAAGCAGAGACGGAATCCTGAAGCTCAGCAGGGGATTGGAAAGGAAAAAGTTATCAAATTATATATATTTATATATATACATATATATGTACACACATATATATATATTTATATATATATAATCCTGTGGTTTACTGACTGCCACAGATTAGGTGAAGGAAATGATGGCATATAAATGTAAGGAAATTAGCTGAATTAACTGAATGAAGGGATTCTCCATCAGCCAAACAGAGCATCAGCCAAAATGATACAAGTAGAAGACAGATAGTTAGACCACCTTTTGGCAGGGAGAAAGAAGGACCTAGAGACTGATAAAATTAAAGGTCATAATTTGAAAAATTATTTTCATCCAACTTTATATATAAAGGAAACAAAGAATGAAACATATCAAATATGACTTCAATATTCCAGAGAGGAAAATATAATGTCAATATATAAAAAGCTCGAGTACGTACTCCGACCTAAAGACCTTTTGACAGTGAAGCAAAAAAAAAAAGATTCAATAAAACAGTTTCAGAAGATTAATCACGACTTCATCAGAGAGAAGCGAAAAAATTGGATAAGAGAGGAAGCGGAGAAATTGCCTGGAATTACTTATATGTCAGGGAACTAAGCTTGGCTGATGTACAGCAATGTATCTGTTCGTTATCTGAACAAATCAAATATATAATATATATATATATATATATATATATATATATATATATATATATATATATATATACATGTATACATATATGTATATATATTTATATATAATATGTATATTATATATAATGTATATATTATATATATGTATTTATTATATATACATATGTATATGTATATGTAAATTATATATAATTTTTATAACGAATAAACGCAAGAAAAATATAAAAATAGTAATCAGTATGACACAAAAATATATATTACCATTCACATATACATACGTTCAACCAAAAATAACCTTGACGCGAATTCAGTAGAAAAATAAAAGAAATTTAACAGAGCCAAAGTGAATAAATAGAATCAACAGTGGCAAAGTAAAAAGGGACAGAGAAAGTGAAAAAGGCAAAATAAAAAAAATTGAGAGAATAACAGAATGGACCAGAAATAGAAATAAATTCGACCATTACTTTGGAAGTAAAGAATCAGAATAAAGAAAATGTAACCATCCACTAAAAGAGAGAAAAAAAGAATTAACACAATTCCTACGCCCTCTCTCTCTCTCTCTCTCTCTAACTCGGTTGAATAACTAAATGATGGACCGGAGTTCAATACGGCCTGCTGATAAATTAGAGGAATATTTCTATGATAGAAATTATATATATATAAAATATTATATATAGGTATATATATAACAATTGGTAAAGCCATAAATAATATAATTTTTTTTCACCAACTGCTAAAAACCAAAGGTTCTGTCATATATAATGTATATACTACAAAATAAACATATATAAATATATAATATACATATAATTATGTATTTATTTATTGTATAATTTTTATTTTTTGTGTAAGAAATATATGTGTATATAAATACATAAATATAATATAAAAAAAATATATGTATGTATATATATATATATATATATATATAAACTGTATATATAATCATATCAATATATATATATATATATATATATATATATATATATAAATATATATATATATATATATATATATATATATATATACATTCAGGCGGAAGTATACATCAACAAGCAGGAGTCCAAAGAAGACGACAGTCAACAAAACAGTTGCATATTTATTGTTAGAAACGTTTCGTGTTGCTTAAAAACATCATCAGTCTGTAAAACTGAAAAATACATATTAATTCTCTAAATTCAAAATTAAAGCTAAATTAAAAACAGTAGTTACATTCTTTAAAATTACAAAGTATATAAAAGTAAACAAAAAGCAAAGAAATTTTTTAAGCCAACCTGATCACAAGAAAGGGAAAGACGAAGTGAGACCACAAGTTGACGTTTAATAAACAAAGACTCAAGGGTCGTTAAGTAGGCAAGTTGTTTGGTAGTTCCAAATATGGAAAAATTTTTTATCAATATTAATCTTGCATTTAACGGCATGATTTCTAATACTAGAAAATTCGGGGTTAGTAATTCGTCAGTCAGTTCTGTAGCTCAAACCTAAGTGGCTGTAATAACGGACCTGCAACATTCTCTTTGATGAGCCAACATAACTACCAAGACAGCTTGGGCATTCAAATTTGTTTATAAATAATATTGGACTTCATAAGGTCTGTAGCTTGTCCTTATAATTGGAAAAGCCGCCAATATTCTGTGGATTCAGAAGTATTAGATTCAGTTTTAGAAATCCAAACTCTTTTTCGTTGATTTGTTTAACTTTGGATCGAAGAAAGTCAGTGTGAATATATGGTATCGTGGCGTACATAGTCAATTTAGGAACATTAAATTTCACAAAGGGGTCAGAAAAGTTACGTGCTAAAATCTTTCTAACTGCATTATAAAAAAGTTTTTTGAATAGGAATTTTTGGTAAAATATTCAAGTAAAAATTCAATATAGGAGTGGAAATTTACTCAGCTAGATGTACTTTATAACGAAGAGCTCTAAAAACTAGGGTAGTTATGGCATTAATTTTAAATGATAAGTAACATGAACTATAAAATTTACCTCCAAGGCCTCTATAAGTATTTTTTAAGAAAAACTTATGCACTAAAATTATGGTCAAAGCGGGTGATTTTTACGTCTAAAAAGATCAGTGTATTCTCAGTCTCCTGCTCAATAGTAAATCTAAAAAATGCGCTAAAAAATGGCTTTGACTCCCAACAGCAAATAGTTCATCAGGATGGCGATTTATATAGGGCCAGTTTAGATGTTGAGTCGTTATTCACAAATGTGCCAGTCTCCGAAACTATTGAGATTATTCTGGACAAAGTTTTTTTTATGAGTGGTGTTATCTCTCACGGTTTAATAGACAACTTTTTAAGTCTCTCTTGGAACTTGCAGTGCAAGATTCGGCTTTTATTTTTAACAAACAACTCTACTTGCAGGTCGAGGGAGTTGCTATGGGGTCTCCATTGGGCCCTTTGTTTGCAAATTTTTTATGACACATTTAGAAGAAGAGTTTTTAAATAACTGTCTCGAATACTTTAAACCCCTTTACTACACGAAGTATGTTGATGATAGTTTTGTCCTATTTAAACATTCCTGGCAATGTCAGTCTTTTCTAGATTACGTTAACTCTAGACATGCTAACATTAGATTTACTATTGAGCAGGAGAATGAGAATACACTGGCCTTTTTGGACGTAAAAATCACCCGCTCTGACCATAATTTTAGTATGTCAGTTTTTAGAAAAAAATACTCATACAGGCCTTGGAGGTAATTTTTATAGTTCATGTTACTTTTCATTTAAAATTAATGCCATAACTACCATAGTTTTTAGAGCTCTTCGTTATACATCTAAAATTTCCACTCCGAAATTGAATTTTTACTTCAGTATTTTACCAAAAAATTCTATTCAAAAAACTTTTTTATAATGTAGTTAACAAGACTTTAGCACGTAACTTTTCTGATCTCGTTGTGAAATTTAATGTTCGTAAATTGACCATGTACGCCACGATACCATATACTCACTCTGACTTTCTTCGATCCAAAGTTAAACAAATCATCGAAAAAGAGTTTGGATTTATAAAACTGAATCTAATACCTATGAATCCACTAAAGATAGGCGGCTTATTCAATTAAAAGGACAAGCTACAGGCCTTTATAAAGTCCAATATTATTTATAAGCAAATCTGAATGCCCAAATGTCTTGGTAGTTATGTTGGCTCATCAAAGAGAATGTTGCAGGTCCGTTATTACAGCCACTTAAGTTTGAGCTACAGAACTGGCTCACGAATTACTAACCCCGAATTTTCTAGTATTAGAAATCATGCCGTAAATGCAAGATTAATATTGATAAAAAACATTTTTCCATAATTGGAACTACCAAACAACCTGCCTACTTAACGACCCTTGAGTCTTTGTTTATTAAACGTCATGCACCTCTTCTAAACCCCAACGTGTCTTCTCCTTTGCACTTGGCCCAAGTGTTCTCTGCGCATGCGTGAATTTGTGGTCTCATTTCGTCTTTCCCTTTCTTATGTGATCAGGTTGGCTTCAAAAATTTCTTTGCTCTCTTTTTTTTTTACTTTTATATATCTTTTAATTTTAAGAAATGTAATAATTTCAAAGAATGTAACTACTGTTTTAAATTAGGTTTAATTTTGAATTAAGAGAATTAATATGCACTTTTAAATTTTACAGACCCATGATGTGTTTAAGCAACATGAAACGTTTCGAACATTATTGTTGATGTGTGTATATATATATATATATATATATATATATATATATATATATATATATATATATATATATATACATGTATATATATATATATATATATATATATATATATATATATATATATATATTATATATATATATATATATATATATATATATATATATATATATATATATATATATACAGTATATATATACATGTATATATATACTGAGTATATATATATATATATATATATATATATATATATATATATATATATATATATATATATATATGATTATTATCACTTTTGTATATATATATATGTGTGTATATACATTCTCTCTCTCTCTCTCTCTCTCTCTCTCTCTCTCTCTCTCTCTCTCTCTCTCTCTCTCTCTCTCTCTCTCTCTCAACAATACCCTATTATTCCCCTTACCATCTTTTACAAATGCAACGATTCCATTTCAACGAGATAAATCACATTTGCGACAGACGTCCATCACTTATTATTAATCACGTTCGCGGGTGATCAACGAGTGACTAACGGTGACTAACGAGTAATTAATGGGTGATCATCGGATTGATTTTAAAAGCAGAGACGGGAGTCGTTTGACTTGCGAGTTTGCATTCGCAGTCCGGTGTTTGTTGGAGAAAATAGAGGTGTTTGTTGGAGAAAATAGAGAGGTGTTTGTTCGAGTAAATGGAGGTGTTTGTTGGAGAAAATGGAGAGGTGTATGCTGGAGAAAATGGAGAGGTGTTTGTTAGAGAAAATGGAGAGGTGTTTGTTGGAGAAAATGGAGGTGTTGTTGGAGAAAATGGAGAGAAAGTGTTGGAGAAAATGGAGAGGTATTTGTTGGAGAAAATGGAGAGGAAGTGTTGGAGATACTGCAGTGTTGGAGGTGGTAAGGAGTGCGAGGTGTGTTTTGATGAAGGTGAAAAAAGATAAAGCTTCTTGGATAATAATAATAATATTAATAATAATAATAATAATAATAATAATAATAATAATAATAATAATAATAATAATTTTACAAGAAAATATTCACAATATCGCGATTAAATTGAAATAATAATAATAATAATAATAATAATAATAATAATAATAATAGCAGAACAACTCCAGCATTGTATCACAGACCACCATGCGCCCAAATGGATGACCGCTGGGAGAACATCCTTAGTACAGAGAGACAAGAACAAGAGAACTATAACAATTAACTACAGGTCTATCACCTGCCTACCAATAATGCGGAAGTTACTAACAGGTATCATCAGTGAAAGGCTATACACCAACCTAGAGGATACAAACACCATCCCCTACCAACAGAAAGGCTGCAGAAGGAAGTGTAGGGGCACAAAAGACCAGCTCCTAATAGACAAAATGGTAGTGAAGAATAGTAAGAGAAGGAGAACCAACCTGAGCATGGCTTGGATTGACTACAAGAAAGCCTTCGACATGATACCGCACACGTGGCTAACAGAATGTCTGAAAATACATGGTGCAGAGGAAAACAACATCAGCCTCCTTAAAAATACAATTCACAACTGGAATACAGTACTTACAAGTTCTGGGATAAGACTAGCAGAGGTTAACATCAGGAGAAGGATCTTTCAAGGCTACTCACTGTCCCCACTACTCTTCGTAGTAGCCATGATTCCCATGACAAAAGTACTGCAGAAGATGGAAGCTGGGTACCAACTCAAGAAGGGAGGCAACAGAATTAACCATCTGGTGTTCATGGGTGATATCAAGCTGTATGGTAAGAGCATCAAGGAAATAGATACCCTAATCCAGACTGTAAGGATTGTATCTGAGGACATCAGGATGGAGTTTGGAATAGAAAAATGCCTTGTCAACATACAAAAAGGCAAAGTAACAAGGACTGAAGGGATAAAGCTACCAGACGGGAATAGCATCAAGCACATAGATGAGACAGGATACAAATACCTAGGAATAATAGAAGGAGAGGATATAAAACACCAAGAGATGAAGGACACGATCAGGAAAGAATATATGCAGAGACTGAAGGTGATACTCAAGTCAAAACTCAACGCTGGAAACATGACGAAAGCCATAAACACATTGGCAGTACCAGTAATCAGATACAGAGCAGGAGTAGTGGAGTGGACGAAGGCTGAACTCGGCAGCATAGACCAGAAAACTAGAAAACACATGACAATACACAAGGCATTATACCCAAGAGCAAATACAGACAGACTATACATAACATGAAAGGAAGTGAGGAGAGGGCTACTAAGCATAGAGGACTGCATCAACATCGAGAGCAGAGCACTGGGGCAATATCTGAAAACCAGTGATGACGAGTGGTTAAGGAGTGCATGGGAAGAAGGACTGATAAAATTAGACAAAGACCCAGAAATATGCAGAGACAGGAGAATGAAAAACAGAAAAGAGGAATGGCACAACAAACCAATGCATGGACAGTACATGAGACAGACAAAAGAACTGGCCAGCGATGAAACATGGCAATGGCTACAGAGGGGAGAACTCAAGAAGGAAACAGAAGGAATGCTAACAGTGGCACAAGATCAGGTCCTAAGAACCAGGTATTTCTAAAGAACAATGGACGGAAATAACATCTCACCCACATGCAGGAAGTGCAATAATATAAAAGACGAGACCATAAACCACATAGCAAGCGAATACCCGGCGCTTGCACGGAACAAGTACCAAAAGAGGCATGATTCAGTAGCAAAAGCCCTCCACTGGAGCCTGTGCAAGAAACACCAGCAAGCTTGCAGTAATAAGTGGTACGAACACCAACCTGAGGGAGTGACAGAAAACGGTCAGGCAAAGATCCTCTGGGACTATGGTATCAGAACAGATAGGGTGATACGTGCCAATAGACCAGACGTGACGTTGATTGACAAAATAAAGATTCACAAAATCAAGAAGAAAGTTTCGCTCATTGGTGTCGCAATACCATGGGACACCAGAGTAGATGAGAAAGAAAGAGAAAAAATTGATAAGTATCATGACCTGAAAATCGAAATAAGAAGGATATGGAATATGCCAGTGGAACTTGCACCCATAATCATAGGAACACTAGGCACGATCCCAAGATCCCTGAAAAGGAATCTGGAAAAACTAGATGCTGAAGTAGCTCCAGGACTCATGCAGAAAAGTGTGTTACTTGAAACAGCGCACATAGTGAGAAAAGCGATGGACTCCTAAGGAGGCAGTATGCAACCCGGAACCGAACACTATAAAAACCACCCAGTCGAATAGGATGACTGTGATAGACCAAAAAATAAATAATAATAATAATAATAATAATAATAATAATAATAATAATAATAATAATAATAATAATAATAATAACTATCATCATCATCATTACAGCACCAACTTAATAAATACACTTTTATTAAAATTATAATTACCTCGACGTCAACTTAAGGACCTCAGGTCCCAGCCCATATTTCGAATATGGGCCATATTAATATGAAAACTGCCCTAATTAATCACAGTAAACAGCCTCTAGGCCCCGCTGAAGGTGGGGAGAGAGGGGGTCAGCCCAAATTAAACTGTTGCTCTAAATGACTCTCCTAAAAATAAATACATTTGTATCCATCACTTTCTGAATGGTGTATCAGATTACGTCATCACTTGAACGACTTCAGTGTTTGTTCCAAAAATATCACCAGGAAGTTATGGACTCGTGAGTCAAGAGGCTTTATTGACGAGTCTACCGTGCCATCCATATTTAAGAATATGACTCTACAATGCCATTCTCTACTCTCCTCTGTGTTTCCCAAATTTCCTAAAAAAATTATCTTCCCTTAAGAGTTGAAAGCTAATGCCATCGATATTTAGAATATCTCTTATTTCCTCTGTGTTTCTTTTCTATCTCAAGAAATAAATTAACAGAGGAGATTAAATTTTTAAACTCTATAATTTACACAACTTAGCTGTCATTACAGATAACGTATTAATCTACTACAGTAAATAAATAGTTATTTATTTATTAAGAATTTTAATATACAAAAATAAATGCAGTTATATATTTACTTATAAGAATTATAAGTAAAGTTATTACTCTAGAAATGATTAAAAAAAACGTTTCTAATGGTATTCTCAAGGTCTGTAAGTAAACAGTTATCTCTCTCTCTCTCTCTCTCTCTCTCTCTCTCTCTCTCTCTCTCTCGTGTCGGTACGCAAAGCAAATAATTATCTCTTGTATCCTGGCTACTGCGCTAGAGACTGCGCAGACACGAAGCCTGGTTAAAAGCTTGAACTCTCTCTCTCTCTCTCTCTCTCTCTCTCTCTCTCTCTCTCTCTCTCGGTTAAAGGCATCTTGTACCTACTGGCGGCATGATTCACTGTTCATGTGTGCGTGTACATAAAAGGTTGTAGTGTAGCCAAAGATCTCTCTCTCTCTCTCTCTCTCTCTCTCTCTCTCTCTCTCTCTCTCTCTCTCTCTCTGTCTCAAGCAAAGGCATCTTGTACCTACTGGCGGCATGATTCACTGTTCATGTGTGCGTGTACACGCAAGGTTGTAGTGTAGCCAAAGATCTCTCTCTCTCTCTCTCTCTCTCTCTCTCTCTCTCTGTCTCAAGTAAAGGCATCTTGTACCTACTGGCGGCATCTCATGTGTGCGTGTCAAGGTTGTAGTTAGCCAAAGATCTCTCTCTCTCTCTCTCTCTCTCTCTCTCTCTCTCTCTCTCTCTCTCTCTCTCTCTCTCTCTCTCTCTTACCTGGAAGAGCAAACAAACGTCTCTGACAAGGCCAGTTTGAATTGGCGTGCTTTCTCCACTCGCATTATAGGCTTCTTTTCATCTCCAACCAACCCTCCTCCTTTCACTTTTCCCCTCTCTCTCTCTCTCTCTCTCTCTCTCTCTCAGTTCATCCTTTTCTAATGTGAGTGTTCATATATTTATAGAGGTCAAAGAACGAGAGAGAGAGAGAGAGAGAGAGAGAGAGAGAGAGAGAGAGAGAGAGACAGAGAGAGAGAGAGAGAGGTTTATGCTGTTTTAACCTGGCATTGAGTCCCCGCAGACTTTTCTCTCAGTGAGAAAGCTACAAGAAACAATTATTCCCTTTTCTGCTTATTCTGTATACCGACAAGGAGGAGAGAGAGAGAGAGAGAGAGAGAGAGAGAGAGAGAGAGAGAGAGAGAGAGAGAGAGAGTATACATTGCAAGGTACAAAAAAAGCGGTCAGGAATTCATTAGTACAAAAGATGTTGAAGATTAGAGAGAGAGAGAGAGAGAGAGAGAGAGAGAGAGAGAGAGAGAGAGAGAGAGAGAGAGAGAGATGCACATTTGTATAGCTGTCTGGCCCCACCCAGTTACGCATCCACCCTCCTCGGCACGTGTCTCCCCCCCACCCCAGGAGACCCTACCTACTCCCAGACCACGCCCCCTTCCCCAATCTGGCCACACCCACAGACAGGTGAGTGGCCCCGCCCACCGGAGGCACAGACGCGACGCGAGTACTACGCTATTTCGTGCTCGCGCTCTCTCTCTCTCTCTCTCTCTCTCTCTCTCTCTCTCTCTCTCTCTCTCTCTCTCCCCTTGCGTTCCTCTACGCTTCTGCTACAATTTCTTCTTAGGCTTTACCTGATAAATTTCTTTACTGTGGTCAAAGCTCGCCATTTTCTTTCCGTAGCCTCTCTCTCTCTCTCTCTCTCTCTCTCTCTCTCTCTCTCTCTCTCTCTGGTGCATCTTCAATGTTTCTACGATACTTGTGTAATTTCTTATCTATTATAAGCCAACATATTTCTGACCAAGGTTATCGCTCTCTCTCTCTCTCTCTCTCTCTCTCTCTCATTGCGTTCCTCTACGCTTCTGCTACAATTTCCTCTTAGGTTTTACTCCATTAATTTCTTTATTGCGGTCAAAACTTAACATTCCCCCTTCCGAAACAGCACTCTCTCTCTCTCTCTCTCTCTCTCTCTCTCTCTCTCTCTCTCTCTCTTCTTCTTTAAAAGTTTTATTCTTATGATTCGTATCTTTGCTTCTTGTCGTAAGTATACTGAATATGGAAGAATATTCTCTCTCTCTCTCTCTCTCTCTCTCTCTCTCTCTCTCTCTCTCTCTCTCTCTCTCTCTCAATCAATATCGAATTACCCCAAAGTAGCTGTTTCCCTTCTCGGCGTAACTTCTGCTTCCTTCGTCTATTTCCAAATTGCCTCTATTCCTTATAACAGTCGCCTATTGCTCAGGAAAATATAAGGATATTAGGTTATCGACCCTGTTCTTGGGGTGTCTCGTTTGTTGCAACATTTCTTCGGCTATTTTGTTGTTATTATTATTATTATTATTATTATTATTATTATTATTATTATTATTATTATTATTATTATTATTTTTGTAGTTGTCCAGTGGTTCCCAACCTCTTATTATTATTATTATTATTATTATTATTATTATTATTATTATTATTTTATTATTATTATTATTATTATTATTATTATTATTATTAATTTACAAAATCCCACATTTAAAACTGTATTTACAAATAAAATGAATTCAGGAGAGAGAGAGCCTGCTCAGCCCTTCTTCTAGCTGAAGAAGGGAGCTGAGCAGGCTCTCGTAAGCTCCTGAATTCATTTTATTTGTAAATACAGTATATATTTTACATAAATGTGGATTTTGTATTTTATAAACATATTCACGGGATTGTGAAGAAGATTTGCATTATTATTATTATCATTACCTCATTAGCATCACCCACAATCGATCACAGAGGGGGGGAAATTAGTTAGGGTTGCCTTTTTGAATATCACTGTGCCTCTGTTGACCTAAGCAGTGAATTATGGACTTGATAATAAATCGACTGTAACGCGTAACAGCTTGGGTGAAGAAGCGCATGGGCTAGCAACCCCATCCCAAATGGTAAAAACATTCTGGATACTGCCATATACTGTGTATATATATATATATATATATATATATATATATATATATATATATATATATATATATATATTATACATTATTCCATTCATATATACAGATAATTATCAGCTAATCAGACATAATAAACAATGTCTCAGAGCAAATTTTACACCAAACCTGCCACTCTCCCTCCTATATTTAAAGCCACACTGTTCTTCCCCTGTCTATCGTTCTATCACCTTCCTCAAACAAACTCTTCTCTAATCAATCTTTCTTGGTATGTTAAACAATTTCAAGATTTATAATTCTTATATTCACCTCTATCACCTATACCTGCATACAACAGAACAATTATTCCTCTCGTCAACTCCTCAATTCCTTTGACACTTTTCCCTTGTCTTGAGATACCTTCCCATCCCTGTCAGCTACTTAATCACACATTCACCACTTGACTCAAGTATTTAATATATAATCTCATTAAACGCTGGTGCATTTCCACTTTTAATTCTCATTATATTGCCCTTGTAACATCCCAAAAGTAACTTCCAAAAGTATTCTCAAACTTGCAATCCTCTGGCATCTTTCCCTCATCCAGAGTGTCCTTCCAAACCCCCGTCAGCTACTTATCACACCTGCACTACTTAACTAAAGCTTTTAGTTAATAACCTCATTAAATGATGATGTCTTTCCACTTTTAGGTCGCTTAATTGCACTTTCTACATCCAAAAGTGACTTCCAAAAGTATTTTAAAACTTATTTAAATCCTTTACACTTTTATACATTCAGTTCTGCCTTTCTCCTGCAACAAAATAAACAAATAAAAATGAACAACAATACATTGCATACAAGCTACAAATAATAAAAAAATAAATAAATTCATACAAACAAGCACTTTGCACATACAAAACTCACTTTACAAGTGAAATCATTTACTTAAAAGCAAGAACACTTTACAACAAAGTCTCCCCTAATCTGAAGCTTCAGACGAAGATAACAAATACAATTAATAAAATAATTTACATTCTGATTCGGACGTTCGGGTCTGCGAATTAATTTAATTGTATAAATTAAAGTCCTAATATATATTACAGCCCTTATTGCTTATTCTTTTAGGTTTCTTGTTTTTTCACTTATTTTTGTTTGTCCATTTTTATCCAACTGTTTCTGTTCTCGGTTTTTTCTGTAATAAGTTTTCGTGAAAAGTGTACAATTCATAAAACTAATATTTTATATAAACTATACGATGAAAAAAGAGGGAAATCTTGAGAGAATGACCCATAAATGGAGGAAAAACTCTTACGAGAGAGAGAGAGAGAGAGAGAGAGAGAGAGAGAGAGAGAGAGAGAGAGAGAGAGAGAGAGAGAGAGAGAGAGAATTCTCCTATGCTCAACATACGAGAAAAAACGATGTGAAAGATTCATAAGAATAACACTTTTAGATGAGAGAGAAAGAGAGAGATAGAGAACATGCCATTCATCGCGAATGGCGGAAGCATATGCAATGCACAAGAGACTCTCTCTCTCTCTCTCTCTCTCTCTCTCTCTCTCTCTCTCTCTCTCTCTCTCTCTCTCTCCTTCTTCTTCTTAATCGATTCCTTCGAGAGAAGAGAGAGTGGAGAGAGAGAGAGAGAGAATTTTTCTACATTCAATATATTTGACAAAAATAGAATGAAAAGAAAGAATACATCTTTCAGATGAGAGAAAGAGAAAGAGAGAGAATTATAATTCGGAGTCGTGAGGATGACGTCCTTTTGGCCTGACTTCCGCCATTGCATTCGCTTGTCGGTTGTCGCTTATTTATTTATTTGTTTATTTATTTATTTATCTATTTAATTATTTGTGTATATGGTTAAAAACGTTGGCTAGTTCTGAAAAGAGTTCTCAAAAAGGTTAAATTTATTTTTCATTCATATTTTTTCGTATTTTCATTCATTAAGTAATAATCTGTTGACCTAGACAATAATAATAATAATAATAATAATAATAATAATAATAATAATAATAATAATAATAATAATCTTATATTAAGCCAGCCTTCTGCTAGCACGGGCTCTTGCTTTATGGCAAGCCGTAACTATAATAATAATAATAATAATAATAATAATAATAATAATAATAATAATAATAATAATAATAATAATAATAATAATAATAATAAATATTCATTGGAAGGTCTGATGACTTATGAGAGCAAGGTCTGTCTGATTCAGACAGATAGACAGGGCTTTTAAATATATATTCACTGTACGAATACTTTCTCCTAATCTTATTAATCCTATCAGTCGCACTCTCTATCTTTCTGCTCCATTTCTTCCTGCTTTATTCTTCTCCCTCATTCCTCATTCGTCTCGTTTTTTTCCTCTCTCTCGCTTTCCACTTCTTCCTTCTTCCCTCTCCGCCTCCTTGCTATAATTTACCTCGGCTTTTTCTTCCTGATTTATACACCTTCCTTTCTGTCATTCTTCTTTCCCATCCTGTTCATCCTGAATATTCCTTTGCTCATCCTCTCCTTCTTCCTATATCTCTTCTCCTTTTCTTCCTCTTCATATATCTCTTCTCCTTTTCTTCCTCTTCCTATATCTCTTCCTCCTATATCTCTTCTCCTTTTCTTCCTCTTCCTGTATCTCTTCTTCTTTTCTTCCTCTTCCCATATCTCTTCTCTTTTTCTTCCTCTTCCTATATCTCTTCTTCTTTTCTTCCTCTTCCTATATCTGTTCTCCTTTTCTTCCTCTTCCTATATCTCTTCTCCTTTTCTTCCTATTCCTATGTCTCTTCCTCCTATATCGCTTCTCCTTTTCTTCCTCTTCCTATATCTCTTCTCCTTTTCTTCCTCTTAATATATCTGTTCTCCTTTTCTTCCTCTTCCTATACCTCTTCTCCTTTTCTTCCTATTCCTATATCTCTTCTCCTTTTCTTCCTATTCCTATATCTCTTCTCCTTTTCTTCCTATTCCTATATCTCTTCCTCCTATATCTCTTCTCCTTTTCTTCCTCTTCCTATATCTCTTCTCCTTTTCTTCCTATTCCTGTATCTCTTCCTCCTATATCTCTTCTCCTTTTCTTCCTCTTCCTGTATCTCTTCTCCTTTTCTTCCTCTTCCTATATCTCTTCCTCCTATTCCTTTTCTTCCTCTTCCTATATCTCTTCTTCTTTTCTCTCTCTTCCATTCTCTTTCCTATATCTCTTTTCTTTCTTCTTTTCTTCCTCTTCTCTCTTTTATCTTCTCTTCCTCCTATATCTCTTCTCTTTTTCTTCCTCTTCCTATATCTCTTCCTCCTATATCTCTTCTCTTTTTCTTCCTCTTCCTATATCTCTTCCTCCTATATCTCCTTTCTTCTCTTCCTTTTTCTTTTCCTCTTCCTATATCTTCCTCTTCCTTCCTCCTACTCTTCCTATATCTCTTCTCTTTTCTTCCTCTTCCTATATCTTCTCCTTTTCTTTCTCCTTTCTCTTCTTTCTTCCTCTTCTCTCTTCTCCTTTTCTTCCTCTTCCTATATCTCTTCTCCTTTTCTTTTCCTCTTCCTATATCTCTTCTTCTCCTTTTTCTTCCTATATCTCTTCTCCTTTTCTTCCTCTTCCTATATCTCTTCTTCTTTCTTCTTCCTCTTCCTATATCTCTCTCCTTTCCTCTTCCTATTCTCTTCCTTTTCCTCTTATCTCTTCTCCTTTTCTTCCTCTTCCTATATCTCTTCTCCTTTTCTTTCCTCTTCCTATATCTCTTCCTATATCTCTTCTCCTTTTCTTCCTCCTTTTCTTCCTCTTCCTATATCTCTTCTCCTCTTTTTTCTTCTCTTCCTATATCTCTTCTCCTTTTCTTCCTTCCTATATCTCTTCTCTTTTCTTCCTCTTCCTATATCTCTTCTCTATATTCTTCTCCTTTTCTTTCTTCTTCTCATTTTCTTCTTCCTATATCCTCCTATCTCTTCTTCTATATCTTTTCTTCCTCTTCCTATATCTCTTCCTCCTATATCTCTCTCTTCTTTTTCTTCCTCTTCCTATATCTCTTCTCCTTTTCTTCTCTTCCTATATCTCTTCTTTTTCTTCCTTCCTATATCTCTTCTCCTATATCTCTTTTCTTCCTCTTCCTATATCTATATCTTCCTCTTCCTATATCTCTTTTTCTTTTTTCTTTCTCTTCCTATATCTCTTCTCCTTTTTTTCTTCCTCTTTCCTTTATCTCTTCTTTTCTTCCTATATCTCTTCTCCTTTCTCTTCTCTTTCTTATCTCTTCTATATCTTCTCCTTTTTCTTTCTTCCTATATCTCTTCTTCCTCCTATATCTCTTCTTCTTTTTCTTCCTCTTCCTATATCTTCTCTTTTCTTCCTTCCTATTCTCTTCTTTTCTTTCCTTCTTCCTATATCTCTTCTCTTCCTATATCTCTTTCTCCTTTTCTTCCTCTTCCTATATCTCTTTCTCCTTTTCTTCCTCTTCCTATATCTCTTCTTCCTCCTATCTCTTTCTTCTTCCTCTTCCTATATCTTCTTCTTCTCTATATTTTCTTCCTCTTCCTATATCTCTTCCTCCTATATCTCTTCTCCTTTCTTTTCTTCCTATATCTCTTCTTATCTCTTCCTTTTTCTTCTCCTTTTCTTCCTCTTCCTATATCTCTTCTCCTTTTCTTCCTCTTCCTATATCTCTTCTCTTTTCCTCCTATATCTCTTTCTCCTTTTCTTCCTCTTCCTATTTTCTTCTCTTCCTATATCTCTTTTCTTTTCTTTTCTTCTATCTCTCTTCTCTATCTCTTCCTATATCTCTTCTTTTTTCTTCCTATATCTCTTCCTATTTTCCTTTTCTTCCTCTTCCTATATCTCTTTTCTTCCTCTTCCTATATCTCTTCTCCTTTTCTTTTCTTCCTCTTCCTATATCTCTTCCTTTCTCTTTCCTTTTCTTCCTCTTCCTCTATCTCTTTCTCTATATCTCTTCTCCTTTTCTTCCTCTTCCCTATCTTCTCTTTTCTTCCTCCTATATCTCTTTTCTCTTCCTATTCTTCCTTTTCTTTCTTCCTATATCTCTTCTCCTTTTCTTCTCTTCCTATATCTCTTCTCCTTTTCTTCCTATATATCTCTCTCCTTTTCTTCTCTTCTATATCTCTTTCTTCTTCTCTCCTATATCTCTTTCCTTTTCTTCTCTTCCTATATCTCTTCTCTTTTCTTCCTCTTCCTATATCTTCTCCTTTTCTTCCTTCTATATCTCTTCTCCTTTTCTTCCTCTTCCTATATCTCTTCTCCTATATCTTCTTCTTCCTTTCTCTTCTCCTTTTCTTCCTATTCCTCTTCTTCTCCTCTATTTCTTCTTCTTCCTATATTCTTTTCTTCCTCTTCTTCTTCTCCTTTTCTCTTCCTATATCTCTTCTCTTTTCTCTCTTCCTATATCTTCTTCTTTTCTTCCTTTATTCTTCCTTTTCTTTCTTCCTATATCTTCTCTTCTCCTGTTCTTTCTTTTCTCTTCCTATATCACTTCTTCTTTTCTTCCTCTTCCTATATCTCTTCTCCTTTTCTTCCTCTTCCTATATCTCTTCTTTTCTTCTTCTTCCTATATCTCTTCTTTTTTCCTCTTCTATATCTCTTCTCTTCCTATATCTCTTCTTCTGTTCTTCCTCTTCCTATATTACTTCTTCTTTTCTTCCTCTTCCTATATCTCTTCCTCCTATATCTCTTCTCCTTTTCTTCCTCTCCCTATATCTCTTCTCCTGTTCTTCCTCTTCCTATATCACTTCTTTTCTTCCTCTTCCTATAGCTCTTCCTCCTATATCTCTTCTCCTTTTCTTCCTCTTTCTATATCTCTTCTCCCGTTCTTCCTCTTCCTGTATCTCTTCTCCTTTTCTTCCTATTCCTATATCTGTTCTCTTTTTCCTCCTCCTCCTATATCTCTTCTCCTGTTCTTCTTCTTCCTATATCTCTTCTCCTTTTCTTCTTCTTCCTATATCTCTTCTTCTTTTCTTCCTCTTCCTATATCTCTTCTCCTTTTCTTCTTCTTCCTATATCTCTTCTCCTTTTCTTCCTCTTCCTATATCTCTTCTCCTTTTCTTCTTCTTCCTATATCTCTTCTCCTTTTCTTCCTCTTCCTATATCTCTTCTCCTTTTCTTCTTCTTCCTATATCTCTTCTCCTTTTCTTCTTCTTCCTATATCTCTTCTCCTTTTCTTCCTCTTCCTATATCTCTTCTTCTTTTCTTCCTCTTCCTATATCTCTTCTCCTTTTCTTCTTCTTCCTATATCTTTTTCTTTCTCTATCTCTTTTTTTTCTTCTTCTTCCTATATCTCTTCTCCTTTTTCTTCTTCTTCCTATATCTCTTCTCCTTTTCTTTCTTTCTTCCTATATCTTTTCTCTTTCTCTTTTTTCTTCTTCTTCCTATATCTCTTCTCCTTTTCTTCCTCTTCCTATATCTCTTCTCCTTTTCTTCCTCTTCCTATATCTCTTCTCCTTTTCTTCCTCTTCCTATATCTCTTCCTCCTATATCTCTTCTCCTTTTCTTCCTCTTCCTATATCTCTTCCTCCTATATCTCTTCTTTTCTTCTTTCTTCCTATATCTCTTCTCCTTTTCTTCCTCTTCCTATATCTCTTCTCCTTTTCTTCCTCTTCCTATATCTCTTCTCCTTTTCTTCCTCTTCCTATATCTCTTCTCCTTTTCTTCCTCTTCCTATATCTCTTCCTCCTATATCTCTTCTCCTTTTCTTCCTCTTCCTATATCTCTTCTCCTTTTCTTCCTCTTCCTATATCTCTTCTCCTTTTCTTCCTCTTCCTATATCTCTTCTCCTTTTCTTCCTCTTCCTATATCTCTTCTCCTTTTCTTCCTCTTCCTATATCTCTTCTCCTTTCTTCCTTCCTCTCTTCCTATATCTCTTCTTCCTTTTCTTCTTCTCTTCCTATATCTCTTCTCCTTTTCTTCCTATTCCTATATCTCTTCTCCTTTTCTTCCTCTTCCTATATCTCTTCTCATTTTCTTCTTCTTCCTATATCTCTTCTCCTTTTCTTCATCTTCCTATATCTCTTCTCCTTTTCTTCTTCTTCCTATATCTCTTCTTCTTTTCTTCCTCTTCCTATATCTCTTCTCCTTTTCTTCTTCCTATATCTCTTCTCCTTTTCTTCCTCTTCCTATATCTCTTCTCCTTTTCTTTTTCTTCCTATATCTCTTCTTCTTTTCTTCCTCTTCCTATATCTCTTCTCCTTTTCTTCTTCCTATATCTCTTTTCCTTTTCTTCCTCTTCCTATATCTCTTTTCCTTTTCTTCTTCTTCCTATATCTCTTCTTCTTTTCTTCCTCTTCCTATATCTCTTCCTCCTATACCTCTTCTCCTTTTCCTCTTCTTCCTTTATCTCTTCCTCCTATATCTCTTCTCCTTTTCTTCCTCTTGCTATATCTCTTCTCCTGTTCTTCCTCTTCCTATATCACTCCTCCTTTTCTTCCTCTTTCTCCCCTTCCCTTCCCACCTCCTATTCCTCCTCCGGTTCTCCCCTCTTCCATTCCTCCACAAGGCATTCACTGAACAGCTCTCTGTACCTACAACCCGCCTTTAATTATTCGGGAGATGCAACACTTCCTAGAGCGCAGCGCGCACGCACACGCGCATACACACGTACGCACGCACACACGCGCATACACACATACATACGCGCTCACTCGCTCACTACCAAGAGCGTACAATCGTGTACACGAAACAACCCGTGTGGTACTGAACGTCTTCTGTGAAAAGCCATTTACTTTTTAATTATCTCTCTCTCTCTCTCTCTCTCTCTCTCTCTCTCTCTCTCTCTCTCTCTCTCTCTCTCTCTCTCTTCTTTAAACTTTTATTCGTATGGTTCTTTGCCTTATTTCTTGTCGTAAATATATCGTGTAAAAATTCTCTCTCTCTCTCTCTCTCTCTCTCTCTCTCTCTCTCTCTCTCTCTCTCTCTCTCTCTCTATAGTTATCTGTCGACTGCCATTTATACAGTTCACTATTAGCTGATTATTATTATTATATTATTATTATTATTATTATTATTATTATTATTATTATTATTATAATAATAATAATAATAATAATAATAATAATAATAATAATAATAATAATAATAATAATAATAATAATACAACTTTCAACACAAAAATAAAAAATTACCAAAAACTTAAAAAGGATTCATGTTCATTACTGCCGTTATGGAGAATATACTGACCTGTGTGTATGCACGGATTTGCACGTGTATACGTGCACGTGTTTTGCACACCTGTGCCTACACGTGTGCATTCATGCAAGGCTTGCGAGAGCGCTGGCTCTGTGGTCTAATATTGAGGTCTGATATATTCATGCTGGTTCCATTTTTGGGCGAGACACGAATGTTATTAAAAGCACAGCTTGACCTGAAGGATATTGAAATTTACTTTAGATAAAATGAGGTCATTTAAACTTGCATTAGATGAAATAATGAATTAAAAAAACTTCAGAGTTTCTTTCGTGTTATCATACAGCAAGTTCAACTAATTTATGAAATTGTATCTTTGCCAGTTACCAATGACCTACAGGAATTTTGAACTTACATTGGGTAAAATTAAGACATTTCAAATTGCACTAGATAAAATAACGGATTAGAAAACCTTCAAGATTTATTCATTGTTACCAGGAATCGAACTCAACTAAATTTAGGTATTTGTATCCTTTCCAGTTACCACAGAATGCAAGCTCACAGGACACTTGTAAATTTCAAGTGATTTCTTATTACAATTAGGTTTTGCATTCGTTGTCTTCAGCTTAAACTGCATTTTTAGTTTACTGTAAGAGAAAATTATTGTGCCGGCTTTGTCTGTCCGTCCGCACTTTTTTCTGTCCGCCATCAGATCTTCAAAACTACTGAGGTTAGAGGCCTGCAATCATCAAACATATCAAATTGCAGCCCTCTAGCCTCAGTAGTTTTTATTTTATTTAAAGTTAAATTTAGACATAATCGCGCTTCTGGCAACGATATAGGATATACCACCACTGGGTCGTGGTTAGAGATTCATGGGCCACGGCTCATACAGCATTATACCGAATCCACCGAAAGATAGATCTATTTTCGGTGGCCTTGATAATACGCTGTAGCGGCTGTACAGAATACTCGATTGCGCCGAACAAACTTCGGCACATTTTTTACTTGTAATCTGCAATCATTCTTGCAATCTCTTGCAATCAGTCTACTTAGATTTCTAAAGAGCACCTTACTTAAACAAGTTTCTTTTTTTGTCCTACAGTTTAAAATTCATTCTATCATGGTGTGTTTCAATTTTGGAAGGAAAAAATAACTACAGGGTTTTACTGACACCGTTTCATATTCTGACAAGCGTAGAGAGAGAGAGAGAGAGAGAGAGAGAGAGAGAGAGAGAGAGATGAATTTTAAAGTGTTGGACAAGGAAAGGAACTGTTGAATTTTTATAGTCTCTTTTGAAGAAAGGTTTTGAGAGACCGATTGCCCGAGAGAGAGAGAGAGAGAGAAAGAGAGAGAGAGAGTCTTTCCGGTTAATCCTTCCATCCTTAAAGTCTGGGACGACACTGTCTCCCTCTTACCGGAAGTCCAACTTTCTCTCACCGCTTAAGAGAGAGAGAGAGAGAGAGAGAGAGAGAGAGAGAGAGAGAGAGAGAGAGAGAGAGAGAGCCTATCAGTCAAACGCTTCAGGTCTCCACGGACATTCATTAACGCCATCTCTCGTGGCAACATTGCAACAAGATATGCAAGATACCAGGTGTTGCCTGAATTGCATTTTTTAAACTTTTTGCAAAAAAACGAAATAAATTGTTGAATTAAATTTGCAGAGCAGGCCTAAAGGTAACTGAGAGAGAGAGAGAGAGAGAGAGAGAGAGAGAGAGAGAGAGAGAGAGAGATTGTATGTTACTCTCAGTAAAATGTATTATTTTCAGAATCAGAATTTCTAGGGGTTAAGTAAGAAGAACAATGCAACAGAGACTCGCGACACTCCCAAAAGCACAGACGGAATCAGGAGTGTAGAGAACTCTCTCTCTCTCTCTCTCTCTCTCTCTCTCTCTCTCTCTCTCTCTCTCTCTCTCTCTCTCTCTCTCTCTCTTGCTCGTGATACAGCCCATCTGTAACTAACACATTTCTTAATGATCCTCAAAACATTTCGTGTTACATTCAACTTCAAGTTTAATGTGTATCATTCGATGTTACCAGGAAGTTCTGTAGGTCTGTATTGTCTAGAACCTATATGCTTCTGACATCACTGGAGTTCTAGTCCAATGTCTAAAATCAGAAGCATACAGGGACCTTTATCTCCTCGTCAGAGTTTCTCGAAATGGCAGATTACTGTGTATTAGTTTTATTACCATGGTAATTATGGCTTTTATCATCCGCAAAAAATCTTTTCTCTTGGCACTATTCCATAAACTTGATTACCACAAATAAACTTTCTTTCAGTTTGAGTGCCTGGGACATCTTGATTCAGCCTTGGTACAATACTGCCAAGTGCCAAAGGTCTTTTGTTCGATTTGCTGCAAAACACAGGTATGGATAAGTAATCTTAATTGGGTCTATTTGCGTATTATTTTAAGGTTTTACTGAAAGTGCCCTGTTATTTTTCAAAATCCAGTATCTCAATTTAGCTCAAGGAATTGAGTTCAAAATGTATTCAGTCAGAGACAGACCAGAATTCTTTTCTGGTGTTATTCAGTCAAAATTCTCTCCTGGTGTTATTCAGTCAAAGGCTACTGAATCCTGCCAATTCTGTCAGTGTAGAACCAGAACTCTTTCCTGGTCTTAATCAGTCAAAGGCTACTGAATCCTGCCAATTCTGTCAGTGTAGAACCAGAATTCTTTCCTGGTGTTATTCAGTCAAAGGCTACTGAATCCTGCCAATTCTGTCAGTGTAGAACCAGAATTCTTTCCTGGTCTTATTCAGTCAAAGGCTACTGGATCATGCCAATTCTGTCAGTGTAGAACCAGAACTCGTTCCTGGTGTTATTCAGTCAAAGGCTACTGAATCCTGCCAATTCTGTCAGTGTAGAACCAGAACTCTTTCCTGGTCTTATTCAGTCAAAGGCTACTGAATCCTGCCAATTCTGTCAGTGTAGAACCAGAACTCTTTCCTGGTCTTATTCAGTCAAAGGCTACTGAATCCTGTCAATTCTGTCAGTGTAGAACAAGAACTCTTTCCTGGTCTTATTCAGTCAAAGGCTACTGGATCCTGCTAATCCTATCTAGTGTTACTCAGTCAATATTCTCTCCTGGCCTCATTCAGTCAAAGGCTACTGTACCCTACCAATTCTGTCAGTGAGGGCCCAGAATTCTCTCCTGGTCTTATTCAGTCAAAGACCACTAGATCTTACCAAAACCTCATTCATCCATTTTCGAGCTCAAAAGGGGCTTCTAAATATAGCTTGCTTGTGGTTACTACAGCTTGCTTTTTCTTCCTCCCTCCTTTTTAATATAGTACGTGTGTGTGTGTATGTGTGTGCGTGTGTGTGTACTATTACCAGGGGGCAGAAAGTCTTTTCCCCTTAATACATTTACTCTCATTGCCAAAAACTCCCACCAGTGTGTGTGCGTGTGTCCCCTAGCATTTCCCATGTACCCAAGATCACGTCTGTACCATGCTCGTGCGTGTGCGTGTGCGCGCGTCCTCCCCCTCCCCCCACATGTGTCTGCAAGTGTGTGCGTGAGCGCGCGTGTGGGCGCGTCTGCGTGCGTGTGTGCGTGCGTGCGTGAGGTCCATGGGAGAATCCAGAAAGAAGGAGGAGAAGAAGAGAAGGAGAAGCAATCGAGGATACATGGTTACATATCGACCCGCTTCCATCTGTAGACGCCGTCCTCCCCCTCCCCTCCCCTCCCTCCCTCTCTCTCTCTCTCTCTCTCTCTCTCTCCCCTCACCCCCAAAACCTTCTATCCCTATTCCCCTCGACTTCCAGTACCGACGCGGGGGAGCTGGGGGGAGGGGGAAGGGAAGCTACCTACCTACCCATTCCAGGCCCCCA
>NC_089780.1:22985165-22987665 GCF_040412425.1 Macrobrachium rosenbergii
ACAAAGGATATTATTATTATTATTATTATTATTATTATTATTATTATTATTATTATTATTATTATTATTATTATTATTAAAGTAAGAATAGGCTAAAAGCAGTTTCTTTCTTTACATCAAAGCTTTTAAATTAATGGCATTAATATCCTTTCACAAAAGCTGTTTTTAACACATGAGTTTCGTTTCTGGATGCAAAATACATTATCTTTGTCTCAAATAAGTTACCCTAAGGTTAGGCTAACTGCATCCTCTAATTTATATATTTATCCCAAATTGAAACAATCATCAATTATAATTTAGTTACCATTCATTAAACACTCTTCAAAAACCTATTTACACCAAACTTCAAGCAACCACAGCAATCCTACGCAGTCCATTATTTCACAAAACCCCAAAAATCTCAACCCATTCCTTTCCCAACCCCCAAAAAAGCGGTTGCATCGCAAGGATTCCTTAATCACCACTCATAAACTTTGTCGTACTCATAAAAGTGAACTAGTGCTGCCACCTGTTGATTGCATAAACCGTTACTTAGGAAAATAATCAGGAGTCGTGTGTGTGTGTGTGTGTGTGTGTGTGTGTGTGTGTGTGTGTGTGTGTGTGTGTGTGAGGAAACAGAACTCGTCGGGAGATTTGCTTACTCTTCCCCCTCAAGAAGAGTTGTAGTAGGAATGTGAGGGTGTATAATGAGAGAGAGAGAGAGAGAGAGAGAGAGAGAGAGAGAGAGAGAGAGAGAGAGAGAGAGAGAGAGAGAGAGAGAGAATTTACATAACATTAAATGCAGAGGCCTGGGGAGCGAGGGAAAGAGAGAGAGAACAAATTTTTTACATAACGTTAAATGTGGAGAGAGAGAGAGAGAGAGAGAGAGAGAGAGAGAGAGAGAGAGAGAGAGAGAGAGAATTTTTATTGCATAACATTATATATAGGGGCCGGTGGGAATGGCAACCCAAGCCGATGAAAAGAAGAAATAGATAGAAAGAAATAGATTGGACTTTACCATCGGTTCTTGATTAAGGCAAAATCAAGTTTATTAACATCTTTAGTTTTCCTATCTACTCATATGCCAATTTTTTTTTTTTTCTCTTCTCTTGGTCAGAGCAAGGAAGAACAGTTATTCGATGAACTACAGGAAGAAATATTATAATTTACTACTCATATTATTATTAAAATAAAATAAAATAACGGCTGATTTTAGTTCTCTGAAATGAAAACTATTGTGCCGGCTTTGTCTGTCCGTCCCTGTCCACACTTTTTCTGACGGTCCTCAAATCTTCAAAACTACTGAGGGTACAGGCCTGAAAATTGGTATGTTGATCATCCACCCTCCAATCACCAAACATACCAAATTGCAGCCCTCTAGCCTCAGAAGTTTTTTATTTATTTAAGGACAGGCCACTACCGGCCGCCGTGGTTAAAGTTTCATGGGCCGCGGCTCGTGCATTACACCGAGAACACCGAAAGATAATCTATTTTCGGTGGCCTTGGTTATACAAGGTACAGAAAACTCGATTGCGCCGAAGAAACTTCGGCGCATTTTTTACTTGTTTTCTACAGACATTACTTTTCTTTTATAATTTGAAACAAGCAGACTCCATTTTATATTGGTCAGCTCTAAAACTGAAGTCATAATAAACTTACGTGTTTAAATCATCAATAATTATGTTTAACATAAAAACTCTAAAATAAAAAATTTCTAAACTCATTTTTTAATTTAAGACTGAGGTAAGTGACTCGCAAATTTCATTTGCCGTTCAAGACTGAAACTTACTCGACAAAAGAATCACGAAATAAATTAGACAGAAACCCACTTTTTATTTTAAGACTGAGGTAAATAACTCAACATTTCATTTGCTGTTCTAGAATGAGATTAACTCGACAAAAATCACCTTTTTATCTTTCCAAGCAGATCAAAAACTATCAAGCCCAGAAACCTGATTTCCTCAACCCTGAGTTTCTCTACCCTGATTCCCTCTACCCTGATTTCCTCTACCCTGATTCCCTCTAAACTGATTCTCTCTACTTTGATTCTCTCTACCCTGATTTCCTATACCCTGATTCCCTCTGCCCTGATTTCCTCTACCCTGATTCTCTGTACTTTGATTCTCTCTACCCTGATTTCCTCTAACCTGATTCTCTCTACTTTGATTCTCTCTACCCTGATTTCCTCTACCCTGATTCTCTCTACCCTGATTTCCTCTAAACTGATTCTCTCTACTTTGATTCTCTCTACCCTGATTTCCTCTACCCTGATTCTCTCTACCCTGACTCCCTCTACCCTGATTTCCTCTAACCTGATTCTCTCTACACTGATTTCCTCTACCCTGATTCTCTCTACCCTAATTCCCTCTACCCTGATTTCCTCTACCCTGATTCTCTCTACTGCCAGTACTAATCGCCGCCCAAAAGGTAATTTCATTGCCTTGTAACGCGATATCTTAAGAGCACCCAACGCCACCTATCGGGTTTCAGAGGCGCTCTTCCAAATCTCTATGCGACTGCG
>NC_089780.1:22992665-23007665 GCF_040412425.1 Macrobrachium rosenbergii
GTTGTAACACATTTTTGTATTCCTTCATTATTAACTTACATTTATCGATCATATACCTCAAATACCATACTTATATATATTGTTATAAAGTCAGCAATGTTCATGTATGTGCGGACACAGAACCAACTTTTGAATTTGTATATACCTAACATGCAAAAGTACTGACTAACAATTGAGCATATTGTAACTTAAATCCTGTCATGAAATTGCACTACATGACAATCGATAAGATACTTATCTCTTTTCTTCTAAAATGATGATGGGAACACTGACTCACCTGGAAAGAAAGAGAAACATAATGAGTTATATTAATGGAAAAAATTAAGTGCACAAATACACAAATATATATATATTATACATATAGGTGTGTATAGATGTATGTGTGTATGTATGTATATATGATATATATATGGTATATGTTTATATATATATATGTGTGTATACATACATGTATATATATATAAAGAGTATATGTTTATATAAATAATACATATACGTGTATATACATGTGTGTGTGTGTACGTATACCAGCAAGACTGTCTACGCTTTCTTGTTTGTTTATCTTTTACGAAAATAACTGCACCTACTGTCACCCTACCTCTCTCTCTCTCTAATTCTATGACCTTGAGATGAAAATTACATTTGGATTTTATACTAGACGGAAGCGTAGTCTCTCTCTCTCTCTCAATTTCTATAATGCTATGAATCTGAGATGAATATTCCCTTTGGATTTTATACTAGAGGGAAACGTATTGTTTCTCTCTCTTCTCTCTCTCTCTCTCTCTCTCTCTCTCTCTCTCTCTCTCTCTCTCTCTCTCTCTCTCTCTCTCTCTCTCTCTCCGGGAGAAGTGCGTCATATTGTAAACAGTGTAATAGTTTATTAACCAAACAGACACAGCCAATTGTGTTTTCAATTGGCCATTAATTACTCTTGGGCTTAATTTGATTAAGTTACCTACCCCCCGCTTCCTTCCCCCACGAGAACCGAGAAGAGAGAGAGAGAGAGAGAGAGAGAGAGAGAGAGAGAGAGAGAGAGAGAGAGAGAGAGAGAGAGAGAGTTGATTTGTCTCCTCGTTTTCTACATCTCCACCCGAGGCTCTTCGTGGACTTGCAGTTATTTTTCTTACATATTTATTTATATATTTTCTAAGTCTGTCACTACTTGTAAAGTATATTAAAAGGTAGAGAACTAAATGTTCTGGAAATAAATGGATTTTTAAAAGTTTTTTAAATAGCTTAGTCTTGTAATGTAAGCTTGGCATAGGTCTGTATCAACACTTTTTCTAAATAAACTTTTTTCTTTTTTTATTTATATATTTCCTAAGTCCTCTTCTCTACATGAAAAGTGTATTAAGAGAGAGACAACACAATATTCTGGAAATAAATTTTTTTTTGCTTTTGTTTTTTGGGAAGCTGAGTTTTGTAACGTGAGAGAGAGAGAGAGAGAGAGAGAGAGAGAGAGAGAGAGAGAGAGAGAAAGTAAGTATATCTTAGTTTAACCAGACCACTGAGCTGATTAACAGCTCTCCTAGGGCTGGCCCGAAGGATTAGATTTATTTTTACGTGGCTAAGAACCAATTGGTTACCTAGCAACGGGACCTACAGCTTATTGTGGAGTCCGAACCACATTATAGCAAGAAATGAATTTCTATCACCAGAAACAAATTCCTCTTGTTCTTCACTGGCCGGTCGGAGATTCGAACTCGCGACCAACTGAGTGGTAGCTGAGAACGGAACCTGCTCACCCAGCGAGGAACTTATATGGAGAGAGAGAGAGAGAGAGAGAGAGAGAGAGAGAGAGAGAGAGAGAGAGAGAGAGAGAGAGAATTATTTTGCCAGTGCAGAACAGCAGCTTAGAAAATGCATGCTTGACTGGAGGTATTAAAAGTAAATTATAAAAAAAAATAGACATAAAGGTATGTGACTTTCCTTATGGTTTTTCTAAGTTTTATTACCTTTATTATAATCAATATATTACGTGCTTATTCATAGTTATTATTTGTTATGACATCATTTTATTTGTGTTTACTCTTTCACTATCTTTGTTGACATGTGAATATTATTCTGCAAAGGAATGTTAGGTAAGCTGGCAAGATACCCATTTCCTTACTCACACTAAGAATAGGGTACTCTCGACACAAACACATCTATTAACAAACACAAACACCTCCAGATGGTTGCCATAAAAACCAAATACATCACATAGCCTTCAGTCAAGAGAAGTAGAACACTGAGAAGCTTCTGGAACTACTGAGAAGCAGGTGTAGTAAGTGAACTCCAACTTGTTATAGGCACACAGCAAAGCTCAAATTCAGAAAACCTAAACCAGGAAACTGACAAGAGTATCTAAGTGTAATACAACTGAACCTCTCGAAGATGAACTTCCAGAACCTTTTGCGGCAGAATGCCAAAATAGAGTTACAGTTTTAGAAACCAGACCTGAGGAGGTGCAGACTGTCTAAGGCGAACTAGGCTGACATCAGGAAACTTTGCTGTGCTGGACGAGAAGTTGCTGGGATACTTGGTAACAGCACAGGAACCTGGGATGTCTGGCGAGACACTGGATGCTATAAAGGCCAGACTAAAGCAAAGCGGCTTATAGAAAATTTTCAGGGAGGAGATGAAGAAAGCAAAGTGGATTATGAAAATTTTTCATACGCTTAGAAAAGGAAGGAGTTGCACAGACCTAATGTCTGTGCTAAGACATACTGTGAGCCAGAATATAGAATTTAAAAATAAGCTCTGATGACATTCGTTGATTACGGAAGGGTATTTGGCAACGTCCACAGACTAATATAAATATAAGACAAACTGAAACTATCTGTGAAAGAAGCAGATGTTATGTTAATGTTCATGTCGTCTCATCAAATGAACTTGCTATAAATAGCGAGGTGCTATATTGAACAAGTTAAAATGCGCCGAAGTTTTTTTCGGGGCAATCGAGTATTCTGTACAGCCGCTACAACATATAATCAAGGCCACCGAAAACAGCTCTATCTTTCGGTGGTCTCGGTATAATGCTGTATGAGCCGCGGCCCGTGAAACTTTAACCACTGCCCGGCGATGGCCTACCTTATATCGCTGCCAGAAGCACGATTATGGCTAACTTTAACCTTAAATAAAATCAAATCTACTGAGGCTAGAGGGCTGCGATTTGGTATGTTTGATGATTTGTAACCCTCTAGCCTCAGTAGTTTTTAGGATCTAAGGGCGGACAGAAAAGTGCGGACAGAAAAAATGCGGACAGAAAAAGTGCGGAAAGACAATGTGCGGACGGACAGACAAAGCCGGCACAATAGTTTCCTTTTACATAAAACTAAAAATGACACTTTTGAAAAAAGCGGTTGGAAATGGAAACAGAATATGAGGATAACTGTATCAATCACAATTCACCATAACTGACACATCTATATATATAACTAGAGAGATGAGACTAAAGATAAATCTAAGAAAAACAGAAATAATGAACACAGAGTATGCACAAACGAATGAGATTGGGACTTTCAAATATTTAAGAAAACACTGATATCTAGTACAGGTTCTTTCTAGTTGGAACTTAGTGAAAGACTTTAAAAAGCTAATCAAACAATGGGCAGACAGGATGAGATTACGATACCAAGTAAACTCAACAGCCAGTGAGAGTATACAGTAGTACGATCTGTATTTATATGCAGACATAAACCAAGGTATGATAACGAAACTGCATCCAAAAGATTCTGCCAATTTAAGAACAAAACTTTCAGAAGAATATTATGAATTAAATGGCAGGATAGCGTGAGAAATTCCATATGTAGATGAGATAATGATGAAAGGGAGATGTCTTTCACTCCACCCGAGAGCACTGTACGTGATAGTGCCGTCTCCCCTCTATTTATCAGCATGGGTCTTGCGGTGCAACAGTAACCCCCTAAGTAACCAACAGACCTGAGTTCGATCCACGAGCAGGGTGTCTATTAATAACAGGTATGGGCAGGTTTCCTTAAAAACACTGCATGCCCCTGGTGACTTAAGCAATGTGTTGGGCACTAGTTTGTTAGACGACTATTTTGGGGAACTGCTGGCAAGGAGGAGGAGAGAGAGAGAGAGAGAGAGAAGAGTGATCACCGCACCTCCAAAATGTGAGAAGCACTAACTTTGGCGCCCTACCATGTTTTTGCAGTATAGATCTAAAGCCAACAGTGCAAAATGAGTACGTAACTTACAATTCTAAGTAAAATACATAAATTACAAACAAACAGACGCAAAGTTGCGCGCACAGGACGTCAGAGGGAGGGGGAAGAGAAGAGTGAAGGTGTGGGGTTGGGGGTGGGGACAGAGTAGATGGAAGAGGCTACAAGACACGCCGAATAGCATCCATCCTTATCCAACCCTCCTCCTCAGCCAACGGTCCTTCTTATTCCTCTCCCTTTCTCGTATCCTCAATATTTACCCTCTTTTGTTTCCCTTCCCTCTCCTGTGTAAGGGAGTATTCAAAACAGTTTACCTCCAGCCTCCATCAACAGTTCTAGCTGACCCCACTACTACTAGTAGTACTACTACTACTACCACTGTCCCTGGCCCACTATGGTGTCCGAGAGACTTCTAAAAAATATTTCCCCAAGTCGACTTGGCTGCTATACTAGCCTATCTCTCTTTTATTTTTGTGCTAAATAGGTCACTGCAACATTTTAACACTTGGTTACATCACCGATATTATTACTGCAACTACTGCAAAAACTAAAACTTGAAAAATGAGCGCATTTTTCAAGCATCAAGTCAAATGGATTCCTGGAAAGATGGCTACCAGAGAAAAGAATGACCATAGTCCGATGTGAAAAAAGTAGCGCAAAGGGAAGCTAAAGAAGCAAGATTATTTAAAGTAATATAAAAGACACACACACACACACACACACACACACACACACACACACACACACACACACACACACACATATATATATATATATATATATATATATATATATATATATATATATATATATATATATATATATATATATATAATCACACCAAAATTGGAGCAAAGCAACCCATCGTTGGTAGCTAAACTTTCATACCTGACACCTAAATATGTAAGGTGGTCTCACACAGGCTTATTACATTACTTCAGGGAGACGTTAAATGTGCTGTCTAATCATTAAAATACGAATTACGATCCATCTCGTGAAAATATTCAACAATTCGAACTTTCTATTCATGGAACGCTTGCTAACTTTAGGTAGATTTTGCTACGAAACAAAAAGACGCCTTCATACTATAGACACAGCCTGTTAAAAAGTAATAATTACTATTTACAAGTCATCAAAATAAAATAATTTGTTCCTTGGGGAAAATTTTTCACGTATGACGACCTTAGCATTAAAAAAAAAATTGTCACTGAACGCCTCAGTACGCTTAGGTTTAATACCTTTAAAACGGGGATGCCACATAAGATCCTGCTTAGATTAAATGGAGGCTAGTTTCAGTATTAACACTGTTATACCTTTTATTTCATCCTATATGAAGAAATAAAGACACACTCTTGGAGTTACATACGAAAAACCTGGTAACTTTTCCTTTGAAGTAAGCAACCAATTCTAAAGTTACGCTACTATTGCCTTACCGTGAACCTCTGAAGTAAGAGAAGTAGATTAATTATATAATTTACTAAATCACTACGTATTGTCTTCCCTTCCAGCGACATTATTTCGACAAGTTTTCACGCGAAACAATCACAGACAATTTTTGAACTGACACCAGCAGCATGGACGAACGGCTGTGTTGATGTCAACTACGGTTTAGTCAAATGTAGTACCGTAGTTTTTCCACTGGTGAAAGTATACTAAAAAAACATTGAGAATGATATTTCAAAGATTTGTATATTTATAAATGTATTATGAATAAAAACAGCGTTTAAATTCATTAGATCATTTTTATAATGACTTTAAACTGTATTTAAAGACTCGTTATACCCAATTAGTTCGAGTAAGTAAATGACGAATGTATTCCGACAGTAGTGTTTACATTGATCACATCTAAAGTACGTTCACTTGCTCGTGTGAGGCATATTTTCTCGAAATTGTAGTCTGTCATTTCATTGTTTGTTGAGAATAAGACGACCAGTGAAGAGGACGAAATACATACTTAAAAAAGGTGCAAAAATTTATTTATGGAGCTTATACTGGTTCATCACTAGGAAAACACAAACTGAAATCGTTCGAAGTCGTTATGAAGGGAAACGGACAAGACTTACGTTGGGGGGACCACTACAGAAACCTAGTAAGTACATTGCTTTCCATATTAGTTTATCTTTATGTTTAATGATACAAGTCGTAAGATAAAGGAGTTAATTTAGGATTTAAAAAACGATGCTTGGCTTGTGTCGCTTGGTGGGTAGAAGCGTGGGGCGATTGAAATTGGAAACGCTAGACTAACGAAAGCTCCGCCATTTACATGCCCCACCAAAATGTCACCAATAGGCCTAGCAACGTTGAAATTCTTGAAATTACCAGAGTTGAATTCGCCATGTATTTATTGTTTAAGTAGCGGTGACATCGTGCACGTGCGTGCGCCTGCCCTATCATTTACACACTTACCCTTGCATTTGGTACTCCTGTTCAGTGGTTAGGTTTTCCTCTCATTAATGACAGTTAGGTTCGATTCCCAAGCGATTTACGACCCCTCTAGCACGTACTATTAAAGAAAATGGTTCCTGTGTTTTTATGCAATCATTCAGTCCTGGCGGTTAGGCTGTGGTTGTGGACAGCAATCAAAGGTAAAGTTTATGTATATATAGTCCTAGGGCAAGTAACCTCACCCCAAAAGATTTGCTAAAACCGGAGTGCATAACACTTCCGGAGGCCATGTCTCTAAGAAGTAAAAAAATATACTGTACATATATATATATATATATATATATATATATATATATATATATATATATATATATATATATATATATATATTAGTCCCACATGTTCGTCATTAAATCGGGGAACGCGCGCGCGGATGTTTTAACAATTTGCGCCATCTCATTAGTAACGGAGAAGGCCCTGAGAGGTCCCTCATTACATCCCACGTCCGTTTTGGGGGCGGAATGATGCCACTCAAGTGTTGTTATACCTTCCTTCATGTCGTCTGCGATAGAGAGAGAGAAAGTGGGAAGGGATAAAAAATAATAATGTTAACAGTAGAGGTTAGGTAGAATCGACTTTGGGTCTAACGCCATTACAGTCAAGGTTAAAGGTATCTCAAATTTTTTCTGTTTATGAGTCTATGCTGCTGTAATAGCTCCCAGTTTGGTCATAAAAATGCAGGTATATTTTGTAGCAAAGTTATTCTCAGTTGTTTAATGGAAAATCACTAGAAGAGTGTTAAGGTTAGGTTAGGTCTAGCCCCTCACCATCAAAGGACTGAATATTACTGTAACCCTTTTAAGGTGAATATGGTGATAGTATGAGGTGTGGCTATTCAGTATAGCAGGTTTCTTTGGACTGCTAACCAGATTATTTATTGCTGTTAAACAGAAAATAGCTATAAAATCTGGTTATCGTAGTTAAGTAGGTGACTGGTATCATAACTGACTTATTAACCAATCGTACTTAGAGATCGGTTGGGGCGGGGGGAAGATCCCGAAATTGTAATAGAAAAATGTAGCACATGGCATTTTTTATTGCTTCAAGGTTGAAAAATGGTAACATTCTCTCTCTCTCTCTCTCTCTCTCTCTCTCTCTCTCTCTCTCTCTCTCTCTCTCTCTCTCTCTCAGGACACTGCAACTTAACTTGAGTTAGGATAGTTTTCTTTCGTTTAAGTTTTAAAGTTTTTCTCTCTCAGTCTCTGCCTCGTAGCAAGGACATATGGCGTCCTCCGGTTAAAATGTCTTTGTGTTCCGTTCTTCAAAGAAACTCTGAAAATGTCACGTAATATAAATAACAAAAGCCTTTGGCTTCAATCAATGGGGGTATTATTCTTTGTTAGACCGACGTCTGATTTATGGCGAAGAATTTAAGCGTATAGCATCAATATTTTACAAGAAATTCTCTCCATTTTCAGCCCGCACTAGGAATATGTATACAGGCTTCGTTGAAATCAAAACATTATTATCATTAGAATCTTTATTATCTGATTGACTAGGCTACATCCCTAACCCTTGTCAGTATATGTGTCAATATCAACGAGTCATTTCCCGTAGTTGCGGAGGAAAAATCAATCAGCAGTCGTTGTCACTTCCGCCATTTAACTGCGGAATCACAACGGAAAATGTTACGTGTCGCTTGCTGTCAGTTACAGTTTCTTCCAGGTTTTCGCTCCCTTCCTGAATAGGAGATGTGTTTTTCTTGAATATTTATATCGTGTCGTTTGTACGAAACATTTTACGAATTATACACCAGTCAGATAATCTACCATCCCTGTATTCTCTCGCCGTGAGAAAATACCATTGCTTAATCTGATCAGGCGTCAGTAGTGCTATTGTTTGTGATACTAGTACTTATAGGGCGGAAGTACGACTACTATTATTATTATTATATTACGTCTGCTATCAGCGGTTATGCCCACTTTCTTCCGTTCAATTCCGAACAGTAACGACCGAACTCCAGGACGCAATTTGCGCTCAGCCGAACGAACGGTTTGCAATGAGAGTCAGCGAAAAGAGAGAGAGAGAGAGAGAGAGAGAGAGAGTCAATTTTCAAACCAATTTCTCTGCCATCAATGGGAGTCTTATGAGTGGATCATGTTCCCGTAATTAAGACTAAATGTTCCTGTAATTGAGTCTAAAGCTTCGAGATTGGCCTCGCCCGTCTGAAACACACGACTTGGAAAGACTGTTGTGTGTGCGTTTGTTTTTAACAGGTTCTTCTCCGGGGGGTGCTGGCTCTCTCTCTCTCTCTGTGTGTGTGTGTGTGTGTGTGTGTGTGTGTCTTTCATTTACAATAAGCTGTAAACAGCAACAGTGTGGAAGAGTTTAAAAGAAAACTAGACTCATTAGAACACTGCGAATGAACAGTAAAACTGCTCCTAGAGATAAGTGAGCACATGATGTCTCCTCGGATGGACTAATAAGTCTTTGAGACACCCCAATCCTTGTAACTCTCTCTCTCTCTCTCTCTCTCTCTCTCTCTCTCTCTCTCTCTCTCTCTCTCTCTCTCTCTTATTTTGTTTGTATGTACATTATTTATACCAAATTATGCAATCATGTGCGCAGTAACACAGTCTACAACAGACGTGTATGAATCATAATATTTTTTTCTGTATTAAACACACTAATGTAAGTAGGTACTAACATCAACGTATAGGTCCATTTACTTTGTGTATTGCATATACAAAGTATGACAGACATCAACTTTTTGTAATAATGTAGAGGCTCTAACGTAAGTATAACACTTTCAAGTTAAAATAAAATGCCATGTGCCTCTTGTCCTTAATTATTATTATTTAGTTTTCAAGTGACGTTTACTTGTTTATTCTGTATGCGTTTGCTGAATTCGTCAATTTAATGTCCGTTTGCTATTTGCGTTTGTTTTAATATGTATGATTACCTAGACTCGGTTTTTGTTCATACATGGATCACGTATTCGGCGAAAAGACTTTTCAGCCTACTGATGACAATTTTAGTCTTGTTCCGTGTGACTCTACAGTTGTTTTCAGTGACTTTCACTTGTTAAAATTTATTCGCTGAATTCGTTAATGTCTTTGTGATTTACATTTATTTTAATATGTAGAATTGCCTAGACTCTGTTTTTGTCGTTCACACACAAATAATCTATTCGGTGAAAAGACTTTTCAGTCAACTGACGACAATTTTAGTCTTGTTCCGTGTGACGTCATGCACAACAATAATTGTAGCAATAATTTAAGTCTGGGAAAGTCTCTATACACAAAATGTTGACAGAAGTGAGAAACTAAATAAATTATCGTGAAAATGATCGTATAAACTAGATAAGAGAGGAAACAGAAATAGTAGTAATAGACTCATGGGTACACTGAACTAGACTAGATTTGGCTTATGGGATCGCCATTCAGATGCGCTAATTTGGTAGTTGATAGATGAAGAAAGAGCGTTCGGGAATAACTGCAAAATAACACGTAGGCAATTAAGAAAGTCCTCCAGAGAGAGAGAGAGAGAGAGAGAGAGAGAGAGAGAGAGAGAGAGAGAGAAAATGAATGATTTACAGTCTTGGTTTATAAAAAAAAATAATGCTAGACTAGAGTATCGCAAAACCATAAATGAAGGGAAGGTAAATAAGAAATTAAAAGTACCCCAGGGAGAGAGAGAGAGAGAGAGAGAGAGAGAGAGAATGTTTAGACTTATATGAAGAAAATTAAGATCTGAATATCGCGAAACCAAGAACGAAATGTAGGTGATTAAGAAAGTGTAAAGAGAGAGAGAGAGAGAGAGAGAAATATATACACACATCTCCCGATTCCTTTTCCTCCTCCTCCTAGCGAGCTTGGGGAAGGGCTCGGCCTGGCTATATAAGCCGATCTGCTATCTCAGCACTGGGGGTTATTGCCCTCTCCTTAAGTCCTGTGTCAATGAAGTGTGTTTACAGTGTTTCTGGTTATCCCGGGGGGAGGGACCCAGGGTCCCCTGCGGGGAGGAGAGGGCCAGAGAGAGGAGGAGGAGGAGCTTCCTAAGGGTGGGTGACTAGGGTCCCTCATGCACACGCGCACACGTCCAAAAAATTTTTTCAAAAGACTGATGAGGGAAGTACGAGTTGATGACTGGGATAGAGAAGTTTGGTGGAGGATTGTGAGTGGATGGGGGAACTGAAGGATAAGATTAGATGGAGAAATTGAAGGAGGAAGAGGAGGAATCGATGGTTGAAAGATTGATTTGTACCGTTAAATTACCCCATGGCAAGGTCAATGACGCCAAATACAGTAGACCTACTTGAAGTACTGAAGTTACCAAAATATAGTAAATTCTGTATTAGTTTGGAAAAATTATTTTTTTCTATTTTGCAAGTTCAGAATGTCATTAAATTACGGAAAAAGCGTCCACAGATATATAAATATCCTAAGATATATATACATTTGACATTCGAAGATTATTATTATTTTTATTATTATTATTATGCATAATCGTTCACTGTCACTCACTACAGCTTTTAACAAACTGCTAAGTCCTTACTAAAGTTTAAATACAGTATATTGATAGTGATAGTGGTAGTAAAAATACTAGTAGTAGTAGTAGTAGTAGTAGTAGTAGCAATGTACTTTAACTCCATCAAAAATGATTAAAAATGAAAAACATTATAAGGAATATTGATAGTTATTGGTAGTTATAATTATATCACTTAAATTTACAGGCCCTTGACTTTACTATATATGTGATTTATATCATTTAATTGTTTTACTGTTAAACTATTTTTATATATTTTTCCAATTTCTCATTTCATTGACATGTTCTGAATATGTCATTAGCCAGAATTAGCTGTACATTTAATTGTTTTACTTTTATACTATTTTTATATTTTTATCTTATCACTTTATTTACATTAATTATATTTGCCTTTGGTCAGAATTATCTATAATAACTAATTTTTTGCTGTTATATTTCTCCATTATTTTTATTTCATTTAAATTCACTAGTGCGCGAATTCACCCCGCGAACCTTCATTATTTATACATGCATATCATTATTCATTTTTCATTTTTCTTTGCATTTTAGCTCATGTTATTCACATGGTCATCTTTCTTTCATTATTCATTTATTTCATTATTAATTTTTCATTTTCCATCTGCATTTTGACTGTTATTCACATGGCCATCTTTCTTTCATTATTCATTCGTTTCATTAATAATTTTTTTCATTTTTCCTCTGCATTTTGGCTCATGTTATTCACACGAGTATCTCTTTCATTATTCATTTATTTCATTATTAATTTTTCATTTTTCATCTATATTTTGACTCTTATTCATATTATGGCCAAACGCTATTATTATTATTATTATTATTATTATTATTATTATTATTATTATTATTATTATTATTATTATCTTCCACGTGTCAGATATGACATAGGAAGTGTAACTTTAATATCAAAATCTCATATCAGGAGAGAGGAATTTGTCAGCACAGAGAGAGAGAGAGAGAGAGAGAGAGAGAGGAGACATGTCTGCATGTATTCATTTTCTGTGAGCATTTAGAAGGATACTGGCGTTCCATGTATATAAGAGAGACGTACATCTCTCTCTCTCTCTCTCTCTCTCTCTCTCTCTCTCTCTCTCTCTCTCTCTCTCTCTCTCTCTACTACTCAGCTTATCTCACACATTGTAAGATAGGTAGTAACACTTCGAGAGAGAGAGAGAGAGAGAGAGAGTGGGAGCTCAGTAAGAGAGATCATAAGTAAATACCTTAAGAGAAAGAAAGAGAGACAGAGACAGAAAAAGAGAGAGAGAGAGAGAGATCAAGAATTTCCACGTTAATGAGCGAGAATGAAAGAGATAATTCGTATGTGTTTGAAAACCAAAAAGTTTTTGCATCCGAGATCGAGAAAGGGTGAGAGAGTGAGAATTTTTGACGATGGAATGAACAGACGATCGTAATAAATAAATAATAGAGAGAGAGAGAGAGAGAATTTTTGAGCATGGAATCAACACACGACCGTAATAAATAAATAAATAAATAAATAAATAGAGAGAGTGAGAGAGAGAATTTTTGAGGATGGAAAGAACAGACGATCGTAATAAATAAATAAATAGAGAAAGAGAGAGAGAGAAATTTTGAGGAAAGAACGAACAGACGATCGTAATAAATAAATAAATAAATAGAGAAAGAGAATTTTTGAGGATGGAATAACAGACGATCGTAATAAATAAATAGAGAGAGAGAGAGAGAATTTTTGGGGATGGAAAGAACAGACGATCGTAATAAATAAATAGAGAGAAAGAGAGAGAATTTTTGAGGATGGAATCAACAGACGATCGTAATAAATACATAAGTAGAGAGAGAGAGAGAGAGAGAGAGAGAGAGAGAGAGAATTTTTGAGGATGGAATGAGCAGACGATCGTAATAAATAAATAGAGATAGAGAGAGAGAGAGAGAATTTTTGAGGAAGGAACCAACAGACGATCGTAATAAATAAATAAATAGAGAGAGAGAGAGAGAGAGCTTAGGGGGGCCAAGGGAGGAGGGGCCTGTAAGGGCGGGTAGGGGAGACTAAGAAATTCCGAGGGCGTCATTTCCCCTTAAAACAAAAGAGGAGCAGCGAGAAGCGCCCGAAAACTAGCAGTGGAAAATAGCGACTGCTGAAACAACAGGAGACAAAGGAATGAGGAATTCCGCGGCTGATTAGCGGCTGATAAGACCGCCACCGTGCGGTCGAGACGTAGATAGATAAATAGATAGGTAGACAGATGGATAGATAGGTAGATAGAGAAAGAGAGAGATAGACAGACAATTTTTGAGCATGGAGTAACAGACGATCGTGATAAATAGAGAGAGAGAGAGAGAGAGAGAGAGACGGTAAGTTAAAAGGCAATTACCAGTAAAAACTAAAATGTTGTTGTTGCTGTTGTTGTTGTAAAAGAACGGCGTATAAAAAGTGGTTATATATAATATATATATAATATTACATATATATATTTATAATATATATATATATTTATATATGTAATATATTTAAAAGAAGATCTATAGTACCCGATAATTATTAGACTGTGGTTGGCCACAGATTGATCGTTGAAGGACAGGAGGGCAAGCAACCTCATCCCAAATAAATATTCGTGTTTGTAAATAAGTGTAGATTCACACGTGTGTATTTACACACAGACAAAAGGGGGAATGCCTACCCAAGTATGGCGCCCCACCCCCCCATACTTAATGAAGCATCGCCTACAAAGAATTGTCACTTGCCAGTTATTACATATATATAAATAAAAAGCACCGAATTATCAATAAATACTTATTATATACAGATAAAGTAAAGGAGAGTCACTATGGCCACCGACAGATCCTGGTCCCCTGTGTACGGGAATGAGCGTGTAGGGCGTGTTTCGTAGAGAGAGAGAGAGATGAAGACTCTGCTGCAGTGTTCTCTCTCTCTCTCTCTCTCTCTCTCTCTCTCTCTCTCTCTCTCTCTCTCTCTCTCTACAGCATTATTTTAGTAATTTTGATGAGGTTCTGGTATCCGAGAGAGAGAGAGATAGGGGGAGAAACAGAGAGAGAGAGAGATCGCCCCTGATGCAGTGTTAAGCTCTCTCTCTCTCTCTCTCTCTCTCTCTCTCTCTCTCTCTCTCTCTCTCTCTCTCTCTCTCTCTCCCCACAGCATTATTTCTGGTAGCTTTGATGAGACTGTAGCATCCAAAAGATAGATAGAGAGAGAGAGAGATCCTCAAATGCAGCGTTCATATCTCTCTCTCTCTCTCTCTCTCTCTCTCTCTCTCTCTCTCTCTCTCTCTCTCTCTCTCTCTCTCTCTCTCTCTCTCTCGTAGTTTAATGAGCTTTTAGCATCCGAGAGGAGAGAGAGAGTCTGACGGTGTAAAGAGAGATATCGTCTCTAATGCAGTGTTCATCTCTCTCTCTCTCTCTCTCTCTCTCTCTCTCTCTCTCTCTCTCTCTCTCTCTCTCTCTCTCTCTCTGGGATGCCAGGAGTTCATCGAACTGCCAGACATAATGGCGCCCGCCTTTTACTTTATTCCTGCAGGGAAGGAAGAAAAAGGAAAAAAAAAAAAAACTCTCATTCGGGAGACCGAAATGGAGGAGGCTGGTGTGAGGGAGTTTGAGGGAGGGAGGGGTGGAGATCCTCTCCCTCTCCCTCCCCTATCTCCCTCACCACGCTCTCCAACCTCCAAACCTTTTTTTGCCTTAAATTCCAATGCTTAGGATCTTGCAGCAGACGTTGGGAGACAAATGCAAGTGGGAGAGAGAGAGAGAGAGAGGAGGAAGACAGAGAGAGCGAGAAAGAGAGAGAAAAAAGAAAGATAGGTGGAGAGAGAGAGAGAGGGGGGAGGAGGAAAATAGAGAGAGCGAGAAAGAGAGAGAGAAAAAAGAGAGATAGGTGGAGAGAGAGAGTGAT
>NC_089780.1:23012665-23015165 GCF_040412425.1 Macrobrachium rosenbergii
GGTTTGTTTTTCCTTTCCTGAGATCTTTTAACCTGAGACAGTTCTTACTGAATGTACTTTCCGTGCACTGAATATTAGAAAGTATAATCTTTGATAACATGGAGTTGCGGTGAAGAAGATCCATATGAATTTTACCATTATATTGTTTTTTCTGGTGCAGCATTTGTCTTCACTGCTAACCTCCTGCCATCCACTACTCTGTAAGGTTGTAGAAAACAGTTTGTCTTTATACCTCTATACGCACACTTCAATCAAACCAAGGACTTCGTGACAGTGAGTATGTATACGGGAAAAAAATTAAGTGCTTGTACTGTCCTTCTAGGTCTAGATAGTTAGTGCCATGATAACCTTGACAGTGGATTTGAATCAGACTTGTTCAGATTGACTTAGTAAACCACAAGGCTCTGATGTGGAGAATGTTTAACTTGGTTCTTCAAGGATATGTTCTTGGTCTCAGAGAGTTGTTGCTAGTGGTGTTCTTAGGAAACCTAAACTAACGTTGTCTGGTGTCCCTCAGGGCAGTATTATGGAACGTTTGTTATTTTTAGCTCTTGCGATTGACACGATTGTTGGTATATAAAATATGATTCAAAATGGAGTTTATGCTAGCCCTAATAGTAATCCGAAACTGGACTACCAGAGAGAGAGAGAAACTATGTAATTATTCAAGAGACTAATGTCTGTTTGGGTTTGTGTGGGTGTGTGTGTGTGTGCATGAGAGAGAGAGAGAGATTTCTCACAGACACATTCATATGCCCAAACTCATTTCTATATTGGTACCAGCCTTAACATCATCACAGATCAGAAATAAATGGACATTTTCCCTTCCATAATGAAGACGATGCGATATTATAAACGTCAGAGAGAGAGAGAGAGAGAGAGAGAGAAGAATTAGCAAAGAGCTTGTTAGTTAGTACCCGGCATTATATTCCGAATTACAGTGAAATGTAATCCTTTGCGTAAAGGGCACGAGGAATAATTGGGTCTGCATTGCTGACATAATTGGAAAGTTTTACGCATAATGCCCTTTCTCCTGCGTAAAAAGGGTATTTATAGCTTTATAACCATGTAGAAATTATTTGTTGTGGATGTTGTTATATATATTTTTTGGTGTAATGCGAATGTATGTTATACGTGACAATTAGGTTATAAGTTGCTATACTGTTATAATCATTTTTATTTTACAGTATTACTGTTGGTTTTAAAAAGTAATATCGATGTTATTGTAGAAGTTTATTTTATTGATTTTTTTTTTTTTTTGCCTTCCAATTGAAAGACCTGGTGGGTTCGATCCCGATGTGAGTCAGAAATTCCTTTTTTCCATATATAATATATATATGGATATATACACATACATACATGCACATACACATACGCATACTTACACATCTCATAATCGAACCTGCAACATTCTTAATTCCAGGATTATTTTTCCCTTTTCCAGCCCCTCCAACAATTACTAATCACTTTGCTTGGTAGCATGTATTATTTTTCTTTGAAGCCCCCAACCAGCTGAGAATATTCCTGACTAATCGAATCAGCGTTAAGTAGTTTTGTTCCAATTCGTGATATTATTAAGACGGCGATACAAACAAGGCCATTTATACGGTATCTGTTTTTGTTGTTACAGGAGGCTCTCTGTTTCTCTCTCTCTCTCTCTCTCTCTCTCTCTCTCTCTCTCTCTCTCTCTCTCTCTCTCAATAATATTTTGTCTTTCCCATTTGCTTCATCGACGGTTACAGCTGTAAGTCATTTATTTCTAAACTTTGATTGTTACATAAGTATGTCATTTATTCATCTATACAAAACACGCTTTCTCTCTCTCTCTCTCTCTCTCTCTCTCTCTCTCTCTCTCTCTCTCTCTCTCTCTCTCTCTCTCTCTCTCTCTCTCATGCTCAAAACCCAATAATTGGACTAGTGTAAGCAGTTCTTCCTGAAGCTTATAACTTCTTCAATAATAATGTCTATATCTTTTATTTCTCCTTTAAAGAAATATACGTTTCCTTAATAAACATGTAATTGCTTTTTTCGCATGTACTGCAATTATTTGTATTTAAATAAATAGATATCCAAAATAAACATTCAGTTACATTTATTATTTTTTGTTTAAATGAAATTCAATTTGAGACAGTTGCTTTTCATGACTGACTGACAAGGCTTAAAATTATTCACTCACTTCCACAGATGTCTTTGATACGCGATGCGTGCACACTTTCTCACGGCCTTCGTTACTTAGTTATGCTTTCTCTTTGATTTCTTATGCTTTCTCATTACTAAGTTATGCTTTCTCTTTCCTAATTTATGCTTCCACTTTACTTAGTTATGTTTTCTCTTTGCTTTCTTATGCTTTCTCTTTACCTAGTTATGCTTTCTCTTTCCTAATTTATGCTTTCTCTTCTTCCATTGCTTTCTCACGGCCGACATTACTTACTTATCTCGCACATCTGTCAGTTATATCTTAAGCTCTGCTTCTTACTCTGAGAACTTCATATACCTGTTT
>NC_089780.1:23020165-23097665 GCF_040412425.1 Macrobrachium rosenbergii
TTACCACTATGACCTAAATGGGGTCACACCCACCAAATTCGGTCAAAGCACAGAGGTAATCCCTTCATTACCCAAAATCCTAGTTAACCACTAAAGAAGAAGCCGCCCATTTTCGTTAATGAGGGGCGATGATGACGCCCATCATCACGCCCATCATCTGTGCATTGTCTGATGACGTCACAGTCCTCGAAATCCGGTAGGATTCGTAGGATATGGGAGAGACTGAGGATTCTGTTGTGATGTCCTGTTAAGTGAATTCTGGTGACTGGATCCGTAGATTGTTCAAAGGAGATGTGATTAGTTTAATTTTGCTTTTTCATCTTGTGCTTTTATTATTATTATTATTATTATTATTATTATTATTATTATTATTATTATTATTATTATTATTATTATTATTATTACTTCGTCCTTTCCGTGTTCATTATTTTATTTTTATTATTCACCAAATCATGATTTTTTTTCCTTTTATCATCTTTATTCATGCCCATCTTTTTCTTCATATAATCATAATAATAATAATAATAATAATAATAATAATAATAATTATTACAATTATTATTAATCACATTTCCCACAAGTATTTGTCCAGTCGAGAACGATGACATATATATAGCCTTCCCCCTTTCATACCCGAGCGAGTTTTAAGTGAGTTTTTTTTTTTTAGTGTGAGTTTTTTTTTCTGTGTGAGTTTTATTTGATATATTTGCCCTCTCTCTCCCGACACACACACACGAGTGTCTGCTGGGGTCAAGTGCCAGGGAAAAGCAATCTGTCTATATTCCATATTTTTTAATATTTTTTTTTTTTTACTATTTTCGGTTTCAATTTATTTTTGTTTACATCCTATTCTCTCGTTGAGATCTTTTCCCCTACTCCTTACCCTACCCCCTAGTAGGGGTATGGAGGGCCTTACCCACTCCTTCCCCTACTCTCTCCCTACCCATTACCCAATTTCCAAAGGTAGGAGGAGAGAGAGAGAAGGGGAGGGGTTGAAAATGCTTCAAAGCAAAACAAAGGTATCCTTCCATCCTTTGGTCGTCCAATCATATTTAGCGAATTACTTTTGCGACGCGAGAAAAGCGGGTGGGGGGAAGGGGTGAGACACTTTGCCGAGCTGTGATGGTTTGGGGAACGTGTTTGTTTGTTCTTTAATTTCTTATGATTATTATTATTATTGTCATTATATTAGTAGCAACTTTTATTTCTTGAACAGAAGTAATCACTGGTTCCTTAGGAATCGAAGCTTTTCTTTGTAGATTATTGAGCAAAACAGTCCATTATAAAACCTATATGGCAAAAATGATATATCCATTTTGGAAAATATGAGTTAAAATAGATTAAATATATGCGATATTGGGTTATATTCCATAATTCAAGCGGTTTGAACAGTGTTGTATTACTGTCTTAAGAATATTTTATGATAAAGGTGTATCCTCTTAAAATATTTTTAAAATGGTATATCCCGTTTTGACATTGCTCGAAATATCATACAGGAACATCATTGTTAATTGTAACTCTGTCAGCAATTATTATATATATATATATATATATATATATATATATATATATATATATATATATATATATATATATATATATGTGTGTGTGTGTGTGTGTGTGTGTGTGTATATATATGTGTGTGTGTATTTATGTATGTATGTATGTATGTATCTGTGTATGTATGCATTGCATTTATATATATATATATATATATATATATATATATATATATATATATATATATATATATATATATATATATATTACCACGTTTTACCACAAACTTTAAATATTTTACTGCAATGCCACGTCATTGTTTAAAAACATTTTACAAAAATGTAATATTCCTAACTAGAAACAGTTTGATAACAGTCCTATATCCCTCAGAGAACATATTTATGCCAACATTCCTATATTCCAGTTACAGGAATATTTCGTATTATTGCATCCGTAATAGGAAATATCTGATAATTTTTCTCTATCCATCATCGGGAATTTTCCCCCACAATATTCCTGACAGTGAATATTTCATGACACCTGATATTTCCCGTGATTGGGAAATATTTCCGTGTGCTCTATCCACGTATGAAAATATTTACCAATAATACTTCATCTCCAAAGTGTTGCCGCATCGTACTGATTTGAAGGGTTGCCAGATGTCTCCAGAGGTCTGTGATGTGTGCTCCGGGGAGGAATGAGATTGTGGACTGTACGAAAAGGAATGCTTTTTTGTAATTAATTCATTTTGGCATTTATTGTGAGGGCTGGCATTATTATTAGAAAATTAGTTTTGACAGTGAATTTAATTTAGTATATTTTGTTTAGAATGGTGCTGTGATTTGTGTGACTAGATGCATGTAAAAGTTTACCAAAGTAGTTAATTTATATATATTATATATATATATATATATATATATATATATATATATATATATATATATATATATATATATATATATAATATATATATATATGTATATACAGTACATATACAATATATATAATATATATATATACATATATACATACATATGTGTATATATATATATTATATATATATACATACACACACACACACACACACACACACACACACACACACACACACACAGAGGAAAAGCACAGCTAACACAAACAAGACCAGATAGGAGGAACCAGGGACGCAGGTGGCGGCCCAAATTCTGCCTGTCCCTAGAATCTGTTAATGTTAGGAATTAGACCTAAGCGACGCCGGCAAGGTCCTTCGCCCGTCCGACCAGATAACCTGATTAACAGCTCATAAGCCAGACTGATTAATTTCATTTAAAAGCTTGGGGCGGTCCAGGTGTGCGCCTCTCTCTCTCTCTCTCTCTCTCTCTCTCTCTCTCTCTCTCTCTCTCTCTCTCTCTCTCTCTCTCTATATATATATATATATATATATATATATATATATATATATATATATATATATATATATATATATATATATATATATTATGTATATATATTATATATATATACATTATACACATACACTTATATATTATATATATATATATATAATATATATATATATATATCACATAATAGTCCAACTTATTGGCAATGTTAAAGAATCCATTCCTGTTCACCAGGTAATAAAATAACACATATGTGGTATATTGCTTAAGCCAATTTATATGTACAGTATTCTCGGAAGCTGTGTACCTTGTACACGTGACTTAAATATGTTATTTGAATACGAAATAATAATAAAAACATCCTATTTCTATTCTTCGTGAACTTAACAAAAGTCTAGAAAATAAAAAAAAGTAGAAAATAAGGATAAGAAGAAGCAGAATATAAGGAGAGGCGATAGTGTATATAGCCAATCGAGTGAAAAAGTGGGCGGGGCTTCTCGTATCTTCTAGGTGCCATCATGAGCGAAGAACCAATCAGGTGATCTAAAATGATGAACGGAGAGAGAGAGAGAGAGGGGCAAGTCATAACAGCGTTGCCAATACCCTGGGTTTAGAGAGGGAGAGAGAGAGAGAGAGAGAGAGAGAGAGAGAGACGGTGATCTTGACTCTCTACTTCCATCCAATCGGTCAAAAAGGGGTGTGTGGGTACCCCCAACCCCCGGCCCGTCTTCTAACTCCCTCCCACCCACTGACAACCCATTCCCATCCCATACTCGCTTCGAAGGGTCTTAACTGTAGTATATAAAGTTCCGTGTGCAGTAAGGCTAATGATTCTCTCTCTCTCTCTCTCTCTCTCTCTCTCTCTCTCTCTCTCTCTCTCTCTCTCTCCCAAGTCTTCGAGAGCTGGCTACGTATTCAAGTTTTAGTTTCATCTTTTTCTCAAAAGTCTTGAACGCTTACAATTACTACACTCTCTCTCTCTCTCTCTCTCTCTCTCTCTCTCTCTCTCTCTCTCTCTCTCTCTCTCTCTCTCTCTCTCTCCATGAAACCACTAATAGATTTAGCGGCTGTGAAGGGTCTCGAAAGCAACCGATCGCGAATATAAAACCCGACCAAAAATCGTTCCGGGGCGAAAGGCCTCGCGCTTAGACGAAGACTAAAATGAAAACGGGAATTGTGAGAAAATGTAGAAGAAAAAGAGGTGAATAGAAAGAAACTGGAATTACATAGCAGGAAATGAAAAAATGAAAAGAAATGTCAATAAGAATGAGAGAACAAAAAGGAGATATATGCAATTAAAAGGAAAGTTAATCACGCGTGTTAGTGAAGGTAAATAAAGAGCTTGATAAGAGCATCGGTCTAATTACAGTATATCATTTGAAATTAAAGTAACTTTTCGTGTTTATGTTGAAGGCTGTGTACTCTTCATATATTTATCCCTACACAGTATATTTAAATATGTGCACCATACATATGTATGATCATATATGTATAAACACTTGTATAAATGCCTTGCAACATCTACAAGAATCATTTATTCATACGTTATGATTTGTTCCTTAGCCTAGTATTCCTTCTACCGTCTACCCTCATTTCCTGAAACCCTCCGTTTCTCTCTCTCTCTCTCTCTCTCTCTCTCTCTCTCTCTCTCTCTCTCTCTCTCTCTCTCTCATGTGGTTCTTGGCCAATGCTAGGAAAAATCTTTATTTATACGATGTGTTTGTATAGTGCTTTCTCACATTCACTGTTCGGTTTAGACGTTGAAATGAAAATAGTGTTCTCTCTCTCTCTCTCTCTCTCTCTCTCTCTCTCTCTCTCTCTCTCTCTCTCTCTCTCTCATTCAAAATCTTTTTTTTAATTTTCGTTTTGGAAAGACAGTAGCCTATGTAAGATATTTGTGTAATACATACATATATATATGTGTGTGTATGCATGCATGTTTGTATATCATTAGCCTAAAACTTAACACCCCCACCCCGCCTCCTGCAGAAGTAAACGACATTTCCCTCACTACCAAAAACCTTTCAAATTCCGATGCCGAATTCTCTAACGCCCCGTGCATCCCAGGGGAGACGATCCTTGCCCCGTGTTGTGGACGATTTGAGGGAGAAAGTACCGTATAATGGAGAAGAAGCTCTCTCTCTCTCTCTCTCTCTCTCTCTCTCTCTCTCTCTCTCTCTCTCTCTCTCTCTCTCTCTCTCAGTCTTCAAGGCAGCAGATATATCCTTATCGCTGCTATAGGGTTATACGATAGAGCGGTAAATAGCCTTCCCTGGCCGTAGTTATTTTATTATATTTTATTTTATGTCCAAAATGTTAAATGGAATTATAAGTTTTTTAAATTTTCTAAGGTGAATTATGCTGGCTGAATGTATTTACATCCTGATAATTTTTGGAAAAATTTTTGTGGTGAATATTTATATATTTTGTTTATTTATTTATTTAATTGATGTGAATTTCTTTGCTTTGCTTCATTTCACTTGGGGTCTATTTTTTCTCATTCTCTTTTCAATTATTATAATAATCGTTTCTGAATATCTTTCTAAATCCAGTTGTACAGTAATTACCACCCTGTAGGATTACGTTTTTTAAGAAATCTCTAATTAATGAAACCATTAAATTTTTTTATCAATTATTTTCTTAAAGTCATCTCTACAATGGCGGTAAACCTATAATCACAACGATACGTTATAAACAGCTTAATATATTTTTTCCTTTATATTCCATCCACTTAGGAGCCGTGCTTGGGAAAATCTATATTATAATATTTTTTCTTTGGTAACATAATAAAAGTCCTTGACATCAACCATGCTTTAGACACGCTAATTAATATTTTAATCCAAAGCTTGCTTAGAGAGCGACGCCAGTGACGAATAGCCTACTATTAATCAGTAAGGCTGGAACCGCGTATAGCGAACTGTGCTCTGTGTTTATAAAATTCTTTTTTGTAGCACTATAGAGGTTATATCGTATATCATACGGAGTGTCCTCTCTCTCTCTCTCTCTCTCTCTCTCTCTCTCTCTCTCTCTCTCTCTCTCTCTCTCTCTCTCTCTCTCTCTCTAGCTTTGAAGCCTGACAAATCGATGGAGAGATTATTATACATGCGTCTACAGAAATCTATCAGTTGGTGGGGAAAGAGAGTTGGCATTTTTGCACGAAACGTTACTTAAAAAAAAAAGTCGAGTTGGCATTCTCACGAAACATTACTGAACAGCTTCCTCTTCCTTTAATCTATTTACTAATATGTTAATTTATTTTTTCTTTTGTAATAGCTGATACCTCTTCTGCGTTTCCTATTACCTTCTGTAACTTCTTTCAAATGAACGCTATAATATTCTTTGGAAGCTTGAAATTCAAACCAGTGGCCCCTTTGGTGGTGGGCTTATTCCATATGAATAGAGGTTCGTCTGAATAATAATAATAATAATAATAATAATAATAATAATAATAATAATAATAATAATAATAAATGGCGTTTTATGTCTTATAGATCTAACGTAACATTGGCACATTCTGTTTCAAGACAGTATTGCATTCCACAAGCTCTATAAACCCTCTAAATATGAATAAAGACCAGTAGGAATTATATCTACCTCCTAGTATCACAGTGACATTTAATAACTGTAATTTCAATCATTCAATACACACAAGGTATATTATTCTTATTATTGCTATTAGGACCATTTAAAAGCAAACCTATGGTTTGAGTGACATAAAAAGTGAAAATTATGTTCTTTGAGAAATTTTTAAATGTCCAATTATAATATCTCCGACATAGAACCCCTACTCTCGTTTTTAAACCTTATTTGCCTGTCTTAGCCGCAATGCAGGATAGCCGTTTTTGGCAATGATGTAAAGTGCAGTTGCCGTCGACCACCGTATTATCAAAACTCAACACCCTTTCCCTTTCCCCATGTTTAGCCTCCCCCTTCCCCCTTCCCATTCTGCTTGACACTACTTTTTCTGTCTGGAAAAGCATACAATATATTAGCTCAAACAGCTTAGCTACTTATCTGGGCAGAATGTATAATCAGTTTACATCAGACTTCATTCAAAGGCTGTTTTAGAATTATTTGCATTCATAGTAGTACTAGGTTTTGGTTTGGTGTCTAACGGTATCGCGCTAAGTAGCATATATATAAATTATAATCATTAGTAGCTTTAATTATTGTTGCTGGGCTCGTCCTTGTTGCTATTGTTGTATCACTGCCTATTGGTCATTTTTGTTATTGTTCCTGTGTAATTCCCTTTTGGTTATAAGTATTATTGAAAGTAGGAATTGAAGACCGTTAGGCCTACAGCCTGTGCTGTCGTCTTTCGAATCGAGTTCTGAAGCCGCGCTAGGTGGCTTATATAATTTCTAATCATTAGTAGCATTAACAATGTTTTGCTACTGGCTTTTTCCTTATTACTAATCTGGATCGCTGGCTATTGGTTAGTGTTATAATTAAAACTAGAAATTAAGACCGTTAGGTCTACTGCTTGTACGGTAGTGTTTCGAATGAGGCCACCGTCAGCATCACTCGCCCTGTTTCCAAGATAATGGAAGAACCTGCTTCAATATTACGCTGATAATCCCTTAAACCGGTTTCCTCCCCTATTTATTTCCCCCTTAAATCGGTTCCCCCTTCATTCTCCCCTGGCGACCTCCTTCGTTGGCCCAAACCGCGGAACCTAAAATGCAACAGCGTCTCTCTTCTGCTGCTAAGTGTCACATCCAGGCTCTTATCAACCCCTTCCCCCTTCTCTAGGGTGGGGTGATGGTATTGTAGTGTGTGTAAGGGGGTTGTGGTGTGGTGTGTTGTGGGGGGTTTGAAATCGTCGGCATTGGCGGCAAGGAGAGAGAGAGAGAGAGAGAGTGGGCGTTTTATGCGAAATCCAGAGCACCCGCATTGCCTGGCGCCAAGGCTTGACTCACACACACATTTGCTGTCTGCTATTTGATTTTTCCGAGATCTGGGGCAACGTTGCAAGAAGGAGAAGAAGAAGAAGAAGGGCGGCAGGCATTCGCCAAGCAATGGAAGAAGCTTATAGGAGTGAATATTCGCTAATATTCCTCAGAAAAACTCTTTGTCGGTCATTTTTATATATATAATAATTGATACCTTTTCCTATCTACGAGAAGCAAGGTTCTCTAAGCCTAGCTGCATATTCCAGGCGGCTTCCAGCTTCCAGCAAAGCAGTGGAAGGGGCTTATGGGAATAAATTCTCGTTTATATTCCTCAAAAGACTCTTCATCAGAGTCATTTTTGTTTAATAATTGATACCTTCCCTGTCTACAAGAAGCAAGGTTCCCTAGGCTAACTTCTTGTCCTTTTATACACATGGTACTTATCGGTACCAATCCATCACCATATATAGACTTCTGGAGCTGACATCTGGTACTGCAAGCCCGCTGCTACATCTCATAAATATTAATATTAATATTTATGTTTGACATTTTCCGATGAAAGGGAGAATTTGAAGACAAACGCTATTCACGGTCGGAAGTCAACCCGCCATTAGAGAGATATTCGAGACTGCAGAAGACATTGACCGAGTTTCAGAATTATTATTATTATTATTATTATTATTATTATTATTATTATTATTATTATTATTATTATTATTATTACTATTATTATTATTATTATTATTATTGTTGTTCTTGTTTTTATTGTTGTTTATGTTGTTGTTGTTAATATTATTATTACTATTATCATTCATTATGCGCACACGTTCATGTCATATGGTTCACATAGGCCTAGCACGGACTAAAAGCCTATTAAAATTATATTGAAAACTACTTGAAAGTAACATCAATGTCTGTAAAAAAAGAAATACAGTGAACTGGCGTGGCTGTATTGGCCACAGCCTTGTAAAGAAGCTAGGATAGACTCCTTTGAAAAATGCTCCTTGTCAAGTAGATGACATCACAGTGCAGATTGGGGGGAGGGAGAGGGATTAGACTGGGGAAAGTGACCAAGAGAAAGTGATTCGTGTTTTAGGCATTTGCTGACTTGACAGTTCCTTTCACGGGCAAGGAACTTCATAAAGCATAGCTCCGTGCGGCAGTTCCGTAAACGGTTCGTACCTGAAGGGATCGATGCGACGTACCTTGTAACTCCGACTAGTTTTTATTAACTTTTTTTTTCCGTTGTTGCTGAACTCACGAGACTAGCCGGGTGTAAATATAAGCTGATTCATGGTGTATATGTTTCTTTGTATCCATTTATTTTTATCTTTACTTATTTATTTTATTTATTTTTTGCAGGGCGATGCAAAAATGTAGACATTTTCGTAAGCTTAATTTTCTGTCTCAGGAAAAATAGTTACAAATTTAGACGAAACTCAAGTGCGTAATTTGTACCTAATTTTGTTTTACTTAGGCAAAATTATAGGCTTTTAAGACGTCGGTGTATATATGTTAACTTTGATTTTTTTACCTAGCAATTCAAGACCATAGACCTAAGCTTCATGTCTCTATTGTAGCTCACTTTCCCTATCTGAGCATTAGCTGAATACTGGCCAAAATTATTATGATTAAATTCCATTAACAATTTAAACAATATATTAATTCTAGATAGATATAAAAAAAATTTTTAATGCTTCTCAATACAGAAATTTATCATCCCGCAAAAGTGAGGTTTTGTTTAACCGTTCAGAATTAGGAAGAAGGACAATTTAAACTACTTTCGCCCAGTGAACTTCGGTACACTGGAAAAATAACGTTTTAATGCTTCTGTGATACTGACTTTACACTCAGCCCAACGCCTTTGAGGAAAACACATAGTAGGATTTTACTACAAAACTTTGGAAAACTTGGGATGTAGACAGTAGCCATTATGGAAAACTTAAACATTGTAACATTAATCATTTTCCAGAACAAGGAGCATTGTCATCTTAATGGGACCACACTTACCTAAACACTTGGAGCAGAATATTCCGATAATAATGTCAGAAAACTTCAGGCATAGTTTCAGTTGCAAGTTTGGAAAACATGGGTTATAATGTTCGGTGTTATAAATGCTGAATTAAAAATCGTGTTCGCGGATGATTTAAGAAAAAATGGACCACAGTCGTTTTGATCACTTCGGAAAGCTTTCATTATTGTTTCCTTAATAAACGGAGAAAGAAAGAAAGGCTACGTTACTCTCACAACTTTTAAAGAGAGAGAGAGAGAGAAGTAAGACCCTCTTAGTGAATTTGAATACTGCAGATGTAGTCTCTTCAGTTTTTTAGTTTTCTGTAAAGAAAACGATTGTGCCGGCTTTGTCTGTCCGTCCGCACTTTTTCTATCCGCCCTCAAATCTTAAAACTACTGAGGCTAGAGGGCTGCAAATAAGGATGTTGATCAACCACCCACCAATCATCAAACATACAAAATTGCAGCCCTCTAGCCCCAGTAGTTTTTATATTATTTAAGGTTGAAGTTAGCCATAATCGTACTTCAGGCACCACTATAGGCACCAACAATACGGGCCACCGCCGGACCGTGGCTGAGTTTCATGGGCCGCGGCTAAGATATGGGCCCTGGCTGAAAGTTTCATACAGCATTATACGCTGTACAGAAAACTCGACTGTGCCGAAGAAACTTCGAAGAAAACTCGACTGTGCCGAAGAAACTTCGACGTATTTTTTACTTGTTATGAAATGCCGTCAATCTGAATGTTGGCCCACACAAGGTAGAGATTCGAATCTGTAAAACTCAAACCAAACTCCCAGTTGAGATTACCTAAACGGCAGTAAAACCGAGATTAATGTATCTAAAACGAACTAAACCAAAAAAAAAAAAAAAAAAAGAATAGGACGAGGTCCTCTCTGAACTTTACAAAGCCGGAAGTGGTGACCCTTTGAACTTTTGGGCGGGAACAAAGAGTTCACATCTTTAAGTTAAACTGTATCTATTTTCTTGAGTTTGGTAAAAAAAAAAATTAATAAATAAAATCGACATTTAGAGAATAAATCTTTTTGTCCAGTAAACTTTGCAAAAAATGCCATATAGATATTTATTTTTAAATTCAGTCAGTACAGTAGGTATAAACTATTCAAACCTGGTATTATAGACTAAAGTCTGGATAACTGCATATAGGGGAAATGAATATTGTAAATATTTTAATACTTTAAATCTCTTTTTATTTTATTATATTTTATTTTAACCATGCAAGGTGTTAAAGTCGCCTTTTACATTGTTAAACAAATTTCATAACACCTTTATTTGCTTAAGAAACTTAGACTGACATTAAAAAACAGAAGTTAAGGGTACTTTTATATGTAAATAATAAATATAGTGTATCTTGACTGACCCTTCAATTACTAATAAACAAGAAATAATGACTTTTAATAACAGAGCTCTCATATCATTTCACCTCAATAATGATAACGATTACTCCCTGGAAATCCTTTATAAGTTCTTAAAGGACTTTGAAATAACCTATGAGAGGCCATAAATTTAATAACGTTGCTGTTACTACTGTTAGTAATGTTAGTACTACTGTTAGGACCACTACCATTATGTGAATATGCTTAGACCTCTTGAAATGAAGAAAGAATATGCAAGCCCCAATTGATCTTCAGTTTTCTTGAACTGAAACAATGCATTATATCTCTGTTGTTGAAAAAAAAGGTTAAATTAAATGTATCCATCGTTTTGTAAATGGAATTTACTAAGCATTACGGTTAACAAGAGGTTGCAGGCCTCTGAAAACAATTTATAATTATATCCTCGATGTTGTTATCATGAGCCAAGCAGCAGTTATTTCAAAGGAAAAGGTGACTGTAGTTTTCAAATACAGTCAGATACAGAATAATTTTCAAATACAGTCGTGGCATAGACGGGGTATCTGTGACCCTCTTGGATGGCGCCTTTAGAGAGAGAGAGAGAGAGCGAGCGAGCAAGCAAGGCACAGTCTACCAAGACCAAATGTCATGGGCAGGTAAAGTGTCGATAAAGTGAATTCGATATTATATATATATATATATATATATATATATATATATATATATATATATATATATATATATATATATATATATACATAGTATATATATATATATATATGTGTGTGTGTGTTTGTTGTGAATTCACAAACATCCTCACACAAACTCGAAATCTCCTCGGAATCTCAAAAAAAAAAAAAAAAACACCGTCGCCCGCCCTTTCTTTCTTTCTTCGTTTCTAGTTTCTTCGTTACTTTCTCCCCACGACGCGAACTTTCACCTAATTGGGTATTATTAGTCCCGGGCTTTTAATCGGGCGAGAGTTTTAAAAAAGCTTCCCCGGGACACATTCATTAACGTTTCCTTCTTCAGTGGTTGCAGACAGATGTGGCGAGGCTACGATTCCACCAGTGGAAGTGTGGGCCCTCACGCTGCCTGAAAATTTCCAGTGGTTTTCTCCAGTGGGGGGTTTTTTCAGTGAGTTTCTCAGTGGTTTCTTGGGGTTTCCCAGTGTGAGTTTTCTCCATGGGGTTTCTCCAGTGGTTTTCTCCATGGTGTTTCTTCAGTGGAGTTCCTCAGTGTTGTATGCAGTGGTTTTCTCCATGGGGTTTCTTCAGTGGAGTTCCTCAGTGTTGTATCCAGTGGTTTTCTCCATGGGGTTTCTTCAGTGGAGTTCCTCAGTGTTGTATCCAGAGAGTTTCTCCAGTGGTTTTATTTTGGGGGAGTTGCTTCAGTGGTTTTCTTCGGGAATTTTCTTCAGTGGTTTTCTCCAGTGGGTCTCCTCAGTTGTTTTTCCAGCGGTTTTCTGCAGTGGGGTTTCCTCAGTGGGGTTTCTCTAGTGGTTTTCTCCAGTGGTTTCCTCTGGTGGTTTTCTCCAGTGGTTTTCCCTCACCGGTTTTTCTGAGTGGGTTTTCTCCTGTGTTTTTCTCCGCTGTCATAAGGATTCTTTATCAGAATTTAGTAACTTATGAAAAAGTAGATAAAAAAACGTGTTTTATTAAGTACCCGATTCTCGGGAGAATCATAAGAAACTGGAATCATTTAATTTAGGACTGGAATCATTTCATGCAGAAATTCCTGTCGGAATCACGTTGGAATAGGATCTAGGATCTAGGATAAATTACTGAAGGGCTTCCAAGGAAGCCTTATCCTTGCCTCCCGTTCAATCTGAGATTGTTTAAGGAAAGCTAGGATTTTAAAGGACACAATAGAAGGATTGGAAACTATAGGATTACTGTGACATAATTAACTTGGAAAGTTATATAGATAGAGCTTCAGGATTAGGAAAGCTAAAAGCTAGATTTGCAGCTAAAAAAAATGGCAAAGTCTCGAATACGCATTTTTTTTTTTTTTTTTGTAGTTATCTGCATCGACGGTGGTTTTATCACTGACTTCTTGTTTCAGCAGTGTCAAGTCTCTCTCTCTCTCTCTCTCTCTCTCTCTCTCTCTCTCTCTCTCTCTCTCTCTCTCTCTCTCTCTCCATCCAGGATGTATGGTAAGAGACACACACTTGATACTTATTGACAGAATCACCATCGATGCAGACGCGTCAAAAAAAATTTTTAAAAATGCATAATCAACACTGTGTCGAAATGACGATTCAGAAAAGGATAAATGATCAAAAATGATGATTTATCCATTATTAGATAAAACGACCAAACCAAGATAGAGGTTCCTGGTGCCACCGGAACGGCAATCAATTCCACCGCCCACTGGGGGAAAAAAAATAAAAAATCGAGTCCAAAGACAAATACCACTCGAACGGTTTAACTTCATTAGACCGGGTCTAACTTCAAAACCCTCGTCCCTGGGCCTTAAACCCGACTTGACCTCGTTTTTCACAGGTCTCGTAACTTTTTTGAAGACTTCCGCAAATCAGAAAAAAGAAAAAAATTAGAGAATTCTGCGTTTCGAGTGGTTTAAGTGACGAGGGGGAAGGTGTATGTGTCGAAAGTAGAAGTGATGATATTTCGAGTAGATTGTTCAACTGAGAGATATAGAGAGAGAGATGGAAACATACATATTAACGAATATGCTGTATCGTGGCTTTGAAACTCCCAAAAGCATTAAAGGTAATTACACTTCGAGTAGATTGTTCAACTGAGAGAGAGAGAGAGAGAGAGATATGGAAACATCACATGAAAGCGAATATACACTATCGTAGCTTCGAAACTCCCGAAAGCATTTGAAGTAATGAAATTTCGAGTAGATTATTCATCCAGAGAGAGAGAGAGAGAGAGAGAGATGGTAGCATCACATATAAGCGAATATGAGAACTACCAAAAGCATTTTAACTTTTTTCTTGTCAAATAAGCTGTACTTGACATAGTTTGGAAAGTGGATTTCTTTGTGAATCAGTGATGTTGCACCTTGTATTGGATGATATTACCAATATCTCTTCATTGTTCAGTTTTCTCAAATTTCTTTGAAAAAGAATCTTTTCTGTCAATTTAATAAAACACATTCAGTTATTTCAGTAAACTTTCTTCCCGAACTTCGGTTTCAACTGAACTCACTGAAGGTTAATATATTCTAATTCTCATCAGTTTCACAATCATCTCATTGAAATCATCACAATCACTGTTTTAATTAATTTTTAGTAGTTTTTACCATCCATTATCATTTCTTCCCACACGTATCATACGTGTATGCTCTACGTTCCTTCGTATGCTGCAGATGAAGAAGGAATTCCTGTATCGTCTGCCTGATATGAATCACAAATCTTGTCTGGTGTCTGAAAGGAAAAATTGCCAAGACCAGTGAACGGAATTATTGGCCTAAAAGAAATTAGTGAATGTATGAAGTAAAGAAAAAACATGGTGGATAATTTTATAAAGTCTGGAATAACTTTGTGAAATGAAGAAGGAGGAGTTTTCCGGTATGCTTCGTATTTTAGGTATGAATTTTATGATAAATTTGTGATTGCAAAACGTATTACATAAGTTACTTTTAATAAATGTAAATCAATTACAGAGTAAAGTTACGGTGCACCTGTAGCAATTGTAACAAATCTAACTGGACTAGAAATATAGTGATGCCTTTTAGGAACCTTGCTTCGTACGGTTTTAAAGTATACTGCTACCGAGGTTGAATTGTATTTCACACTTTCTTAAGATAATACTACTACCTGGTTTGATTCTAATTACTTAGCTTGACACACTTTGTTAAGGTAATATTACTTTTATTTCTTAGTTTCACACTTTCTTAAGGTAACACGACTACCTGGTCTGATTTTAATTACTTAGCTTCATATGTTCTTAAGGTAATATTACCAAGCTTCATACTTTCTTAAGGTAATATTACTTTAATTATTTAGTTTCACACTTTCTTAAGGTAATACGACTACCTGTTCTGATTTTAATTACTTACCTTCACATTGTCTTAAGACAATACGACTACCTTGGGGTTAGCATGACACTAAATTTCATAAAACCATAAAAATAATGAATTGTAGTATTTGCTTATATATCACTGGCTGCCTAATTACATCGTTCTTATACTATTTCGAGGAATTAGAACAAAAAGGGATAGATATCACTTTTTATAGTGCCTTTGTAGTAACCGATCCGTGCCTAATGAAGCGTCGAGTTTGACGTTTGACAGATAGTCTTTGAAGTTCCGTAAAAAAAAAATTGATACAATTATTATTATTACGTTCTCTAATAATGTTTACTTTCAGTTCTGACAAATACATTTTTTTATAACTTCTCTTGATGTGAGCTACGCCAGCCGTCTGCTTTGAGGCAGGAAAATTATTGGAGTAACTTGGGTGATGATGCCTGTGAAAGCATGCGACTTGGCGCTCGTAAAATATTGTTGAATTGGAGTTTAATATTAACTCTTCTTTTCTGGTTAGTTTAATGGTGGTGTTGTCTGGTGTTATAAAAGAAAATATTTGGTAACCAATTTCACATTATTTCGGAGTGACTGTTTCAGATCTAGTAAATTTGTCTAATCATGTACATTGGGTTATAGCTTAGTTGTTATTATTATTATTATTATTATTATTATTATTATTATTATTATTATTATTATTATTATTATTATTATTATTATTATTATTATTATTATTATTATTATTATTATTATTATTATTATTTGTTAAACAAAATGGCAGTTTCAGCATCATTTATTTTATATAGTAAACGCTCAATTCGTCTTATTAATTTTTTTCTTGCGCTGGAATGGTTGCAAGCAATTGACCAATATTCATATCCGGTGGTTTAGTGATGTGTAGGAGGTAGTTCTCGTTGAATATCGACTAGTTTCGCCCTCCTCGTTAGGGCATCATTCAGGACAGGATCGCAGGATGCAATGGCTGTAATGCGTGGATTTTTCATCTTTACTAAACTAGTCGACATTCAACGAGAACTACCTCCTACACATCACTAAACCACCGGATATGAATATCGGTCAATTGCTTGCAACCATTCCAGCGCAAGAAAAACAATTAATAAGACGAATTGAGCGTTTACTATATACAATAAGGCTGTTGAAACTGCCATTTTGTTTAACAAAACCTGTATTAAAGAAGGTCTTTTTCCTAATATTATTATTATTATTATTATTATTATTATTATTATTATTATTATTATTATTATTATTATTATTATTATTATTATTATTATTATTATTCAGGTCAATCCTATTAATATACAGCAATCATACAAGGGCCATTGACTCGAAATTCAAGCGTCCAAAGGATATGACGTTCATCTGAAATAAATTACAGAAAATAACAGGAAATACAGAAAGAAGACAAATACATAAATACAAGGTGAATTGCCAGGGCATTAATGCATCGCATCTTCGCTTGAACTTTCGAGGTCCTAATCGCACAGCATCCTCAGGGAGACTTTTCCGCAGTCCAACGGCGTAAGGAATAAAATAAGAATTTATTATTATTCTTTAACATTAATAATTATTTGCTATTTATGGAATGAAATAGTCATGTACTTGGTGAGACTTCTAACATGGTAAATTATTTTATTGCATGACCCATAGCACTGATTTTGAAATTAGATTAAAGGCCTTAAATTTTTGGTACATCAGACTGGTTGGTTTCTGAAAAAAGAAGTTAAATGTTTAAGCAAAATATTCTCGAAAATTCTGTAGATGTATAACCACGAAATAAACTGACCCATTATTTATGAATTTCATGTGACCAACGCTGACCTTTTTGGTCACACAGCCAGATCACCAACCTGTGTCAAAGGCTTTAGAATTCCAGTGACCTTTATGTGATCACACCCGACACACACAGTAATCGAAGAGGATAAAAATAATAAAAAAAAGGTCAGAAAGGTCACAAGGCTTAGAGTGCCACCCAGTGCCATCTACCAGTCATTATTCATTGGTACTCTATTTTTTAGGTGGTGCCAGTGATATTCTTTGCGTTTATGAATACGCCATTTTGTTTTTGGGGGTCTTCAGAAGGTTATAGAAGGAGACAATATGGGTTTCTAAACTCGTTCTCAGGATAAGGAGATGTTATCCCTAGTTATAAGTGATCTCTCTCTCTCTCTCTCTCTCTCTCTCTCTCTCTCTCTCTCTCTCTCTCTCTCTCTCTCTCTCTCTCTGCATGGGTTTCTAAACCCGTTCTCAGGACAGATGGATCTAAGTATTCGATGATTCTAGTTGTAAGTGATCTCTCTCTCTCTCTCTCTCTCTCTCTCTCTCTCTCTCTCTCTCTCTCTCTCTCTCTCTCTCTCTCTCTCTCCGTAAGTTATAAGTACGTCACGCAAAAACGTTGGTTTCTCTTAATCACGTGACTCTCACAAACGTTCTCTCTCTCTCTCTCTCTCTCTCTCTCTCTCTCTCTCTCTCTCTCTCTCTCTCTCTCTTTCAAGATTTGCGTACTCATAAAGAAAGCATTGTAATGATAATAGTTGCTGTACGTATAAATGATAATTTTTAACATAAAGTACTATAAAAAGTAGAAGTTAAAGTGGTAATAGTAGTGACTTATAACCCAAAAAGTACTTGCTTTAAGCATATTTACTTATACTTGGAATTGTAAGTTCGCTATCTCTTGTAAGTTAGTTCTACAGGAATATAAGGTAGAGTAAAGGCTTAATGTTATATTTTTTATAGGTATATCTGGTAGACTGTACATAGTTGCTATGGAACAATATATACTATTATTTATCAGGATGTACCCTGTACTGTGGATTAATATATACTTGTATCCATCAAAATATATATAATGTAAAGCATTTTAAATATTCATTTAAACATCCCATGTAAAGGTAACATTATAAGTAAGGATTTAAAAGCAGTAACAGTAAAAAAAACACTTAATAAATAAGATGAAATTTTATATTATATTTTATTGAACTGTAAATAAATCTTTTTAAAGATTACTCAAGGTTGGTTCGTTTTCAGTCCTTCCTCAAAATGCATGGAAGGAGAGGGACCGAGTTGGCCGAGTCTTCCTAAAAATTGTATATATATGCAGTATATATATGTGTATATCTATATATACATATATACTGTATATATATATATATATATATATATATATATATATATATATATATATATATATATATATAGTATATATGTATATATAGATATAGATATATATATATATACAGAGAGAGAGAGAGAGAGAGAGAGAGAGAGAGAGCACCTAATCTCTCTCTCTCTCTCTCTCTCTCTCTCTCTCTATATATATATATATATATATATATACATATATACATACATATGTATGTATACGTCTTATGTATGTATTTATGTATACAAGTCCCTTCTTTAAATCCATCTCACACGCGAACCTTTCAAAGAAATTAATCTCTTTTAATGTCAACCATTATTGTCATCCACACTGGATTAGCGTCATTCTTGGAAGATCAAATAATAAATTTCCTTCACGCATGGAATATATATATAATCCTAAAGCATCCTTTAGTAAAGAGATAAAGAAGATTAATCCTTATGCTGCATCTAAGGAGTCCAGCGCCGACTCCTTTGAATTCCTACGAAGGATATGAGAAAGGATAAATTTAGCCAAACTTAAAACGACTGAACGAAGGGATTTAGAAATATATTTGTATATCGTGACGTTTGTATTAGAGGTTACGTACATGTTTTTGTTCATATATATTGGTAAATAAGTACGGTAAATATTTGTAAAATTGTTGCGTGTGTGTGTGTATATATATATATATATATATATATATATATATATATATATATATATATATATATATATATATATATATATATATATATATATATATGTGTGTGTGTGTGTGTGTGTGTGTGTGTGTGTGTGTATGTATGTATGTATGTATGTATGTATGTATATATATATAGATGGATAGATAGGTAGATAGATAGATAACGATAGATATTACAAATGAAACCTAAAACAATTCAATTAAATTAAAAAAAAAAAAGCCATAAGCAAAGCAAAAGGAAAAACAAAAACAAAATGGGAACCTATACTGCAGAACAAGCTGTAGAGCAAACTGTAGAGCGAGCTGTAGAGCAAAGCTACAGAACGCTCTGTAGGTATATATCGTGTCATCCCCGCCCCCCAAACCCCCTTTGGCGTAAAGGAAGCGGACACACCCACCATTATACGCACGTTGTTGTGTGACTCATGTCCGCGTCCGCCATACGCACATATGCGCACACAGTCCCCTATACACTTACACACGTACCCACGTATACACTGAGGAACGAGCTTGCGCGCTCTCACACGTAAGGCTTCTTTCGTTTCTTCAAGGCCAGAACAAACGTGTAAAACTTAGTGGGCGGTGTTTTCCCCTCTATTCTTAGTGGACGTTGTTCTCCTGTTCTTAGTGGACATATTGTTTTCCCCTATTCTTATTGCATGTTGTTTTTCCACGCTCTCATTGGACGTTGTTTTCACCGTTCTCACTGGATGTTGTTTTTTCCCCGTTCTTAATGGACATGGTTTCTCCCCATTCTTAGTGGGCGTTGTTTTCTCCCATTCTTAGTGGACATTGTTCCTCCCCATTCTTAGCGGACGTTGTTTTTCCCATTCTTAGTGCACGTTGTTTTCCTCCATTCTTCGTGAACGTTGTTTTTCCCACATTCTTAGTGCACGTTCTTTTCCCCCCATTCTTAGCGGACATTGTATTCCTCCCATACTTAGTGCACGTTGTTTTTTAGCGGACATTGTTTCCTCCCCATTCTTAGTGCACGTTGTTTCCCCCCATTCTTAGTGAACGTTGTTTTCCCCCATTTTCCCCAACAATGTTGAAAGTCGACTTACTCTTGAATGCATGAAACCTCTCTCTCTCTCTCTCTCTCTCTCTCTCTCTCTCTCTCTCTCTCTCTCTCTCTCTCTCTCTCTCTCTCAATCTAAAGTTCCATCGATCCTCTCGTAGACAATCGATAACAATGACAGTTGTTGCTGCTGCCGCCTCCGAAACAACATTCATACGGATTTGTAGAAATGGAATTGTATAGTTAGTTCTCTCTAACATTATTATTATTATTATTATTATTATTATTATTATTATTATTATTATTATTATTATTATTATTATTATCATCCCTTTCCCTGTACATCCTAAGTTTTATATATATATATATATATATATATATATATATATATATATATATATATATATATATATATATATAATATTTATATACATATACAGTATATGTATATATAAGAGCAAGATATGAATAATTTATTGTACATTTATATGCCTGTCCGTATGTTTAAAAATTAAGAACTATTATTATTATTATTATTATTATTATTATTATTATTATTATTATTATTATTATCATGTCTTTCTCTTTCATATATATTTGTCAAAGCGTGATTGCTCCTTGTATGCAATTATTATTATTATTATTATTATTATTATTATTATTATTATTATTAATACTAAATCAATTTAAAAAATAATTATTATTCACAATCATTCATTGAAAAATTTTAATATTTTATAGAGAGAAATATGTTGAAATAATTCTCATTACGCTTAATCTGTTTAAAGGTTAGAGTTATTTATCATTTTCTGAGAAGGGTAAATTATTTTCATTGCTTCCAGTCGTTGTGATTAAAGAGAGAGAGAGAGAGAGAGAGAGATGAAACTGTTTGAAGAATTCAGGACTTGCAATGAGGGATGAAATTACACTAAGGATTCCTCTTTTCTCAGGAATTGAGAGAGAGAGAGAGAGATAAAACCATTACAGAGGTGTTCATTGCTGATGACTTCAAAGAGAGACAGATATGAACCTGAAATATTCCCCAAAGCAAAAACTACAGAGAGAGAGAGAGAGAGAGAGAGAGAGAGAGAGAGAGAGAGAGAGAGATAAATATAATCATTGCCGATGATTTCAAAGAGAGAAATATAAATTAAAATACTTCCAATGCAGCAACCTACAATGAGAGAGAGAGAGAGAGAGAGAGAGAGAGAGAGAGATAAAACCATTACAGAAGTGTTTATTACTGATGACTTCAAAGAGAAACAGATATGAACCTGAAATATTCCCCAAAGCAAAAACTACATAGAGAGAGAGAGAGAGAGATAATCATTGCCGTTCATTGCTGATGATTTCAATGAGAGAAATATAAATTAAAATTCTTCCAATGCAGAGACCTACAAAGAGAGAGAGAGAGAGAGAGAGTATATCTCTCAAGTCCCTTAAGAAAGAGGCGCCTAGGCCTTTTGGTAAGTTCCCTAAACACCTGTGACCTTTCCGTGTATATGCAAAGCCCCCTCTTACGCGGTATGTCTGGACAGGTGTGTGTGTGTGTGTGTGTGTGTCTGTCAAAACGCCCTTTCCCACCGCTTTGTGTAATTCAAAGAATGTTGGTCTTACGTTTTTTCGTTTGATGCATTCGCAGTGGTGATAATAATAATAATAATAATAATGCGATGTGTAATTTAAAGAATGCTGGTCTTACGTTGTTCGTTTGGTGCACATGTAGTAATAATAATAATAATAATAATAATAATAATAATAATAATAATAATAATAATGAATCTTATGTTGTTAACGACACTTGTTATTTGCAGAGAGCGTTTAAGAATGGATAAATAAGTTTTAATAACATTATTTTCTTAAAGATTTTTATTCTTAGAAAAACCTACCAAAATTGAGTTTTACATCGTCAATTTTTTATGCATTAAACCTTTCATTAATCAATAAAACACTTTACAAAGTAAATCTTAGTTGAGTACACGAACATTCAGTTTGAAGGATATTTAAAGAAAATTTGAAAGCAATTTATTCAGTGATATCTGTGAAGAAAATCTGAAAGCAATTTATTCAGTGATATCTGTGGGACCACTTTCAACCATTTTCATTTTAATCTACTGTGGTTAGTGCGAAAACTGTTTCATTAACCTAGGTAGGGCTCTGGGACTTTTGTTGCGTAATTATGGTCATATGGGAATTATGTCATTGATATCTCCTTCCAGGTTGTGTAGATTATTCAGTGTACAAGTGACAAAATCGCACAGTTACAAAATCTTGTCTGAAACGCATAGTTTACACTCCCTCACACTAAACAAAATGTCATGAACTAGACCTTTTGAGCTTTATAAAGCAGATAGACACACAGACAGACAGACAGATAAATAAATAGATAGAGTGACACAAGCCCTGTGTTTAATTAAATACAACAATAAACAGGGCCTTGACATTCCAATCTTACTCAATAGCAAATACAAATTTCTTTAATAGTAAAGAAGTATAGTAAAAACTATACACACATTCTCGATTAAAAAACATGAATGAAACATCTGTAATTAGGCAACAACAAAACATAGCAGAGTTACGCAGTCGTAACGAAACGTTTATTCCGTACAATATGCGTGACTATTGAACAGCACATTCGTGTTACGAACCTGCCCAGAACGCAGTTGCCAAAGGTCGGCATAGGTTGAATAATTGACTTCTTTTTGCATTTTAAATGTCTCCAGTCACCTTTGCTCTAGTTACCAACGTTCAGATTTTGTTTAGTTTTTCTTTATAATTCGTGGCAAGGAACGTCTGAGTGTTAATTCTTCCTTGTACTGCCAACAGGTGGCAATAAAAATACTTGGTAAAATCGTAGTCAGATTTATATTTAGCAACTGATGTGATTAGTAGCAGTTGCCAGACACTGCCATTTGCGTTAACTAAGGAGTACGGACTGAATACTTTTGGAATTTTTGTATATACAAATAAAACATGAATCATGTCGAGGTAATGGCAGCGGGTTGAGATTATCTCTCATTTTGAATTGGAGATACACGTGTTTAACGAGTGTTCATTGACATTCTTGGATATTTGCAAGTTTCATTCAGCAGATAATCAATTAGGCTCAAGGATTATTAAAAGATAATTGTAAAATATGACAAAATAAATATCTAATTTAGAAAATTAACCCAAATCTTACACTAATGACCAGGATTATGCTTAATTAACATTCAAAATAAGAAGAGAAAACTGAAAAGTCCTGACAAAATATTAATGACACGGAAAGGATGACAGGCCATTTTTTTTACCGAAATTAATCCACAGGTATTATTAATATACGTGATTGATATGCGTCCTCAAGCCATCAGAGAAAGAGAGAAAACCGCTGACATTGGAAACATCTTGCGTGACATTAGGGGGCAAGCGTGTCCGTGCCGCCCGTCACGGGACTTGCATCATGGCAGACACACACGAGTTTGCTCTCTCTCTCTCTCTCTCTCTCTCTCTCTCTCTCTCTCTCTCTCTCTCTCTCTCTCTTATACAGTGAAGAGGGAATATGTATTTTTAACACCAGTATTATCGTATTATCTTCCTCTATTATATCAATAAATATTCTCTCTCTCTCTCTCTCTCTCTCTCTCTCTCTCTCTCTCTCTCTCTCTCTCTCTCTCTGTGTGTGTGTGTGTGTGTGTGTGTGTGATTCTTATCTCATAAAGAGGTAATAAGTACTTCTAATAACTAGATATCTTTCTTTCTCTATTTGCATCAGCGACTATTCTCTCTCTCTCTCTCTCTCTCTCTCTCTCTCTCTCTCTCTCTCTCTCTCTCTATGAAGAGGTAATGTGTATTTTTAACACCAATAATATCTCCTCAGTTCCATCAGTAAATATTCTCTCTCTCTCTCTCTCTCTCTCTCTCTCTCTCTCTCTCTCTCTCTCTCTCTTATTAACACCATTAATATCAGTTACATCAGTAAATATTCTCTCTCTCTCTCTCTCTCTCTCTCTCTCTCTCTCTCTCTCTCTCTCTCTCTCTCTCTCTCTCTCTCTCTCTCTCAAATGCGAAAAAGGGACGGCAATAAAAGTCAGCCTTTTGACAACGCCTTCTAAACTTGCCGAGTGACTGGTCGGAAATACATTTCATTCCTTTTCCTCTAATAAAATTGAATAAAATATTATTCAAATTAATTATTAAACAATTTTAAAATACATTAATAAGGACGAATGTATTCGTATTGATTTAAAGTAGATAAAAATGACGTATGCATTCTTATCGACCGAGAGATTGTGCAAATTTGATTCAAACACATTCAACCATTGCAATATCTTGGGCACTCAAGTCTATGGTCCAATCTTGTCACATTTCATTATATCAGCCTTTGTTGCTCCGCATCTTAATTTCTAAGGCTTCTTACATTTTTTCACAGTTTTTTCTGTAAATAAATAAATAAATAAACAGATATCATTGTCTGTATGTAAACATTATCTACGTTCATAAGGAACTTTTTATTTTTTTTCAACAAACAGCGTTTAACTAATGCCTTTTCCCTTATACTTTAACTCCAGTCATATTAAATAGATCATTTTTTCTCATCTAATTCGTGTGGTTTGGAGAAGTGTTCCTTTACAATGACACCATTTTTACAGTATTTCACAACAACAGAAATATTTATTGAGATTCGACACCAACAGCGTTTACTGTATAGATCGTTTAAATGTAGTTCTACATATCGTAGACATCGTTTAGCGAAAACGCAACAGAATATTCATACAAACTTAACATTTTGGAGTTCGAAATCGAGATAAGAATTATTAGAAAGGACATAAAATCATTTTGAGCACTAAGCTGAACGTGAAGGAGAATGAAAGGAAAGATTCTCATATATAATAATTATAATGGAGAAACAAATCCACGGTTGTGTAACTGTACAAACACATTTAGAAATAAAACTGAAGAGATTTTTCGATCCTCCACTCCCAAGAAATGGCAGATTCCGCTAGAACCTGTTTGATGAATTCTCCATAACTGACCGATACTACTTATAGTGCCTTTAAGCCATTTTCAAGGATTGCCGTAGAGCATCAGACTTGTCAAGACACTCTGAAGAATTGGCAGTCATTGTAGGGAAATTTACAAGTTATTCTATAGAGGTGTAACTCTTTTGTACGTGGGAATTCAGTGAAATGTGCTATGATTAGCCTGTGAAATGCTTTCTTAAATTCACTAAATTATGCAATTTAAACTGTTAGAATGTCAATTTTTTTTATCTCGGAACCGCTAAAATTGTTCACTGAAACCTGCTATAATGCACAGTTGATCCCTTTAAATGTACGAATTGATCCACTGAAATGCACAGTTATGTCAAGTAACAACTAAAATTTCTAATTAAACCGTCTAAAATTTACAGTTTGATGCACTAAATTGAAAAATTATACTTGTTATTCACAGAAAGACCTATTTTACTAAATTGTACTGTTTCGCCCAGTAAAATGCATAATTAGAACCACTAAATTGCACAACTTTATCACTAAAATTCACGGTTTTACACACCAAAATTAAAATGCAAAATTATTCTAACTACAATGCACAGTTAGGCCCACTAAAGTGCATGGTTATGCCCACTAAGATAAAAAAAATTGAGTCACTAGAATGCACAATTAGATCCACTAAATGCACTATTGGAGTCACTTAAATGCACAATTAGACCCACTCAGTGCACAATTTGAATCACTAAAATGCACATTGAGACTCACTAGAATGCACAGATATACCACAAAAAATAAACAATTTGCACTATTAAACCCCTAATATGCACAATTTTAATCAGTGAAATTCAATTTAACCCAGTAAAATGCACAATTTCAGTCACCAAAATGCACAGTTTAACTCACTAAAATATACAGTTTGAATCACTAAAATGCATAAAATAAACGCACTCAAATGTACAATTAGACCCACTAAAATGCACAATTTGAATCACTGAAATGCACAAGCAGACCCAACTAAATTGTACAATTAAACCCACTAAATTACACAATTAAACCCACTAAAATGCACAATTTCAATAAATAAAATGCAAAATTAAACCCAATAAATTGCACAATGAGACCTAGTGAAATGCAGTTGAACCCACTAAAATTGAATCATCAAAATGCGCGATTAAACTCACTGAAATGCACAATTAGACCCAGTGATTTGTACAATTTGAATCATCAAAATGCACAATGAAACCCACCAAAATGCACAATTTAAATCACCAAAATGCACAATTAAACCCACTGAAATACACAGTTAAACCCACCAAAATGCACAGCCTGGTCCACTTACCTCGCTCAATCATAAATGGTCTCCCGGTGACCGGGGAGTTTGGGGGGTATGTAGGGATGGGGGAGGGGGGAATGCTTGATGGGAGCAAAGATGCTGACTGGGGCTAGACGTGCTACTGGTATGCAGACGTTGGTGGGCCGTACATTCCCTTGAAGAAAATTGATGAAGAGGAAAGTGGCCCGCACCCCAACACACACATACGCGCGCGCGAGCACACGGGGAACTCTGTCGTATTTTGTCTATTTTTTTTTTCTCTACGAGTGAGACAAACAGACACGAAAGCACAATTTCACAATATTAGCAACTAAACGGTAGTGTTTTTTAATTAAACTTATCGAGTAATTATTTATTATTATAAGTGTGAGATAAGGCTTTTTTAAATTTTTATCTGATCTCTTTCTCTATATCTCTATCTCTATTTCTTATCCCTCTCTTCTCTTCTCTTTCTTTCTTTGAACACTTTCATATCACTTCGCGGGGGAAGAGGAGGAGAAAAAGAGAGTATACTTCTTTTCTGTGTTAAATTTGGTTTGTTTATAGATTATATATATTTTTTTAATATTATTGCACTGAGGTAGAGTCTTGAGTGATTGTGATCCTTATTCTTATTATTAATCTTCTTATTCTTATTATTATTATATCGAAGAGAACACACGCACTAACGCACGCACAAGCACGAATATACACGAAGAATTTCTGCTATATTTTTCTTTAATTTCTTTAATCCAGGAATTTAGAAAATAATCCTTTTAATTCTTCTGCTCGTTTTTCATCTTAACCTCGCCGATTAATTTTGGATTCCTGCTGCTTTCCTGCTGTGTCTGCTTGCCTGCTGCTGTGTCTGCTTGCCTTCTGCTGTGTCTGGGCAGCAGCTCAGGCCCTCCTTTTCTCCCAGGATGCCAGGAGGAGGGAGCGTCGGCGTAGGATCTCGAGGATTAGCCACCTGGCACTAGGGGAAGCAGCAGCAGTAGAAGACAGAAAGCAGGTATTCGCAGGATTGGCTAAGCACAGGTGAGAAGGAGGAGGAGGAGGAGGAGGACTGCGCTCCCCTTCGGAGGAAGAGCCGGGAGGCTGCATGTCTGTGGTGATAGTAGTGATTGTAATAGTGGTAGTAGTGGTGGTAGTAATAGTAATAGTGGTAGTAGTACTAGCTGCTTAGCTGATCTGACAGGTGGCAGTGTTTAAGGATTCGCTCCGCGCTCTCTCTCTCAACTCAACCCCCTTGGCTATGTTCCTCTCTCTCTCTCTCTCTCTCTCTCTCTCTCTCTCTCTCTCTCTCTCTGGTTCACTCACACTCTTTCTCTTCTTCCACTCGCAATAGCTACTGCGGCGGCTGCTGCCAGTGCTGAGAAAGATGTCCACGGGTTCGGCATAAGGCGTCGTGCGGCTGGCGGGCGAGCGTATTCGTGCGCATTCATGTGTGTGTGTCTCTGTGTATGTGTGTATGTACCTCGAATGTCTGTCTGTTTGTGTGTCTTGTCCTTCTGCCTGTTTGTGTGTCCTGTTTGTTTGTTTGTGTCGAGAGAAAGCGTCGCCGAATGTGCGTGAGTTTGCGGGGTTGGGACTAGTATGGGACTAGTAAGGGGTTGGTCGTATTTGGGAGAGGGGGTAGGAGGAGGAGGAAGAGGGAGGGGGGAGGCGAATCGATGTGTCCGGAAGCCTGTCACGCCAACATCAGAGAGCTCTTATGGTACCACCCTCCTAGCAGCCTCTCTCTCTCTCTTTCTCTCTCTCTCTCTGTGTGTGTCTCTCTCACTATACCTCTCTCTTAGAGGCACGACCTACAACGGCTCTAATGAAGGCGACGGTGACGGCGGCGACGTCTGTCTGTTGTCTGTCTAGCTCCTGCTGGCGATGGTGGTGGTATAGTGAGTTAAGCAGCGGCACAGCAAACAGCAGGAGGAGGAGGAGGAGGAGGAAGGAAGCAGCAGCAGCGACCAACGACTGACGACGACCAACGACTGGCGACGACGACGCGGGCGGTATATCGGATTGGGCCCTCAGCAGCGACTGACTGGCCCGCCTCGCCCCCTTTCCTGATGGAGTGCTACTGCCGCTGCCGCCCGCCGTCTCTCTCTCTCTCTCTCTCTCTCTCTCTCTCTAGAGGTAGAGCTAGCTAGCTGTGCCTGCCTGCCTGCAGCAGCACTAGTACTAACACGGCTGCTGAAGGAGAAAGGAGGAAGGAATAAGGAGGAAACAGGAGGCGTCGTCGCGCCGTTGCCGGTGTATTCCTCTGCGCTTTCCTCTGCTCCTTCTTCTTGATTTTTCCCCTCTTCCACTCTTCCTCTCTTCTCCTCTTCTTTCGCACGAAGGGGGCGTCTAAGAGAGAGAAGAAAGAGAGGAGGTGAAGAACACCAATCCACCGCTGACGGAGTAAGGAGTAGGACTAGTACTAGAGGAGTAAGTAGTAAGAAGAGTAAGGAAGAAGACCGGGAGGAAACAGACGGACCAGGGGAGCGAAAAAGAGAGAGAGAGAGCGGGAAAACCAACGTTCAGGTAAAGGGAAACACAGAAGAAGAAGAGGAATAACTCAGTCAGTCAGGAGGAGATAGAGATAGACTGTCGGTCTATTCTCCTGGTTTTTGAGGGAGAAGAACTTTGTTGGAGGAACGACTTGTTGGAGAATGACTTCAGTTATCCACGTTTGTGTTTGTGTTGGGGGAGAGAGTGCGTGAGGGAGAGAGAGGGGATGGGGAGAAGAATAGGTGTGTGGGAGAGAAAAGGAGAAGAGGATGATGATGATGATGATGATGCACGTATTCACGCGAGACACGGCACAAACAAACGCACGCTCGCACGCACAAACACTCTCTCACACTCACACTCCAAGGCACCAGCGCTCTGACGCGGCGCCTTCAGGACAAGAGAGAGTGTCACAGTGTTCTCCGGGGGGCGTGAGCGGCGCCCCTTCCACCTCGCGCGGGTTGCTGTCCACTCTCTCACTCGGCACTGAGAGAGAGAGAGAGAAAGAGAGAGAGAGAGAGAGAGAGAGAGAGGGAGATCTTCACACACATACACACTCACTCACACACCACTCCCCTCTCTCTCTCTCTCTCTCTCTCTCTCTCTCTCTCTCTCTCTCTCTCTCTCTCTCTCATACACACCCTATTCCCTTACCCGCCCCTACCCCCATCCTCCACCATTGCCATCAGCTCCAACACCACCACCACGCACACCAACACTTTCAACCTCGCGCAACCACCTCCACCAAACTCTCTCTCTCTCTCTCTCTCTCTCTCTCTCTCTCTCTCTCTCTCTCTCTCTCTCAAGGCATCACTCAAACAATTTGGAGCGAAATCTATGCATGAGGTTTTTAAGTATTGCAAGCAAATTCATGCTCTCTCTCTCTCTCTCTCTCTCTCTCTCTCTCTCTCTCTCTCTCTCTCTCTCTCTCTCTCATCAAGTTCCCTTTATGAATGGGTTTAAACACCAAGCCATACTAGGAAAAAAATAAAGAATATTTGCTACTGCAAGCCAATCTCTCTCTCTCTCTCTCTCTCTCTCTCTCTCTCTCTCTCTCTCTCTCTCTCTCTCTCTCTCTCAAACTCCATTTTAATCAGATAAGTGGCCGGATAGACTGAGGTTAAGAAGAAGAATCGCTTCTTGTCATTAATGGACAGCAAAGGCTGCTGCTAATAACTTTCGAGGACGGCAAAGGTACGCAGGAGGCATCAGCGGCCGATGATGATACCGGCGCGTGCGCACCTGCTGGCTGGCGGGCTCGCGCATGCGCACTTGAGACCAACGCAAGGTCTGGCAGGGTCGATACATGTAGTCTCCGTCCTCCCCCGGCCTGACTGGACACCGTATTATTCGTCGTCGTGGACTACCACGGTTTTGACTACCTATAAGAGAGGTTGCGTTCGAGTAGTAGATGCAATTTCCAACCTCTCGGAGCTCCTGTGGGGGTTTGGCGCCTTTTTGATGAAAGGCCTGGATCTCTCTCTCTCTCTCTCTCTCTAGATCTCTATATATATATATATATATATATATATATATATATATATATATATATATATATAAGAGAAACAGGGAAAAATAGAGTTTTAGTGTAAAGCATTTTTAAAGTCTCTCTCTCTCTCTCTCTCTCTCTCTCTCTCTCTCTCTCTCTCTCTCTCTCTCTCTCTCTCTCTCTCTCTCTCTTGTACTGTAAGTCACATTTTTAGTTTGATGGATTTTGACGAAAAAAGCGAGTTCATTTTTTTAGGATAAATTGAGCTTGTTTCATACTCTTATTTTCTTCCATTTTTCCAACTCTTCAACCGTTCTAGAATGAGAGAGCACAGAAATGAGGGGGTTAAGTGAATAAGTAGATAGGTGTATGGAATAAACAATGTTACTCCCTAAAGGTGATTTAGGGTACGTTTTATCGAGAGAGAGAGAGAGAGAGAGAGAGATCACCGCTTGCCATAGCAAGGCACGTCAGGTGCAGGACAAATTTCTATGCATAGGACAGGAACTAAGTTAGAGGTAAATGGAAAAAGCCTCTCTCTCTCTCTCTCTCTCTCTCTCTCTCTCTCTCTCTCTCTCCTTTTTTCCAATAGGCAATCCCTTAAAACCTGACATGTTTAAAAGCTGACAAGATAAAAATATTTGGAAAAAATAAAATGCCCTTTATATATGGGAATGTTATACGAGAGAGAGAGAGAGAGAGAGAGAGAGAGAGAGAGAGAGAAAGGAAATGTGTAAAAATGACTTTACCTAAAAAAAAAGGTTAATTTACGCTAATCTAACCGAATTAATTACAGACAGATTACCTTGTCCAATCTGTTTATTTATCAGGAAGTATTTTCAAAACCTTCTCGCTTACAAACATGTTATTTATTTATTAATTAATTGTTTGATTGATTTATTTATTTATCTGTCTATTTATTTATGTATTTATTTATTCATATATTTATTTATTTATTTAGATGTAAATATATAGACAATCATAAAAAGAGATATATACTATTTCTGTTTCCTTAAATTCTATATATATATATATATATATATATATATATATATATATATATATATATATATATATATATATATATATCAACAGACAATTACGTGTGGGACAGAAATAAATTTCTGACTCACGTCAGGATCGAACCAGTCTTTCAAATGAAAGACCTGGGTTGATCCTGATGTGAGTCAGAAAATTTATATATATATATATATATATATATATATATATATATATATATATATATATATATATATATATATATATATATATATACATACATACATACACACACACACACAGTTTACGCACAGTCTCACAGACACCGGCCTCTTAAAAGTTCGTGCATATGAGCGTGTGTGTGTGTGTGCGTAGGAGCGTGCATGAGTGCGTATGGCCTTACGATTCCGTACGGGTTGGGTCCCCAACCCCCTCCCCCCGTAAACGCCTGACCGCTAGCTTAACTTTAAAGCAACCCAAACTCCGAGTTGACGGACAAGTGGACGTAGATGATTCGTACGGAATTTTATACGCACACACATGCACACGCATACACACATGTATAATATATATATATGTGTGTGCGTATTTTTTTCTTAACATCAAAAGGCTTTGTCAGAGAAAACTACCTAAATTGTTACTAGAAAATTAAAATTTGGTATCCGTAGTCAGTCAAAGAAAGATTGTCTTAATATTTGTAAACCTTTTCATCTTTATTTATTCTTTATTATCATCAATAGTTTATTACATTTCTTTTCTGTAGTCATCGTTATTCTCTGTTGTGGTTTAGGAGCATTCTGTCTTGTGGAAATTTTCTCAACTTGAAACCTTGACAATAAAATTACCTAAGGTTGACCTTGAAGGTTAAAGATTAGGGTCACATGAAAAATTATAATTCACGCAGCTGTTGCTACGGAAGCGTTTATTCAGGATCACATAGTCTTAACAAAGATTATCTACTAAGTATCCACTCATTTTTATCTGCATTTAGCCTTTCACATTCAATCAGTCTTCCGTGTGACGCTCTCATTTTTGTCAACGCATTACGCGCGCGCGCGTGCGTCTGTGTGGGTCCCCAGGCGCGCAGAATTACAAGCTGAGGGATCATTCCAACTGGCGAATGCGGACTTCAATGAAATTGGGATCGATCCCGGGTTGTTCGATCTTCCGATAATGACACGCATTATTTTGGGGTACTCAACCGTGAAGGCATTATAGTTTTCCTCAACTTACATCGAATATACATCGAATTTTGTCTTGCTTCGTGTTGTATATTTCTCTTGATTTTCTCTGTGGCGCATTGGTTAAAGGTTGGTTGAATACACATCGCTTTCTTGTGTAGATATACCTTTTCTCATTTCTTTTCAAAAGGATATTTTCATTCGCATCATTTACACAAACCTTCACCTTTCTTGTAACTGAATCACCCTTTGTTTTAATTTTCTCTTAATCAAACTTACTTTATTTTATCATTTGAATTGTTTACTATTTATTTTTTAGACATATTTCCTTGCCTCATCTCATAATTGACTGTAAAATTATTTCTCTGTTTTCTCAATATTTTAATTTTTATTGGGGGGGTTGTGTCTCCCTTGGTTGTTTGCGGTCCCAACTACCAGATTCAATCACTATTATTATAGTGAGTTATTTTGTTTTGTTAAGCTTTCTAAAAACTTTCCAAGCTTTCAGCTCTTCAGCTTTTATTCAGTCAACAGCTTTCCAATCTCTCTCTCTCTCTCTCTCTCTCTCTCTCTCTCTCTCTCTCTCTCTCTCTCTCTCTCTCTCTCTCTCTCTCTCTCCAAACGCACTTTTCGTAAACGCCAATTAGATTTGACTTAAATTCTAGCGGCTATCATAGCTTTTTATATATTAAGAGATAATATCTATTGGTCTAGAATAATTTTATACTTCTTTTTATATTTCTGCTCTTTATATTATTTTCATATTTTACCGTTGGAAATAAAGAGTTTTTTCCCTGAGTAAATTTATATTATAATCATTATTATCATTATCAAAATGTGCAAACATTAACATGAAACAAAACTAGCCTAAAAGCAGGCCTGTAAGAATAAACCCCCATATATAATAACACGCCTATAACTTCTTCATTGTGGCTTTGACTCGCTTGTGTTGTATTCCCAAATATTAAAAGGAAATTCGAGGTAAATAATAATAATAATAAATAATAATAATAATAATAATAATAATAATAATAATAATAATGTGATTTCATCACAATAACAGAGAAGTAGTGATGAGAAATAACGGAGAGACAATAATGAAAGCCTCGAACCCTAGACCTATATAGCACTGGGAACACCACCCGTCCTTCGGTGCTTTGTTAAGCTCGATGACTCGTTAATTCAAACGCAAAGAAGGCAGAGAGAGAAAGAGAGAGAGAGACAAAAGGATGGAATCCATTCGGCTTGTATTGTTGACACAGAACGGGTAGGCAGCGAAGGAAGAAGAAGAAGAAGTGGGAAGAGGGTGAATCTGGAAGAAAGGGGGAGAAAGCTGTAGGCCTATCTGACTCAACTCGACTCGAAGCTTTCCAGGTAGACTCTCTCTCTCTCTCTCTCTCTCTCTCTCTCTCTCTCTCTCTCTCTCTCTCTCTCTCTCTCTCTCTCTCTCTGATGCCAAGCGCTTCCAGATGTTCATTTATTCGCCGTAGATCGAAACTTTTCCGGTAGGAGGAAGTCTCTCAAAGTCGTTACCCTTTGCGATTTAAACACGGCGAGTAGGCTCAGACTCAAGAGGTGCAGTTCATATAAGACGTACCTTCCGTTATCTCTGTGATGGAAGGGTACAGAAGGGGTTCATGGAAAAGGGTGGGGGGAATTAGAGTAGGGGAGGGGAAGGGAGAAGGTTGATGACTGAGCGTTGACGAAAGGGTGTGTCCATATTTCAAAACGCCTGGATAATGGAAGGAGAAGAAAGAGAGAGAGAAAAAAAGAGTATTTTAGCGGAGGGTGAATCAGGAGAGAGACAGAGAGAGTGAGAGAGAATTAGAAGAGGAGATGATGAAGGGGGGTGTGTTCCCTGAGAAGAGGGAGAAAGATAGGGATACATTCCCTCAAGAAGAAGATAGGGGACGATGTAACCCTCCTTCCCTTAATCCCTGATGAGTTACAGAAACTCGGGGTTTCTTTCGTTAGAAATTGATTATTAGCGTCTGCCTACAGGTATACCTGCCTGCCTGCCTTCACTATCTTCGTTCGTGATATGATCTCAGTAATAGTATGTTAATGATAATAATAAAATAAAAAGTTTGGGGAAATAACTCGTCAAAAGCCAGTGAGACTAGTAAATTGTCTTGTGATTTTAAGTTATTTATTATTATTATTATTATTATTATTATTATTATTATTATTATTATTATTATTAAAAAGAACAAAGAGGAGAATAAAACTGAATGTGCCTACATCTGATTATAAATAAACATTTATCTGCTAAATATATAAACAAGTATATGCATATACTTGCATACAAAGGCACATTCTCTCTTTCTCTCCATATATATATATATATATATATATATATATATATATATATATATAAATGATAAGAAAATGCATGTGTATTCAGGTGGCTTCTTAAGCAACGCCTTTTAAATCAACATACGTCAACACTGGTCATTATACCATTTCAGTCTTGTCAGAAACAGCTTCTTCAGAGTATAACAGGCATCAGTAAATGTTTTCATTTCTGGTGTGGACCAAGAGCTTCTTTTGACCTTCTTCTGCGTTGTATCATTCACGACCTCTCCCTCCCGTGGCACCTGTTTTCATTCATGAACTTGGCTCTGGTAAATATCAGACACGTCGGAGCTGGAAAGGTGAAGGTCTGTCAGACTTTCTTTTCTTAGATCACTGAAGATAGTCATGATGGCTCTCTGTGTATCAGTTAGACATTACTAAAGTTATGTGTGTTTCATGAATCATCAGTAGCCATCCGTTCTCGATTTAAAGAAGTCCCATCAAAACATTTTTCTTGAAAAGCACTGAAGAAAGAAGCAAAGAAAATTATCTTAGGTTACAGTATCAAAACCAAACATTTGTCAGACGAAATGTCTACAAGAGGCCTCACCAAAGTAAATTTCACTTGTCATTTTATGCAACAGGAGCATTGGCCATTTCTCATGATCTTGTCTCTGGTTTAGGTTGATTTGTAAGAAAACACAGTATTGCCTTTCTTGATAGACCTGTAAGAAGAGGTTGCCTTTGCGGGCGGTTCCATAAAAACAATTAGCCTTTTTTATGGTTCCATGAGAACAAGCGGCCCTTTTGGATACTTTCTTGAGAATAAGTAGTCTTTTTAGTTGGTTCCATAAGCCCAGGTAGCCTTTTATTAAGTAGTTCCATGAAAACTGGCAACCCTTACCGATTGTTCTTCAAGAACAATTGACCTTTTTCAAACGGATTGGTAAGAACTACTGGCCTGTACGACCTGCTTTATAAAAATGCTGCCCAAATAAGTAATAATAATAAGTCATCAGCACCATAATAACAGCCGCAACAACAATAACAATAACATTAATAACCGCCATGCAAGAACCTCCTCACAGCAAACCACAACCTCGACAGGAGCCGAGAGAGAGAGAGAGAGAGAGAGAGAGAGAGAGAGAGAGAGAGAGAGAGAGAGAGAGAGCACTCACTGTTCCTCGAAGCCTCGAACTTTCACTCGTCGATAATTTCCCGCGATAAATCAGCCTAAGGAAGAAGAAGAGAAGGAGAAGGAGCAGTAGGAGTAGGAGAAGGAGTAGTAGGAGTAAGAGACGGAGAAGGAGTAGGAGTAGGAGTAAGAGACGGAGGAGGAGTAGTAGGAGTTGGAGTAAGTTGCCACTGGGGACATTCGTAGGGCTTCTGCAGAAGATGAGGGAAAGTTTGAGCTTTGAGCTATACGCCAAGTCTGGAGAAGAGATTCTTGGTTGTGGGTTTGTATGGCGTGTGTTGTCTTCCTGTGTGTGTGTGTGTGTGTGTATATATGTATGTATGTGTATATATATATATATATATATATATATATATATATATATATATATATATATATATATATATATATATATATATATTATATATATATATATATATATATATATATATATATATATATATATATATATATTACACGCACCAATATTTCATGATTATATCTTATAGTTTGTAAATTATGATAATCTACAGATGATACACATACAAATATTTTGTAATTTATGTCATGTAACCTTTAAATTACAGTATGTAAACTAAGATAATCCACAAACACAAATATTTCATAAGATATAGCCTACAATGTGTAAATTGTAAATTACGATAAATTGTATCTTATTGTGTGCAAATTATGATCATTTCATTTATATCCTGTAATCTGTAAATTATGTAAATTTATGTCATATAGTCTGTAAACTATGATAATTTATATCCTATAATTTGTAAATTATGATCATTCATATTCAATACTGTGTAAAATATGATCATTTGTATCCTATAATCTGTAAATTATGATAATTTATATCCTATAATCTGTAAATTATGTAAACCTTCACTGGTACAGTAATAATCACAGCCTTTTTTTTTAAGTTATCTAGTATCTATAACATCAGTTTCATCGATGTCATCAACATGAGTTATCACTGTTATTAACATAATGTTATCATTTATAACATCAGCACCACCGGTACAAACTGACACTCGTTGTGGAATAAAAGATACACGGTCACTCGCCAATACCCTAACCACTGTCACTTACTGAGTAATATGAAATGATTTGTCTGTTTTATCAATAGCTGGTAATTTTACGAATGTTACACATATTCGCCCGTTTTGGGTTTTATGTCATTGCCTAGGGGTGTTTTTTTTATTTGCAGTCCCTAGGACGAATTTTCCCAAATTTGTTTGCAGTAATTTTATAGCTAGACCCATACGCAAACACTGAATGCACCAATCACTTAATTCTAGTTTAGTAAATTGTGTTTTTAAGACACTTCATTTCTATAGTTAGTCACGTAATATGAAAATGCCCAGTGAATGTGTATATAGTCCTATCTTTAACCAGTTAATTAATAAATCAATAAAATAAAATGTTTCATGAAACCGTCCTACTAAATTAATAAATCAATAAAATAAAATGTTTCATGAAACCGTCCTGCTAAATTAATAAATCAATAAAATAAAATGTTTCATGAAACCGTCCTGCTATTGCTCCGAAGATTTGCTCGATATTTTTGTATTGGAAATTCCATGACTCCATCAAATATTTGATAATTATATACTTAAATTTTCTTATCTGAGGGTCCTTTTCGTAATGTAAACATGCACAAACTTATTGCAGTTTTTATATTCCAGACATCTTGTTTTAATGACTGCTTAAAAGATATAAAATTAATAAAAACAAATTTTTTTTAAGCTGGTTGTATTTATTATCGTTTTCATTGGCAGAGAACGGTTCAGGCGTGTACTCTGTTGGTAACCTTTGTGAAGTTAACTCAATGTTTTATGATCCTTGGGATTTGGCTGGTAGTGGCAGACTGTCTAGACTGTAAAGGATTAAAAAAAAAAAAAACATTCTACTTGCAGGTTTGATATATAGTGTGTTTTAAATAATTTTTAAAAATCTCTTTTAGTTTAAAATAGGGATCCGGTTAATGTTCAACAGTTTTGTTATGTTGTATAGGCCTAGGCTTGGTTATTGTATTATTTAGGGCTATGATGTGCATGGAAAACAGTGAACCCAGGCACATTTCATCTTTCATAGCACCTTGAGTGTTTTTACTCAATAACTTATGATGGAAAACCTAGAATATTTTAAATAATGCATATGATCTTTATAAGAGATTTTTAAGTAAATTTTTACTTAAACACCACAACCATAGGCATTCATAGGCTCCATGTTTAGTACCAGGGTAATTCTAAGCCGGCTGTCCGCGGTGAGCTAGACTGTGGCAGTTGGCATTTTTCTATGTTATTTTACTTGCTTTACAAGAATTTAAAGTAGTATTTTGTCGGCTGGCTGTAACTAAACTGTAATTGACTTTTGAAGACTACACGACTTGAATTACCTAACGCGGGGTAGGTCTAAGCCGGCATTCCGCGGCAAGCTCCCCCCTCCCCTCCATAGCTAATACGGCAAAATTGTAACCAGTAAACACCTCAAGGGTACGTTAGGTTGGTATTTTTTGGGGTGTTTAATGGTTACAATTTTGCCGTATTAACTATGGAGGGGGGGGGGGGAGGCTTGCCACGGAATGCTGGCTTAGACCTGCTCGGCGTTAGGTAATACAAGTTGTGTAGTCTTCAAAGGTCAATTACAGTTTAGTTACAGCCGCCCGACAAAATATTACTTTAAATTCTTGTAAAGCAAGTAAAATAACACAGGAAAACATCAACTGCCATAGTCTTGCTCACCACGGACAGACGGCTTAGAATTACCAGTACCAGCCCCATGACAATCACTATACAGTAATATATTTGTGGTAGACTTTAGTGTGATTTTTGTATTAAGCATATTAAGGAAACTCAAGAGCATAGCATAAAAACTCCAGGGTTGAGGTGTAGTATTAAGGTATAGTAATACCAAATTTTATCTTATCAAGTTTCTGTCTTAATACCTTAGTCTCCCATGACAAGCTATCCAGGCAAACCTAATTTTTGGGTCTAGCCTAAACTGGGAATGTTGGTCCTAACTGTGATTATTGAAGGTTTTCTGTGAGTCATAACCTCCACCAGGCTCACTACAAACTGGAGAATGATTATAGGTCAATGTCCAGAACAACAGGTTAACTTCTTTCCAGGTGCTTACAAAAAATAGGCAGTTCCTTTGACAGTTATCTGAATTATTTTAAGCACATGTGAAATAGAGTAAAATTCTAATTCAACTGAGCACCAATCATGGTGCTTTGAAGTTGCGTTATTTAAAGTTTTAGTGAGTTTAGGCTTCGTAGATACATAATAATTGTTAAATGTCAGTTTTAAAACTGTAATCAGATATGAGTATGAAATATAGATTTGTAAATTTTTAAACATTTTCGACAGATTTTGGGAATATAATTTCTTCCCAAATATGTGAACCTTGTGTTTTTCTGATGAATAATTGTGCTCTTTATTCAAATCTGGCTATTATTGTTGGTGCAAATCACTCATTTTTTTTTGTGTGTGTTCCCCTTGACTCATTTATTAAACAATTACTTAGGAAACCAAGGTTTTTAAGGAAGGGGGGAACCAATATTGAGGAATGGAACAAAAAGGAATGATCATAGAGGCATAAACTACAAGATAGGCATTTGGGAAAATACATTTTATCTATAACCTTTATAAGCCACAACACATTACACAGGCAAATGACAGGGATGCAACCAAAATTTACCTTCCCTAACTGATATACTCATAATTTAGTGTGCCAGATGCCACTTGTTAGAGAGAGGAACTTGCTAAAGTGGACCCCTATTTAACTGGTCCTAGAGTGCTTTATTTGAGGGTAACATTACCTGCCTTAACCTAACACAGACCTAGGATTTTGTGTCGTATATGTTATGGGAGATTATTTCTCCAATTGTGCCCACCTAACCAAATTTAGAGCACTATAAGTCACAAGTAAATTATGGGGATGCTTGCTAACCATACCTTCATTAACCTAACCTAGCCTAGGGTGCTTGGTCATACCCGACCAACGTCTGAATAGTGAAATACAATACAGATGCATCCTAACTTGACCTAACATAGGACACCATGTCCTAGCTGACCAGAGCCCTGGGACCCTCTCCCCCAACTTAATCTGACCTAGGGGGCCATAAATCATAGAAACAGTATTTGCCTCAATACCTTGTTATTGTCTTCTGCATTCCCAAAGGGGATGGATAATTCTTGGCCGCCAAAACTTAACCTCCTTGTACAGCATACAGTACTGGTTTCTCTTCATGGTGTGGGCCCTCTTGCTGTTAGATGTAAGGGAGGATAGTGGGTTAATGGAAATGCCAGATTCATCAAAATCACATACAAAACAGTAAAAGATTGGGCTTCACATTTAAAGTTACTTAATTGCTAGCCTAATTGCTGTTTTGAGGGCCTGTTCACCTCAAATACATTCTTCCCTGAATATTTGTCTCAGCACTCTGAAAACTACCGAGTTCACAGCCACAATGAAATTCTTAAAATATTACTTACTGATGCACAGTTAAGAGTCAAACATGGAAGTTTTAGTTGGCCCCATGACTAAATGAAGCTAAAAGTCTCTGAAATCGAGTTGGGGGAAAAAGCATTCCATAATGGTTAACAGTAATTTTTGTAATTACAGAAAAGACGGGACAGCACTCGAGACTTAATAGGGGTTGAAGATATCTCAAGGACAATATGGCCAGTATTTGGAATTTATTTAAAAACAAATAATAATGAGTGATAATTTCTGTATCATACTAGTGTCTTGCTAAGTGGTCTGCAATGATTTTGTAATAAAATAAAATTGTTTCTGGTGCTGCAGGTTGCTTTTGGCGCTCATGAAGACCTGAGGTGCTATCACTAGTCTCAAGCACAAACCCTTGAACTAGCAAACAATCCCTTTGCAGATGGAATGGAGGTACTTCATGTAGAACTGATGGTGCCTGGTTCAGATTTAGGGATATCATTGCATGAGAGGCTGGAAAATTAAGAAAGTAGAAGTGCCAAGGTGGTGAAGATTGCTGATATGATAAGATTAGTCAAGAGTGAGATGGTATGGGGATTTTGGTAAGGATGGTTGAGGAGGAAGGAGTGAATAGGGCTTGGGCATAACCTGTTAGTACTAGAGGGTTGAGAGGGAAGTAAAGGATTAGACTGTATGATAAAGTGAAGAAGGATTTAGAGGAGGCTAGAGTGGAGGAAGATACGTTTGATAAAAATAGTTGACGCATCCTTTCCATCTGTTATCTTGGTCTTATTCACCTTGCTCTCCAACTCATTGACCCTTATCCAGTTTTCAGTTCTTATTCAAAGACAAATCTTTTGGACCAGCCATATGAAAGTCTAGAAATGTGATTTTGTGGTCTGTTTAAATTAATGTAAAAGGATAATAACGGATAAAGAAAACTGTTGTTTGTTTTGGAGAGGAAGTCTTTCAGTTGAAATTCCTCTGCTTTAGTCTCTCAATAGTTCCTCAGGTTTTCACAATGGGGATGACCCATAGCAATTCCAGTAAAACCCCTGTACTTGGTCACCAGGTAGACCCTTACATTCCTCAAGAAGGGATTTAAAGTTTGTTGGATCTTCCAGCTTTGCAGTTGGTTGACTATGAGACTTTGTAAAATTTAGTGTACGTTGTAATTAGGCAAACAAAGAGACACTCCTAGTTAACTATTATTACTGTAAGAGATCCCCCTCTTGGGTCAGTAACATATATTTGAAAAAATCATTCCAGACGTCTAATGCACATAACTTTTAGGCATTAATAATCAATTAATTGTCTGACTATCCAGTCAAAATACGTTACCTGAAAATAGTCATACCATGTGTATTAAAAAAAAATGCAAGACATTTCACGTTGCTGTCCATGAAAATATACCTTACAACAAAGTCAAGTGGGGTCAACCAGGTGCCTAGACATCTTTGTATGAGAGACATGTAATATCAGCAACACTTGTGAGGTGCTGGCTTCCATTTCAAAATTACCCAAGGGGACAAATTTGATAGAGAATTTTATTTAAAAATATTTTTGAAACTAAATATCTCCCATTACTCTTGTTAGATTAAGGTTGCATTGTCCCAACAAGGGACCTTCCTTATACCAGCAACACACTATAAAATGCCTCCCTGAATGAGGCTGACCAACATCATGACATGAAAATTACAGGTTGCAATGTGGTAATGAGCAACTACCTTTCCTGACAAATGTTTTTCATTCTACTTTTAAAAGTAGTAAAAGGTGAACAAACTATAGAACTTTGTTTCTACAAGTTTAAGATCATTGAGGAAAAATGATAAAGTATTGTATTAAAAAGATTTAATGACTTGACATATAACAGGGCTAAGGAATTTTTTAAAATGTCAGACTATTTCCTTAACATATGTCTTGGTTATAGATAGGTAGAAATGTTAGATATACACTTAAATTGCATTCCTCCAGTGATACCAAATTTATCATTACATAATGTTGTTTTGCTGGAATAACATACATGTACCCTATTTTTCCAGGTAACTACAGATTTCACTCAGATGTTACCACACTAATGGTGTACTGAACAGAACTTCAGGTTTACAAATCAACACATATCTGTCACAGACTCACCCTTAAATAATCTGTGGCTCAAATACTTCACCACAGGGAATATTTTAGTTAAGAAAAAACACACAATGCAGTAAGGAAGAGCAACCAGAGCATATACAATTGACAGAAGAGAAGAATGTCTGAAACCTGGTAAGTACATGCACTACAAAAGGTGAAATTAAAAGCTACAAGACAGTACACAGTATATTAAAAGTAGTGTGCTATAACAAACAGCTTTATCTAAAATTATTAGTAGCCCTAAATATGAAGCTAAGCAGAAGTAACTCAAAGTCCACTAAAGCACAGAAAAATGAAAAAGAAAACTTGCGAAGTGATGAAAAAGTAAGAGCAGAATTACCTAGAAATCAAAGTTATGAATTGCATTAGGAATAGAAGGGTGTAGAGTAAACTAATGCAAAACATGCAAAAAATAAAGGTGTGAAAAGATGAAAGAAAAGTAAAGTAGAATTATACAACTCTAGTTTAAGGAAGAGGGTAAAGAATTAGGCATTGGATTACTTTAATAATCTATGGCTTTGTCATTCCAGGTCAACTGCTGACTGAATCAGAGAGAAAGAGAGAAGCTTCCACCAGCACAAGGGAGCTAGTGGTAAATAACCAAGAAGAAAATGTAGGTACTTTACAGTAAAATATTTTTAGCCTGAAAACATAATGAATATTTGTATCAAAACTCCAAGTCTATTACTTTACAAATGTCTGTCTTCTAGGTTGCAATCAAATTCTAATCATAAGTGTAAATAGCAGTAGTAATTATTTGAATGCATGTTTAGGACAAAGGGAAAGCATTGTCTCAGATGCTACTCTATTCAGCTCTTAGGTCAGGTTGCTGAATCTGCAAATGTTTGCAAAGAATATCCTCCTCCCAGCCTCATAAATTGGCTAAGAAAGAGGTTTTTATCTATGAAAAATTGAAGATTCCTACAAGGAACAAATCCAGTACTTTCCAAGTGAAGGCTTCCTCACACAATACCTCCTCAGTTTCCAAATTATGAAAAGTTATTTAGGAAGAATGCAAATGACTTCTGAACCCTACCTCCTCTATGTGCTATCGTACCTATTCCTTATCTTTAAGATGATGGTAGGACGTTTTGTATAAATCTATGGTCACATTCTGGTCCACATACAAACCCATACAAGTGTGTTAATTCCTTAAATGCACTGCCTGGAAATGATAAACCCATATACTTGGACCTTTAATCTGGTAATCTAAAATCTTGACTCCAAGACAGGATGAAGACTGTCTGGCATCAGTAAGTAGCAGCAGATATAAGTGCTGAGTGAGGATTTAATGAAGCACAGTCTTGCCTGGTTGCAATGGACTTTTTGAAGAAGTACATACCCACACTTATATTCTTAATAAAAACGGGGAAAAGGGATCTCCTTTTCAAAGTTTATGAACCTAAATTAATGACCAGTCCTATGTGAAGTACAGTATATCCCATAACAGCAGAAATATTTCCATAAAGGCGGCAAGGTTCCTTGGACAGCAATAACCACTACATACTTTCCTTTGAACAAATCTACCATGATTCTTCAAGTTCTGGAATTCCTGCCTGCAATTATCAGTCGATGGAAGAGGACTGTGAGGGGAGCTTCTGCCATAACAGGAGAGTTAGGGAAAGTATGTGCCTCTAGACTGGTGCATGAAGTGTCTCCCAAGCTGCCGAATTAGTAGAGACAAACCAAAACCTGAAAAAATCTTGATTCACAGTGGGTGAACTCCATATTTTATGTAACCATTTGTCCACAGTCAAGTGGAGTGGCCATTGAAGAAAAGGACTAAATCTGTATTAGCAGTGTCTGTAACTAAATTACACTTTTCTGCTGCAAACCTCCGAACGAACATTACATCAAAACCACCTAATACTTAGTTGCTCCAGTCTGGTGACCATCATCCCCATAGTTCTACAGGTGTGCAGCAATCATTGAATTATTTGATATTTAGGCAGTTTATCCTACCTTGAAAAGAGGCACTTGAAGAATCAAAGTAAGTTCTTAACCGCTTGATTTTATAAACTAGAGGCTGTCAAGGCTAGCAGTGGGGCACTTTTAACCATTCCAGTGCTTGGGAGAAAAAAGAGGGAATTGAAATGGTTGGGCAGCAAGATAGAGAGATCAGAAAATAAAGGAGATGGAGCACAAGGATCCAGAAGTGGAACTAGGAGAACCTGGCCACAGTAATCATTAGAGGTGTTGGATGACAAGATTGAAGAAGGACCAGAGATGGAAGTAAAGATATAGCTAAAAAATGGGTGCAGATAGAGGCCAAAGGCACACAGCAAACACCCTTAAGTAATGACTACAGCGCACCACATGACGTGCACTTTCAGGACTACCCTTTTACAGGGTTCATAACTGCTTGATGCTCTCCATAAGTGCCTTCTGATTCGGTTGTATGCAGGGGTATGCCTGACACTCTAGTCACCAGGGAAATTCCTGTAAGCAGAATATCTAGATTCGCTCAACAATCCACTGTCGTTTCAACTCCTTGCTCCCTATTTCAAATAAGCTCGGATACTGAAGCGGGCTACAATGATTTTGTTAGAGAATGCCACACTACTACCAGAGGATTTCTCAAGCCAGAAACTGGCAATACTAATGTAATACATGAGCTTGCTTATTCTTAGATGCTGGTTTTGTCTCCTTTGCCTCTGATGTGAGACCTAAATTTGCAGAGACAATCTTAACGTATCTCGTTAATAGTACTCTATCAGGTTTGTTCAAGTACTTGTTGCTCAAGTCTTTGAATACCATTGTGACCTTTATGGTAATTCAATTTCTTGTTGATTGGACAGGTGTTGATCACTCTCATCCAACCTAGAATTGCCTTGATTACCATAAAACTCCTAAATGTGAAATCCAAGCAACCCAATCTTAATTGACTGTATTTCCTTGAGGATCTTCCTCTTGGCTACTCACAAGTGCATCTTATTACTTGTGTGCTCCTAAATGGTAGCTTGGGAGATATCATTGATGATCTCAGTAGAGGAAAAACTGAATGGATATTGCATCCTCCTTAGAGTGCTGCCACTTTTCACTTTTGCATTTTGTGATATTAAAAGTGTTGTAAATGTTAAACTGATGATTAGACCCAAGAGAGAAAAGTTCTGCAGCTGCTCTTTCTTCCCTTGTCTCACAATTTTGCTATAATCTTTGTTGACTCCCACTTAGTAAAAGAGCTCGAAAATCTTGCTAGTGACTAAGCACCACAGGAAAATTATCGTTCCTTGTCAAGAGTACAGTATAAGCCTATGAGAGTCCGTCATCACTCACAAATGGGTTTTGCTTCCCAGGTGTTATTTGTAGTACAATATTTCTAAAAGTTTGAGCCTGTTCCTTAGGAATTAAGCGCTGATTACAATTCAAGTAGTCTGGTTAAACTATTTATTAAGTATATTATCTTAGTCCATGATTATTATTATAAATAATTTATAAGGTGTGGTTTCTACCATTTTAGAAAAACCTTGAAACTGCAACATGACAAACCTTCTCATCAGTCTTATGGCTGTAATCCCATGTTGATAAGACAAGTTTTCTATACAGCCTACCATAGTTACTGCTATGCTAGAGGACTGTAAGGACAGTGTGTGTGCTACTTGTACAAAAACCTGTTGTAGGATTTTAGAAATACCTGTAATGAGACTCAAAGAAAAGTAGCTCTGTTTGCAGTCATTGCCATTCTAGAGGACTGTTGATATAATGTGTGCGCTACGTGAACAAAACAACACTTTGCTTATACAGTGTTCTTGGTTTTCTGAAATAGCTGTAATGAAAGTGAAATGCTTGTACTGTACAATGTTCTTGGTTTACTGAAAAAGCTGTAATGAAAGTAAGAGTAAAGGTAACTATCATCATTTTTATATCAACAAAGGAAATGTTTGACCAAAGTTTTTCTGAGAGGTAAGAATGGAGAAATTCAGGAAGAAAGACAAATGAAGACCTGCCATTATTAAGGCTGAGAGGTAAGAATGGAGAAATTCAGGAAGAAAGACAAATGAAGAGTGGCCATTATTAAGGCTGAGAGGTAAGAATGGAGAAATTCAGGAAGAAAGACAAATGAAGACTGGCCATTATTAAGGCTGAGAGGTAAGAATGGAGAAATTCGGGAAAAAAAATAACTGAAAAATGGCCATTCCCTTCATCTATGAAGAGGAGAGTTATCATGCTAATATGTTAACCAAAAAGTAGTATTCATAAATCATTTCCTACTTAGGAAAGTAGCACTCAAGCTCATGCAAAAGAAAAAATTCTTATTTGTCAAAAGGGTAAATCCATATAAAAATACCTTATAGATACTTCATGCACCTTCAACAATATACGGAGTAAACATGTACCTGTATAGGAAATTTATGTAACTGCTACTGATAATTATGAGCTAAATGTAAATTTCAGATTCTTACAAGCAGTAATAATGTATTAAATTGAGTAGCACAGTTGACATTCAAATGTATTTCATATATATCTTAAATGTACATTTCTCAAATGTCATAAATTACTAGCTGTTACAAATGTTGATGCCATTGCAAATATTTAAACATTATTCATCACAACAATTGGGCCCAAGTCATCAGATCCAAAGAACTGCTTTTACTGGACTAGTGTTGTCATAATTAAGCCAGGATAATTGACCTTAAGATTTAAACATTTCTATAGCATATCCTTTTTATATTCTGGTTTTCGACTTTCTTGCCAAATCACAGCCGTCAATACAACTTTGTAAGGAATGCAATTCACAGATTTTTTCAAGTTCTGAGATCAATTTCCCGGGCTAAATTAAAACAAAATATCCCAGGAAAAAATTAATTTTATTTAGGGATCGTTCCAATCACCTATAACGTTTTTTTTCTTTTGGTTTTGATAATGCTTACAAGACCTTCAGTATTTGCAATCTGTGGCAACCTTTGACTGTACAAAAAGTAAAATAAAAAATAAATGTTAAAAACCATGACTCTTGATGTAAATAAATATAAAGGCATTTGGGTGGAACGAATCGGTTATCAAACCCTTAATTTTAGCTTCAAGTACTATGAAATTTTCTAACAGAAGAGATGTCAATGCCTTTTGAATAACAGCAGAAAATAAAGCTACATATTTGACAGAATGTAAAAACTATATATTTGGCAGAAAATAAAGCTACAAATTTACATTGCTACTAATATACAATATTAAAGTTGGGACATAACTCAACTCTTGGTATAGTATATACAACTGCATCGATATATAAACATTTAACTGGGAAACACACAAATGCAACATAATCCACATCAGGGATGTAGCAAATAAATCCTACAATACTGCTCTTCAAAATGAATTGATGGATGCAAATAGCCAACACTTACTGAGACAAATTAAAACATGAAAAGACTGGCATGTGAAAACACTGCAATCCCGCCTACACTTTAATCTCCTGATAAATGACTACATGAACATAACAGTATGCCTACGCTTTAGTTTCAAGGCAATGGAAAGTACTGATAAATGACATGAACATAGCAGTACTGTATATCATCAGAGAACTCCAGATCCCTTTCAAAACAGATATGAAAGAGATATATTCTCAGTTGACATTCTTGTTGATAGTATGTTCAGTGTTGAGGAAAGGGGCACTGGTAATCTCTTCTCAGTAATCCAGCCTCAGGCTATCGGGTAAAAAACCATGAAAATACTGATGGGAAGTGGTGATTGGGGACATCGGAGGTACTATTCTCCCCGTTGAAAAATCCTTGGTCTCCTGTAAATTCAATAAACGATTGTTACTGTTGAAGAAATTGTATATTAAATTGCAAACCATTCCAAATCTACATAGCATACACTACTTTCACATGAGCCCTATTGCTGGCACTTGGGTTAGCTGTAGCTATATTTCTCATAGAAAAATGCATGAGCTTGAACTGCAAAATGTACGTAATCTTGTGTTATGTATGACAACCACAGCAACTGAAAGAACAACAAAAGACTGTTATTCTTGCAGCTGCTGTGGTCATGAAGATGTGGTTCAGAGGTCATCAGCTATCAAAACCAAGTGACATAATGAGACTGATGCTGATTAACCTATGAAGAGTGGCCCGTTTGACTGAGCTGCTTTCTTTGACTAGTCCATATACAGTACATGGCATGGTACTTGTCAAAAGAACATCTCTCAATGAACATGACTTATGCAGGGCTCTGATGAAGTTTTTAGGTCATCTACATGTTCTCTTCATCTTGGTCAACATCCTCCTTGGTGTCCAATGCCTCAAAGGTTAGTTACACTATTTGTTGCTCTGTCTGCTCTTTAGGCCAGTGGTGCATCTTTGTTATGCTGCACTCACTGTATAACATCCAGCTTGGTAAGGATATTGGGCCCTTAATACAGGTTGAATATGTTTTTAAATCTCAGGTTTACAATCCCCAAAGGCATGCAAACTGCTGCAGATCTGACTTACCTCCTGGATGTAGAATTTTCACATTACTCCATGCTAGTACAGCCATTTTCTATTCTAACAGTCAGGAAGTTATAGGGAGGAATTTAGAAATTTTTCAATTAATCCTTGATTGACAAGCTGAATTAAAGATGCCACATTTGTGATATGTAAAGGACAAAATAATAGTTCATTCACAGATTTAGAATAAATTCTAAGAAAGACAATTCTTCTCAAGGTTAGCCTTCAAATAGGTCAAAGACTGCTGATGTTTCTCATACTCTTGCACATTGCAACCATAATGACACTGCCCTTTATCTTAAATTTTCCCATTAATATTTTCAATTCACGTATTCCCAAGAAATTTGCACACACTAATGCTTACTCATTTATTTTGCAGCCTTTTCCCTGTCCCTGCTGAGTGTCCCCTAGAGATGTCCATGAAAAAACATGGCCCAGCTCATCTGCATTATATATCTGGTAGGGCTTCAATTTTATGCAGCCATACATTCAGAACGTAAAACAGGTCAGGAAGTATACAAAAAGCAAAGACTTGGCAAAGAAGACCAAACATTAAAGCAGAGATGTGCTCCTGCTGCTGGGCAAAGGCCAAATCCGACACTCTTAACTAAATCCGACACTCAGTTAAATTAACTATCTTAGTGGTAGCAGATTGATATAAAAAAAAAATCACTAAAAGAGAAGGTACAATAGCTCTGTCTCTCTGGTCACAGAATACAATCAAACAGCTTGTAATAGGAGCAGCCAGTGATGAGAGAGTAATTCAGTTATCTGGCAAAACAGGTTTCAAGCAAGAGGAGAATCACATGAGCAGGCAGGCTGAACAGTGGGGAAAGGTACACAATTAGGAGACTAAGGAGCATTTATAATGAAAGAGGCCAAAAATGTAGTTGATGAACAGAAAACAAGATTTTGATGTATACAAAATGATGCCTCATAAGCAGATGATACTCCCTTTCTTGCTTGGTACATCCTCCTGTTCTCATAGTATGCCCATTTGTCAGTAGACCAGTGTCTCAGCAAACATCACAAGCAAGATCAAGAGCAGCACTAGTCCTGACGCACTCAACAAAGCAGATGAAAGTCCACTGTCTCCTTGAGTCCATGAAAATACCGAAAACCCTACCTGACAATTTCAAATAGGAGGCACAACACAAGCAGCAACACTAAAGTAAAGAACAGCAATTTAAGTATAGATATAACCCAAAAATGAAACACCAGTACTCGGCAAACAATTAAGATTTACTTGAACTTGTGTAACACTAACTGCCAAACAGCTTGTGCAGTAGTTAAAAACATATACAAAGGTAAGACTGAGCAAAAAAGGAAATTAACAAAATAAATAAATAAAGCTACCTGACCTGGATGTAAAAGTGATCCACCAGGTGTACCATCTTGTGGCTGTGTGTGTGTTACAGTTACTTCTTCACGACCAGTGCTGTCTGTGTACTTTCGTGTCTCTTCTATTGACTGTGGAATACAAGATTCAATTAATACAATAACTCATTCTACCTGGGTACAAGGGGCAAAGTTTCAATATGAACACTAGGCCTTTTAAAAAACATATCAGAGGAAAACAATATTAACAAGAGGACTTTTAAAAAAAAATAGAGAAAAAACATACTGATAATTGCATCTCGTGCTGAATAGTTATAAAAAGAACTATTGTCTATTTAGGAGAGTTGAATGACACTAGCATACCTTCAACTTGTTTATTCACCAATATCAACAAACAATAAGAAGAAATTTTACATTTCACAGATACAAACCTAACTTTACCAATTCAGAGAAACTATTTACTTATGTAAGTGACATTCACCAACTACACATGCTTCAGTTTGTTGTCCTGATTTGGACCTGATCTGCTCTGCTACCACTGGATGGTAGCATTACCCTTGCCTCTTTCTGCTCCCACTACATAGTCATTTGAGTGTTATTAGAAGAATGAAACTATACAATTTCTTTTCTCTAAGAAGACAGCAAGTAAAATAAAGTATTCTGCAGTCTGTGAACACTTAGAGAGTGGCTTGAACACTATAAGGTCTCTACCTTCATCCTTCTGAACATGAATGGCAAAAAACATTCTTCACTTGGAAATATGCATGCTGCACTGGATATAAAAAGAAAAACATATAAAAAGAAGAAAGGCTTTGAAATTCTAACTGCTAAAACACAAATACTAAACTGTTAAACTTGAAAACTCAATATCTTGAAAACTCAGTATTAATAAATATTAACTCCAAAAGCAATAGTACTGAAGTGAAAAGTTTTCATTTAAATTGTCTGTGACTAGTGCCAACAACAAATGTAGCTCAGCAGGTAACTGCCACACATGATATATACACACTTGAGTCAGGATTCTCCTCCTACCAGCAAAATACCTTTCAGAAAAATGTTTTGTAGAACGGAGGAGAGCCGAGTTCCAAAATATATTGCAATTTTCTAATTGTAGCCACCCTTCCCATGGTTCCAATGACTGGTGTGACACTAAAGAGGAGGCTGGTAATGCTAAAATTATTGTCCAGACATGGCAAGGGGATCTTATGACTAACACTGCTAAGCTGCTACTACCATTCATCAAAAAGCACTTCTTGAAAAACAGCTGGCAATGCTGTACAGTAATCACTACAGCAGCTATGGCTATAAGCCCAATCATGACTCCAGTCATCAATGCATCTCTTGAAAAGGGGCTGCCAATGCTGCAATAGTTGCAGCAGCTTTGGCCACGGGCCCTGTAACTGATGCAACTTACCCATGACTTCAAATTGTCAAGTAAGTTCTTGAACGAGGGTGGGCTGGCAATTCTGCCCACAAATCCCAGTCATGTAAATTGCTCCTGATCTTGAAAATTGGTGTGATTCTCACAAGCATCTTGAAGCAGGGAACATTCAGATATGTAACTAATTTCAACAATATTGGTAAGGTTGCATTTCCTGCTTGACCTGTTCCTGCCGCTGCTGTATTCCCCATACAACCATAATTTTTGTCCCTGTTGCTGCTGCCATGGGATCAGTAAGGTCTTGGCCATCTGTGTTCCTGGCATGGTTGTTGCCAACATTTGCACGATTCATTGGAATGGCTCTTTTCAAATGCAAATGTGAGGCAGGTGCTACCTGCTAGCAATTCAAGTCTCGTACTTAAAGGAGAGGAAACAGCAAATCTGAATATGGTAGAGAATATTTAATTTGGCAGATGAGAGGAAAAGAGAAATGGGTTTAAATATAGCAGATGAGAAGAAAAGAAAAATGGGAAGTCTGTTACCAAACATGCTCCCCCTACCTTGAAAGTGGCATCTACTGAAGCAGTAGTAGAGCAATCTGGATGCACTAGGAGGAATATATCCAAAAACTACTAGAGCCATAAAGTTAATGGAACAAAAAACAATGGAGTTACCGCTAAGCTAAAAATCACAAAATACACACCTTCCAAATTTCTGTAACATTCCCCTTAACCCTGGAATGGTAGCGTGGTGTACAATCTCCACCACGACGCTGCGCAAAAGCGATTTTTTGGCAATAGCGCAGGGAGGAGGGACATCAGCTTGCTTCTTCCCTCCCAAACCTTTAGTTGGTAGCCTACGTCGATGGAGGTAACGACATGCAGCAGCAAACATCAAGCTCCTTCACTGGATTTTTGGCCATAGAGGATTTTTATGGTGTATTTTTGACACACTTCTACCTTGTACATGGTGTGACATGCAATTGCAAAAGTTTTGCATTTTATGTTGAATTGTTATTTATTGAAATATTTTTGTGATATTTTGTGAAAATATTGGTGAGTGATGTTGCTAACCATTCCTATCGCCATATTGGATTGGAGGGCAGTGAAAACATGATTTTTAAGCTAATTTCTAATTTTCCATTTTCTTGTATTTTCCAGATTTCAACATGGCGAGGATATTCCTGACGGAGGAGGAATATTTGAGCGCCCTTTTTGAGAGCAGTGATGAAGAGGAACCTTCACAAATCATCTATGAGGCAGACAACATATATGACAACCTGCATGACGCCCTCACGTGGCAGGAGGGGGAGGAGGCTAACCCCCTTTTGGAGGATGATCCTGACAATGTGGAACCTTACGTTCTCCAAGATTTGTCTGCTAGTGAGGGCGGTTCCCTTGCTGCATTCCCCTGGGCCTTCTTCAGCATCTCCTGTGCCTTCTTCAGCATCTAATTCTGAGGCTTCCCTCAGTCCTTTGGAGCTCAAAAGTAGGAAAAGAAGGAGAGGGCCTCTTCGTCCTGCTGAAGGTGTGCCATTGAAGAGGTTACCGAAGGACTCGTACTGGACGAAGAACAAGACAAAGTGGCACTCAAGAGCCAAACTCTGCACTGCCACCCATCATGCAGCCAGATAGATTTGACAATGCAGGCCCTACAATGAACGTCTTCTGGTGTAAAACTCCTGCTGAAGTGTTTTCAAAGTTTTTGCCTGACGTATTGCTAACAGAGGTATGTGTCCACACCAACAACAAGATCCTCTTCTTGAGGAACAAGTTTAAGCAGCAAGACGACCCCACCTTCAAGGACGTCACCCTCATGGAGTAACGTGCCTTCCTTGGTATCCTCATCATGACAGGGGCACGTAAGGATAATCATCCCACAACGGAAGAGATGTTTTCCAAGCTTATGGATGCCCTTCTACAGGGGTGTCATGAGTGAGCAGCGCTTCTCCTTTCTTCTGAGGGCTTTACAGTTCGACAGCCTTGCCACGAGAAAGAACCGTGTCAAGACCGACAGATTTGCTGCCATACGGAGTTTGTGGGACCAGGTCATTGCAAATTGCATTGCCAACTATGAACCCAGTGGGCATCTTACTGTGGATGAGCAAAACGAAGTGACAGACGTCACAGATGCCCACACTGCCCTTCCTCTTCGAATGCCAGGACTAAGCTTCTGTGTGGCAAGTGCCAGCACCCTGCCTGCAACAATCACATCAACTACGTCTGTGATGGCTGCCATAACATGTGGTAAGTTTCCTGAATTTTTTTCACCTGTTTATTGTTACTAAATATAATTTTTTACATTTTTGCCATCATCTAGGATCAGTGTAGATTACTTTTGTAGATTACTTTTGCAAAATTTTATCCAAATCCAACAAGTATTACTAAACTAAATATAGCCTGCCTTTTACACAAAAATTTTTCATGATTTTGTATATAAAAAAATTAACCGCTTTTTCTTTTCTTTTCAGATTTTCCAGTCGTTTGTCAATCTGGACAAATTTGGTCTCGTCGGATACCTTAACCCTTCTAGTTTCAAGGACCAATGTGATTTTTGTGATAATTGTTAGTTATAAGCGTACAGTGTGAAGTGTCTGCAGGTGTAGTTTTAAGGAAAATTTCCCCTTAAGATAAGTAAAGGTATTTTTTTTTATTCAGTGTTTTTTTTCTCCTTCACCATTAAACTAGTCTTGAGAGTACATTACAGTATAAAAACATACTAAAAAAGTCCTATGGGTGCCCTGGTAGAACCTGCCAAAGTTTATGGTGTTCAATTGTATACTACGCCACCTGAATCGTGATGGTTTCTCGACGTTACCTGTCCAGGGTTAATAGAGAAACTGGTGAGAAAGTATGGAGTTCAAGAGGTTAGATGTTAGAACTACGCAAGATTGATTGCAATTTTGAGTTGGAATGAACCCGAGTACCTGACCATTGCATGTACTGTACAGTGCTACAGGATACCCATCACCACTGTAAGGGGAACAGTTGCACCTGGACATTCAAAGACAATTAATATAGAATACAATACTTAAAAGTAATGGGTTTGCCATGAACATTTATTTTTGCACTGCGCATTTTCTGGTTATTCTTTGCACTGCACATTTTCTGGTTATTTCCAATTAATTTCAAGGAAACATCTTCACAATAGACTAAACTATACCTGGAGAGAACCCTATGTTTGTTATACAGCAAAGAATTTCCTTTTACAACGCTGATTCACAATACAGTACTAATGCTTATACACATACTTTGCATTTGAAAATATCCATGGATGTTTAGCTTTATATCATAATATAAACACAACAAATTACTGTACATGGGATAAGCACTTCACAACAAACCAGCTTTGATGGCCAGAATCAAGTGATGAATGACTGGTGCAATATTTGCAGTTACAAATCAAAATGCTGTAAACTTTCAACCATACATACACCTATTTGGTGCTACTACATATTACTCCTAAAATGAAAATTATAATTATGAAAGGGTCTAGTCATACATACTAAGCCCATGGGGTATAAAATGTTAATACATCACTATATTTTGCCTGTTTTACTAGAGAATGATAAAGAACCCTTTTTCAGGGGAAAACAAGAAAACCTTAACAGAGTAAATAACACATGAAGAACCTCAGTTTTTTTTTTTTTTCTAAAGAGAATAATGCACTTATGACTACAATAGAAAATTAAAAATGAGAAACATCAAGTCAAATATATGTAGAACTGTCAAACTAAGGACCCAAAACTTACCCCATCAGGCCTTCTAATCCTGACAATTGATGTCGAGTGGTATCTTTGCTGAATGCGTGGCTGAGTCTGCATGCTTTCAGGTGAACTGATACCTGGTTGTCCTGGTACTACTGGTGGATCATATTTTGGCATGTTCTTCAACAAGTTTGAAAAATCACCTGTAATTCTGCAAAACATTTTATTGTTAATAGTCTGCTTTAAATTATTCTGTAGGTACAACTATTACTTAAGTTTACTGTCAATAGAGGTAATTTACAAATTTCAAACATGCAATAAATGCCTAAAATAACCAATAACTTCATAGTAAATACAGAAACAAATTGAACAAACCCAAAACTATACATACATTTGTATATGGATACTTTCACTTAGCATGCATGCCAAATACACAGTCTCAAGTGTATACGTATGAATGAGAAGGAAAATAGAGAAATAATGCCTTTGTTTTAATTACTAATACAGTTCTGCATAAAGCATACAATGCCTTTACCCCTCTCACTTGTATTTCTACAAATTTCTTATGCAAAACCAGTAGTACTTGAGAATTAGCTGTAGGATATAATCTATACAGTTGAGGTATCCATAAGCAAACTATTTACATATGGGAAAATACCTCTTTGTATGCCTATATTTATGAATAAATACCAGATAACTTCAGTCTTTGCTGCATCAGAATTTTAATACCATTTTTGCTTTTTGTATTTTGAACCTTTTGTACGCAAGTTGTGTCAATGGTTTTATTATCTACACTGTATTAATGTTTTTGTTTTGTAACCAACCTTTACTGTTAAAGAAATGCATATCAATTTGCTAAGTATTTCATATCGTAGATGACTAATGATTTACAATAAAGTCTATTATCATCATCATACCGTATTTGTATTCCTGGGAATATTTTGTTGACTAGGCTTATAAAAGTTGACATTTTTTTGCTCATTGGTCAGTTTAAATTATTTTTTATAACTAATTGTGATGTCCAACATTTGGGATTATGTTCTGAGATACATGTACACTTAAATATGGTTGAAACATAATAATGATTAGCATACATTACCAGATACCAGAGTAGACTCCCTAACTAACTGCAATCAAAGGATTAACAAAATCCCAAAGAGGACCTGCCATGCTGATCATTGACTAATGAGCTAACCCATGACAGTACTAAGTTTAGAACTGAGATGTCTAGAGTCAAGGAACTGATCAAACCTACTTTTTCCTACAGGAAATCAAATGCAGTTATCACTGTTGTGGTCTTCTGTGGTTTGCAAAATACTATATACATTCAAAATACTTACCTGACAAAGTCACTGTCACATTCGTAATTCCTCTGATAATATACTAGAAGTTCAGCCTTCCAGTATACAGCCACATCACAAGCACATGAATTACTCTTTACTATCATCAAATAATTTTAACAAAACTTGATACTCAGAGGGCTAGCCTGAAGGGTTTGTACTCATTCATATTGATTGCATCTTTTATAGCTAAAACAACAAATGAAAACCAGTTGAGTTCAAAACAGACAAGAAATTGTACCAAGAAGTAGCATGTAATCTATTATCAATTTGTCTAAGCAAAATTAGCATATTCATTTGCTGTGACTGACTTAGTGGAGTTCAATTAGTAAAACAATTCAACAAAATTGCATGCCTTACTTGTCATCCAAATCTGTATCTCTTTTAACAAGAGCATCTCTAGGGTTTTCCTCTGGTTCTCCTCCTGGACCAGGCAACATTGGCACACCTCCTAAGAAGAAAAACATCATGAATGCATAAACAATCAGAGTAACTGTTGCTGGGATTGTGTCTTGAAAATAGACTAATGCTCAGTGCCTTCGAACACTCAACTTTCCCGCAAGCACTTCTCATAATCAAAGAGTAACATTTTTTAAATTATGGTATCTACAAATATTTACTACTGTAACTATATATGCCTTACTTGAAGCTTAGCAGTTAGCTATAAGTGTACTTGCTTCAAGGCTGAGAGCGTGATCAGGATGGCATCCCATCCGGCAAGTGTTAAGAAGCAGCCACTTTAAAAAAATAAGTTTTCTCCACAAGGCTTAGTGTTAAAAACTCTGAAACACCCAGAAATACTTTTATTCACAGCCTAATATTCCCTTCTGCAGACTTGTGAACGAAGTATTTATATCATATTACACAGTGTAAGTATATTTGACGACCATACTTTACTACAACATACCTATATCTTAATTTCCCTACTTCAGTCTTTCAGCAATTTTGCACTTAAGAGATCTTATAATTTAATACCTGTACCACAACACTTGACAGGGCAACAAAATTGATAGGCTGATTTCTCGTAAGTTATGCTTTCTAATCTAGCACGTTCCACTTTCACAACCTCTTGATTTAGCAACATTGATTTTATGACCATCACTACTTGACATTTGCTTCAGTCTGTTAAATAATGCTTTCAAATCTTGTACACCTCTGGTCAGCAACATTACATCTTTAGAATCAAGATCTGCCATTAGAGAGCTAATACTTAAGAGATTGATCATATGATTTATAATCATACCTTATAAGCAAAGTGACAAATTTATTTTACTACAAAAAAATTAATATAATTTAATGTTCAGTGCCTATACAATATATAAACACAATTTTCTTACTACATTATATAGAATACATGTGCTTTCCACTCAAAAGCAGATCTTTAGGAAAAACTTCATAACCATTTTCCAACACAACACTGTACTAACCTCTATTTTCTCCAAAAGGGGCCATTCTAAAGACTCCTCCAAAGCTCTTGAAGAAGTCCTCTACCATGTCAAAAGGGTCTCTGATGCCAAATTCTAACATTTGGTCTATATTGTCATGTCCAGGAGGGCTCAAATCATCTCTTCCTTGCCTGCATCAACAAGAGAATGATTAAAAAAAATATGAAAAGAGACCTCAAACAATCTAAGTGTTCATTGTACACCACAAACACCAATGCTTTACAAAGGCCTTTTTTCTGAAGGGTTTGACAGATCAAACCATGGCCTGGGTTCCAAATCACCTTCATAAAGGTAAACAGATAATTATTGAACAAGCCAGACATTTACTTATGTTCTCTCTTCTCTTATGTGTGCTTGTTCTCCCTTGTACCAGCAAAGTGACCTTCTATGGCCAAACAGCAGAGTAGAGGAACAGAAAACCTTGTATTGTATATCAACAGTTTGCATTCAAGCAAACTTTGTTTGTTGTATGAGAGAACAAGTAATTCCTTTAATTACAGCCATATATTATGTATGTAGGAACAGTCAAGTTTTTGGATAGAAACTTACACTATTGCCAACTGGATTAACTTTCAGGTTGATCAAATGTGAAATGAAATCAAAGTCAAGACCAATTCCTGTGGGCCCAATATGACAAACGGAAAAACTAAGATACATATCAGACTTAAAAAAAGGGAAAGCAGCTTATACCTAAATTAGATATGTTGATATAATCTGCTGGTCCCAATGGCCTAAAGTATGTCAAGAATTCAGGAGTGTGAAGGACACCAAAATGCAAATTAAGCAACCCCCACTATGGGTGTTTAGAAGCAGGTCTAGCCCCTAGAATGGTAAAACACATGAAAGGACTACCATCATTGTCATTCTGGTTTTACATACTGTGACATTATTGCACACATCTAAATCTTCAAAAATAGCAGAAATCTGAGTAACAAAATATAGAGGCTAATGCAAAAATATCTTACTCTGGGTTTGCCATGGAGGGGCCAATGAAGACATGTGGACGGTTAGGGCCTTGGGGTCTGGGTGATGAATCATTATCAGGCTCACCATCCGGCTTTTTCAGAAACGAATCTCGAGGCGACTGTGACTCCGAAGGGTTGTCAAATTCTGTAGATAAATTACTGGGTTAACTAACCTGTTTTACTACCTTTAAAAGTCTACTGCATTCCAAAAAGTAATGAACACTGCTAATTTCAAGAATTTCCTGTTAACAACAATATCGGAAAAGTCACTTATTACTTGCTTAGCTAATATATTAATCCCAAAATTTAAAAATCTTGAATAGGACTAAAAACTTCCATCAAATCATCATAAGCTTACAAGAAACAGCAATTATTAGGCACAACACAAGGTCTAAGAATATTAAAAGTGCCTTCAAAATACAGATGAACACTAACACTGTAGGAAATTTACCACCATAAATATACTGCTGAATGGCACTTATACAGGCCCCTAAACTTGGTCTTTACACAGTAGTTTAGCAACATAATACAAAAAGTTTAGCTACATATTTATATATAAAAAAATTCAGTACAATAAAACATTTCTTTGACAAATATGGCACCTTGAATCTCTTGACTTCAAAAATGAATGAAATTACTTATATTTATAAGACTACCTAATATATATATATAAACACTAATTTCTGACGAGATTAATTTTCTGATACAGTAGAGAAGAGACAATATAAATATGGAACAAATATATTGTGGTGGGTACACTCAGGGAAACATCTGATAGCAGTCGAGTAAGTCCACTATTTACTATCATGAGTTAGGAAACCAGTTTCTTTCCAAAGATTAAGTCCAATTTCCTCAACTTACACTTTAATATTTCTTCCACTGGTTAAACTTAATATCCCCTATGAGATTAAGTATGTAAAAATAACACTTTTAATTAATTGACTGATAAACCCGAAATCTTAAAAAAAATACTACTTTACACAGAAGAAAGGTTTAAAGATAATACAGTACTGTATATCAATTCACATTCTTTCAGGTTAATAAAATATTTTCTATTCATGGACTAATAAACCTGAAATCCACAAATAACTACTTTACACACATGAAAGGTTTAACGATAATTACCTGGACCATCAGTTATGAAGACATTTCCGTGATATCCATGAAAGTTCTGCATTATCGAATCCAGCTGTCGAAACATGTCGTCCATCTGACCAAATACTGAGGAGAAGGAATCTTCATATCCACCCATGTCAAAAGAATAGGTTCCCCCCAGATGAAAGTCCTTAAATGGGTCATTTGGTGCTTGTGGTCTGAGGAAAGCAATCTTATCAATTCTAGACCTGTATGTCATTACATGCAGAAAATATACATATTTCTAAAAAAAAAAAAAAATGATTTTTAAGAAAAAGTAACTATACCTTACCATATTAAAAATACAGTATTGAAGACTAACCCTAAACATTAAGAAGCAATGATACCCATCTCAGAAAATGACCCTATTTTGTGTTTTCTATTTCACCCAAAAGAAAGTACACCAATCAAAACCGACATTAAGATCACCACAAGTGCATGATAAGAGGGTATTAATGCTACCAAAACAATAAGATTGTGAAACCACTAATAGAGATCAATTCAAATTTATTATTCCTGTCCGAAAATAATGACTTTAGTGAATGTGCAGCAAGCTGAATATCTTGAGGTAACAATTCTTGGTAGATGGAACCATCGACTTACAACAAACCTGCGATTAACACAGACTGACAGGTTGGAATATCTAGACCATGTCTAACAAAAAATGAAAAATTAACGAAAGTGTTACTCTGGTTTGAATGAATCATGAGGATGCAAAAACCAAAGATAGTCAGGTATTTAACCTTGTTCTTTTAAAGAACTGGATAAAAAAAACCATTCCTTCTTACTATAGAATGAAAAGCATAAAACCTATTCAGTTATGCCATTAAATTTGAAAAAACAACAGAGTTTGTATGAAGATTCAATGCTCTGACCAAAACTGGAAATTATGCATTGAACATGGCTAACTGTTGTGTAATTTAGTTGAGTATATGTTGTTCTTGATCCCATATAAAAATGGGAACAAGATATGTTGTTCTCATATAAGCTACAGGGGCATATCCAATTAATTTTGGGATTCTGACCCAGCAGCATAAATTCTGTAGTGATTATTTTACACACTAAAACTATGTTCTGTACCTGTATAACAGTAACTACAAGAACATACATGTTTCCTTCTTACATGAACGGGCCACAGATTAACATGGTTGTGAAAATAACACTGATACACATGATCGTCTTGTTCTATTTCTAAAAATAAACCATTTCTTGTGAAGATTCTCTTCCCTAAGGAATATGTAAAGGCACTCGACTTGAAAGGCCTTACCTGTCGTCAAAGTTGCGATTATCAAAAATTTCCTCCCAAGTTGGACTCCTGTAAGGCTTGTGCTCTGACCTGAAAGTATGCAAAGGTTATTTCAATAAATTATCATTATAAATTTCCTTTTACAGAATATTCAACTACAGTTAACAAAAAGCAAGAACAAACACACGTAAATAACAATCTAAGGAATCAACTATGGTACGTTAGGAGTTACACATACAATACTGTTAAGCCTAGAAGCTGTGTATTTACAATATTTCCTATCCAATTCTGCATACTTTAGTAATTAAAACACAAACACGCCAATGGACGAGAGAAAACACCAAATGAGAGAAATACAAGGATGTATTTGGCCTCACCTAACCTAGGGTAACAGGTCCTTACTGGATGGAAAGGGGTGGGTTTGCCATCTCTGGACCCTTACCTAACCTAACCTAAGGTATTGTAAGTTTTTGAAAATTCTGTACACTTAATAGCGTTGTGGGTAATTCTATATATTAGCTCCGTGCCTGTTTTTACCTTTTCAACTGTTTTTTTCTAAGCTTTTAGGGGTTCTGTTACTGGCGGTGCATCTGTTTGTTGTCAGCCAAATGGAATGTCCCTTCGCTGTGTTTAATACTGGCCTAGGGGGGTTGGGTACCCATACATTAACAAGTTATTGAACTTGCCAGACGGGATATGAACTGTTTGAAACAGACGTACCAGCGCTCTGTCTTATGAAGATCGTGTATGGAAACCCCTTGTTGGATGGACTTCAGGGGTTAATTACAGGTTAATTACACTCGAGCGCCAAAAATTAAAGGTAAATTCATAATAAACAACCAAAAAAACCGTAGAAAAAGTTAAGTTAGAAGGCAGTCGCCGCCGCGGAGCTACTATACAGTTCTACCATGTTGTGATCTAACCTAATCAACCACAACTAACTTAACCTAACCAGGGTGCTGGGTCCTTACCTAGCTGCCCTCTGGACCCTCAAAAGAAAAACAACCTAGATTAGAAGGTCCCTAGTCTACTAAAGTACTATATTAGGGCATGTCACTTTTAATAGCTTAATTAAACCTTAAACTTAATGACGATAACAACTTCCGGAAGTATCATGGGGATAGTAGAATAAATCCTTGTATTTCACTCAGTTATATTTTCCCCACACCTAAAAACCTCGCTTCCCACTGTGGTTCCTATAATTGTAGGCCTAAGGGGTCCAGTATTTTCAAACTAGCCAACTAATTTGTTATTGCAATGAAAGACTGGATTAAATTGAGTTAAATCTGAGATGAAATTAAATCAGAATACAATCCTTTACTTTCTTAAAGCATTGTTCCTTGTGACAGTCTAGGCTATGCCTACGCGTCTAGCTACAGCATATATCCTAGGCCTAGCCCATAGGAAATCTAGCAGGATAGTTTGTAATCTTCAAAGAGAAAATAATTAAAATAAGCCTAACCTATTTCATTTAGCCACGAAGACAATAATAACCCATCAAATGAACCTGACAATCTAAAATTAGACCAGACTAGCCTTGGCAACGTAGACCTACGGCTCAACCTAGGCCTATGCTCACCCGTATCTTTCCGAATAACCGAACATCCTCCTTAACCACTCCATATTTCTTGTTTATTCACTCTCTTTTATATTTTCTGTACGGCAATAAAGATAAACGGACACTAAATTCGTCTGGAAACTACGATTACATCAGCTGATCTGAGAGATGGTGACATTACACGAAGATGTAAACACTGACTTACAATGACGTCATGATTGGTTCTCGATGGTTCCCTTTAGGCAGTTTGTCAAGCTCTATGGGTCTGCCAACTTACCCCTCTCAAAAATAACAGAAGAAAAGAAAAAAATCTGGTGGGATATTTTGGATTTATGTTAAGTCTTTATTATTTATTGTATCCATTTATTTATCATTGGTCTCGATGTTTCGCTTTAGGTAAGCGTGACAAGCTCTATGGGCCTGCCAACTTACTTCTCTCAAAAAAAGAAAAGAGAAATTTTGTGGGACATATTGGGTTTCTTCTGTCTTTGTTTATCATCATTCATTGTATCTGTTTATTTACCTTTACTTATTATGTCGTTCTGTCTGTTTACCATGTGTGTGTGTTTAGAAAAGGATTACTAATTTCTTTTTATAATCCATTTAATGGATACTGTGTGTAAATGGATGTGGGCTGTGGCCTGAGGATTGTCAAGTTATGTGCATCTTACTAGGCTGTTTTTGAGGAGGACCACATGAATGGAAATCGCATTTTATGGAGATAGAACTAAAGACAATTCCTGCGTCGACAGTTTCCTTGGATCAGTTCAACATCTTTCTCACTAAAGTGGCCATTTAAACATCCACTTCCCTAACGTTTGACAATCACAATGATCCTTTCCCGTAAGCCTTCCCACCTGGTAAACGAAGAGAGAGAGAGAGAGAGAGAGAGAGAGAGAGAGAGAGAGAGAGAGAGAGAGAGAGAGAGATTCTCGTTAAGTAAATATAGAGGTATACACTGGTAACAGTCAGTTGGCGGAATTTAATTGAACATATATTAAGTCTAATGTGACTTGATGAAGTGATCACCCGTTTGATTTGAAAAAGGATCTAACACATATTAATAAATTAGCCTCACTAGATATAGCAACTTGTGGTAAATTTTGTGTAAAAAGAACCATATATATAAGGTACTTTGCTAACTAATTACTTTGAACGAAATTAGAGGTTCAATGATCTGGTTTAATGTATATTGACAGAAAACTAGTGCTGTAATGGAATTCTCTATGTGAAAGCGTATAAATATGTAAAAATTACAAAGTGATCATGATCCTACATGAAGGTATATTGATCAAACCAGAAATGATAGTGCCTTAGAATCAACATTATTACTAAAAATATAAAGAAAAAATTGGAAACAACCTTAATTTTTATGTTTCTCAACTACAGTTTATTCAAGTCTACGCCTATATACACTATTATTGTTGGACAGTTTGTTTATTTTTCTACGGTTTATCTTCGTCATTTTTCTTTCACGTATGGACATTATATTCCGAGGACGCTTGTTTAACAAATAAATGGCTTTTTCATATGGATGTCAGACTACTCTGGGGAATAAAAATAGAAAACAATGTCAGGAGACAAGTGTTCTAACCACAGCCTTTCAAACCCTCTTTATTTTCTTTCGAAATCCACCTGGTGTTTACAAAATCCCACGATTCCCAGGCGGGAATGCCATTCCATGAGAAATCACAGCCTATGATCACAAGTTTAACAAGTCTCTTATTTACACAGAGACGAGAGACATACTCAAACTACGGACAAGGAAACGTAAAGCAACATGGTACTACAAAACTCACACAATAACACAGGATCGACCAAAGCTCTGTCGAGTGACAGATAAATCTCTGACAGTTGTTAAGGGGATTATGCGTCTCTCTCTCTCTCTCTCTCTCTCTCTCTCTCTCTCTCTCTCTCTCTCTCTCTCTCTCTCTCTCTCTTCACCGTGCCTCCATTAGGGTAATAAATGCTTCTCCTTCTCCTTTGACTGTTGTTTGCAAGAATGCTATAACCCTAACAAGGTGTCGGCGGATTATTTACCATTGTTTTGACAGCCTGGCCACCAACTGCGTCAAGAGCTGGTGGGTGTGTTTACATTCGTAATGCGAATACAATCTCTCTCTCTCTCTCTCTCTCTCTCTCTCTCTCTCTCTCTCTCTCTCTCTCTCTCTCTCTCTCTCCACGGGGGCATAACGCACCTTTCACCTTCAGCCTATCAGTAAACACTCTACAACTCTGGTCTCTTTATAGTTGAACACAAACACTCAAAGCTACTAAATAAATGGACAAGAAATTCTTACTCCATTTTGATCAGTTTCATATACGATATTATGATTGTGTCATCCAAGCTCGAGTTCAGATCTAAAATGAAATCCTTAAATTTTCGCGTTTGTCATACTCTAGGCCTACTTGAATGTGACTACACTGCGCATGGAAAAAGCTTCACTAATCTCATAAAATTGTCATTGATCACTATAGATATCATGGCAGTTATAGCATTAAATTAATCAACTGTCTTCACCTTAAAGGGTGCAATGATTGTCCGGCTTTCAAAATGTGAAAATATTTCCTGCAAGGTAGTTAAATCAATTTTTATCTATTATTATTATTATTATTAATATATCAATTAACTAAAACGTGCGTAAATCATACGAAATAAGCTTAGAATGAACATTAGCTAGTGGTGTGAGCTTCAAAAGAACAGGTGCCCATATGTGATAAGTGAGAAGAATGAGCCACGGCACATCAACTGTAGGCCTAGCCTTTATGTGTTATTCATAATCTACCACACAAACGCCACCACTGTCCACTAATCTATGTCAAGGATCACTTAAACGTCCACTTCTTTTTAAGTGAGCATCACCATCCTACTACAAGAGCTCAATTCGATCCAGGTTTTGTTGACAAACTTCTGTTGATGGCTGCTTCTACAGGCGCGACCACACTTGATGGCTGCTACAACTAAAAAAAAAAGAAGAAAAAAAACTGTTGTCTTTACCTTTTCGTTAGTTTTCCTGTCACTAATTGAATGATTGCTTGTTCCTGCCATCTTTTTGACTATTCGTCTACGTCGTAATGAACTACTGTATTTTCTTCCCAACGTTAATCGTAGTACAAACTATTACCTTTTATGGGGTAAAGTGAAATGGTCATGGAAGGTTTTACCTCCCTTCTGTTGGATACTACAACTCACCGGAAGGTTTAAAGAGGCTTCAAAACCCCATCACATTTTATACACAGAACTCCCAATTTAGTTCAAGTACCTTTCAAATAGGAGCTTAAGTACCGCTCAAACGCTCAAGTACCGTTCAAATAGGAGCTTAAGTGCCGTTCACACAGGAGCAAGTACCATGTTAGCCTATTAACTAACTTAATCTAGCAAAATGGACATCGATATCATACCATCTTGAGGACTGAATCGTGCACAACGCCAATTTATTGCAAAGTTGTTTATAAGAATGATTGAGAAATGTCCTGAATAAACTTGAAAGATTTGTTCAAAGTTGTGAACGTTCTTATTTTCTCACTTCCATTAAAATACAGTTCACTACCTCTTCCACTATACGCCCACTCTTCATTACAATAACTTTCGTTAAATGCTTTAAACTGACCCCTATTTTCCTATTTTTTTCCACGGGCATATCTTGAGCGTATTCTCGAACGCTGAAAGCCACCTGACACCAAGAGTCAACGCATTTGTCTTGTAAACAACTAACTATAACTTAGGCCTACTTTGCATTTTACCCATTCCAGTTGGTAATCGAAGAATTCCTCAGCCATTCTCACTCGTTTGTGTTTTACATCTTGAATTTTATGTGCAATAAATTAAAATAAAAATTGATGTTGAAAACGAGATTGTCACTGGAACACTGGACAATATCTGAGCTGTGTGGACAATGAGCCAAGGATCGCTCACTTAGGCCGATAAGTCAAATGAGACACTGAAAATCCAAATTAACTTCTGTACTAAGTATTTTTTTAATGGAGGAAAAGGCCAAAATAAGACACCTGTAAACAGTACATACTTTATTAAATATTTTTTATTAAATATTTATTATTACCTTGGAAGGCACAAACTAAGAGCGAGCTGTGATCAATAAACAAGTCTTGATAAGTGTTTAGGAAACAATCAGGTTCGTGTTTCAATTCTTATCTGCCAATTTATCAATCTGCATTATGGCTGGCATAGTGTGGAAACTACAAAATATGAATTATCACATAATTTTACAGAAATTACAGAGAGTAAAATTTAACAAATAAACCTCCTACAAACATTTCAAATAACTACATAAAATCGCGAAATGCAGGACAATTCTGTAATACTACAAAACTTCAACTGATGTGCTTTACATATGGCTTTTCAAATAGACACCTCAAAAAATTCACGCATTATTACAGTTAACGAAAAAAGTATAACAAAGTGCTTTATCGAAGAGATTGTAAAAAGTGATTAAAATATTGTAGACATCGGAAAATTCTACATTTAAAGTTTTCTTAAAACTACTACACAAAAGATCTTGCCACAATTGTCCCAGCTCTACATAAACTTACAAAACAACTGACTCATACGTAAAACTATTTATAGCTGTTATTTTAGGCACTTTAAGCATTATATTAACAAATTCCATTTCTCTAAATAACATAAATTTAAACTCACATTTGTCGAGTCTTATAAACTACTTAAACAGCGTACGTTTACTAATATAACAAAATAGTTAAGTACATCATTATTTAGCTACCAGCGTCTCCAGCTGCATAATGTTCACGGCAGATGAGTACTGTAAATGCATATGGATAAATGCATACTATAAATGCCACCTTTCCTATCCCACTTTTAAAGAAGAGCTTCCAATATCGACATATTCCTTCTCAAAAGGAATCTTTGTTATCTTATCATTTGCATGGCTAAAAAAAAAATTAACAATTAAGAATACTAAACAATTAAATTATAGGCAGAAAACGACATACCATAATTCTTTCACAACTGAAAAGTTAATATTTACATATACAATACAAAAGCTCTCTATCATTTAGAAAAAAAGTACAAAAATTAAAACTAGCAAATCTAATTTACTGAAGATAAAACTTTTTAAAACCCTTACATATCAATGGCATTCTTCTTAAAATTAATTGGCACTTTCTCTTATCATAAATTCACAATTACAGCTAATAACAATGTATATAATACATTGGTATAATCAAATACACTTTTATTTAACACCTACGTCATATTAGAACTATTATGGATAATGATAATAAGAGTGATAAGTAATAATAATAAAAAAGGGCTAACCTAGTTCGCAGTTCTGACTAGAATAAAAAAATGAATGAGATTCAAAATGCACACGGCTTAAAATTACGTCTACAATTACTGACAAAGAAATGGAAATCAGTATTAGAACAATTTAGCACAAGAACGAAAACATTCGTTAGACTAAGCGTGTATTTAACTGTTAAAATATGCAATGCTAAATGTGACACTGAGAGGAAAAAATATTAATTCACAGGCTTCTACGGAAGGCCTCATCATCCCTGTAAGTTTTCTAAATTCTCAAGAGATTTCACATTAAATGAAGCATGAGGAAGTTGAAGGAGTTGGACAGCAAAGGCTGGAAGCCTGGAAGAGATTAAAAGGAATGGACGTGAAGTCAAGGTCAGAAAGTAAGGGATGGGGTCATCTTTCAAATGTTAAAATAATCTACGTTATTTATATTTATATATATATATATATATATATATATATATATATATATATATATATATATATATATATATATATATATATATATATATAAATGGGTGGGCCTTCTTTTGAAACAAAACCGTAAATCTCTCCTTATCAAACTTTATCTAAAATTTAATTAGCATAATCAGGGAGGATTTATACCCTGAATCTAAAAAAAAATCATTAGCAAGTGTTTAAGGCTGAATAACATTAACATCTAAGAAACAAGTTACAGATGAACAGTTAAGCTTTAGTATTGTAAAGTAACTGCATATAAAGGTTTCATTAAAAAAAATTGCTTTCAGCAATAAAACAAAATCTGTACATCGTAAAATTTAAAATGCATAAATACTAAACATGTATTTACAGTGTATAAATGCAACGCTTGTATGGCAATATTATTTTCGTCAACACAGGCCACAAGTTTGGTCGTAGTGGTCCGTTGTACTTCCTTCACAAGAAACAGTCGTTTGGTTCTGCACTTTTTGGATATATAACAGAGCCCATTTTTAAGGCTTCTTGTAAGTACGTAATTTTACTGATCTCTTTGAATTCTAATTACTCCACTGATTCCAGGAAACTCATGGAAAACTGGAATAATTTCAAGCCATTCTTTTTCGGGGATCTGAAAAATTAAACATCACAGAGTAAGGACATAGATTTGATTTCAACTTGACGCAGTTTTTATGCAAATTTAAATAACCCCGTTGGCCACAATTTGTACTGAATTCACGACTTTCAGATGACGTACTGAATTCACGACTTTCAGATGACGTACTGAATTCACGACTTTCAGATGACGTACTGAATTCACGACTTTCAGATGACGTACTGAATTCACGACTTTCAGATGACGTACTCAATTCACGACTTTCAGATGACGTACTCAATTCACGACTTTCATCTGATTTAGTTACTTTTCTTGCTACTGCAGAAGCAACAGTACTGGAATGTACGCATTTTAGTGTAAACGTAAAATATGCATCGCATTTACAAATGGTAAGATGTCACGGATCTTGAAAGAAAATAATGTAATAACCATTTTATCCACTACAACTTTAAACCTTTGTGATATATGTATATATCTTTTCTGGCAGTGTTAATCGGTCTTCAGTTGTTTCCAGCCCAACAAGGAAAGATATAAAATATAAAAACTACAAAAAACTGACAATGTAAAAGATATAAAATAGATAAAAAAACTAAAAACTGACAATGTATAAAGATATAATAGAAAAAACTACAAAAAACTGACAATGTATAGATATAAAATAGAAAAAACTACAAAAAACTAAGTGTATAAAGATATGATAGAAAAAAATAAAAAAACTGACAATGTACAAAGATAGGAAATAGAAAGAACTACAAAAAACTGACAATATATAAAGATATAAAATAGAAAAAACTACAAAAAACTGACAATGCATACAAGAGTAAGATCTTCAATAGACTTATTGAGAATTTCATGTAGTAAGATCTTGAACAGACTTCAATGAGAATTTCATGATCAACATATAGGTGAAATCTCTCGATTTTCTGTTTGCAGGATTATAATGAAATGTACAAGGCAAGGAAAAATATCCTAAGCCTGCTCAATTATCACTGAGCAGTGATGCTTAAGGAACTGTTATGTTCAGATTACCATTGCAGATTGCCCTGATATCTCAGCGATCGATGGGGCAACAGGAAACACAAAATGCTAGTAAACTTGAAGAAGTCTCTATTTCCAGTCAACGAATCAAGTCCAGCCTTTCAGCACAAGAAGCACATTTATCTTAGTGCCCAAGGAACCCTTAGATTTTCACCGCTTTAATCCTATCACAAAATTAATAATTGCACAGAGATCGGCAACGGGGACTTTAGCAGCAAGTAAGTCCTTTAAGACTGTTAGAGTCGTACAAACGGAAGCATATCACTACCTTAACTACACAGTGCCGCACCTTTTCACGAGTCTACGGTTCTTCGTGTGTAACTCCATTACCTTGATGATGTCTTCTCTATCGTAGTCCTCCTGTCTCAAAGATATTGCCCCAGACAATCTCATTGAGAGGACGAGTTTTCTGGCCTTCAGTAAGAACCTCGTCGCTTGCAATATTTTGGTCCACTTATTACGTATTGTTATTTTTCTGTACTTGAAGCCATCATTCTTGGCTAACATTTCACAATCTAGGTTTAACTTTCCTGGAATCCGGATCGCAATTAAAGATAGGGAAAGAACTCGTTATTCAAATGCCCCAGTCACAACTTACCTCAAATTGCCAGTCTTTTGCAAATGCACTTGAATTGTACAAATATTTTTGGGTGGAAAATGTCTGTGCTCTCACACGAACAAGATCTAGTCCTATGTAAGAAAATCATCTGGCAGTATTTTATGCTTTGAAACGATCGTCTTTTTTTTTAGTGTTAATCTTCCATTTATCAAAACACCACTCATCTATGTTTTTCAATCTTCCATTTATCAAAACGACCACTTATTTATGTTTTTCAATCTTCTACTTATCAAAACGACCACTTATCTATGCTTTTAAATCTTCCATTTATCAATACGACCACCTCTTTTTGTTTCTGAATCTTCCATTGATCAAAACGACCACCTCTTTTTTGTTTTTAAATCTTCCATTGATCAAAACGACCACCTCTTTTTGTTTTTAAATCTTCCATTGATCAAAACGACCACCTATTTTTGTTTCTAAATCTTCCACTCATCAAAACGACCACCTCTTTTTGTTTTTAAATCTATCAAAACGACACCCCCTTTTTTTTTTGTTTAATAAAATCTTCCTTTTACCGCCCGTTCTATCGTAACTCCACCAAGGGCATCGCGTGACAAACAAATTGGTCCTTCAAAGGTTACGAAGACTTCTCTCAAGATTTCCCGTTCTCGTTGCCATAGTAACCGTTGCTGTTCAACGGCTCGTTCTCGTGTTTGTCGTGCGGTCTGTTCCTCTTGAAGAAACCGATCTGGAAGGAAAAAAGAGAATAATAATAATAATAATAATAATAATAATAATAATAATAATAATAATAATAATAATAATAATACATTAGAAAATTAGCCCCAATGGGTTAGCAGTAAAGTGAGAACTAATTTAATATCCCTGATGTCGTAATATTAAGTTATGAATAGACTACGTAAAGAAAAAAGAAATATTATAATCATAATTCTATTAGCGATTTTACTTTCTGAGTATTTTATGTCTTCAAATGCTAATGGTTGTCTATATATATATATATATATATATATATATATATATATATATATATATATATATATATATATATATATATATATATATATATATACATATATACATATATATATATATATATATATATATATATATATATATATATATATATATATATATATATATATATATATATATATATATATATATTGCAGACAGACAGACAAATAGATATAGAGATATATTACCCTGTACAGGCTAGTTTTGACCCTCGATAAAAAAAAAAAAATTACAACTGAAAACGACGTCTTCCAACTCACCGACCACAAAATAGCGCACAAGATCGCCAGCAGGAGAAGACCTATTAGTATACTGCCGCAGATGACCAACCACTTCAAGGAGGTCCTCTGCTCTTCCGTGCTCGTGCGAACGATGGTCGTGACCGTCCCACGCCACACCATGCCCACCTGCGTCTGTAGGTGGTGGGAGTGGTGCCCCGGGGTATTGGTATGGAAGGGCTTGGCCGAGGAGGAGCCTTCTACTTCGTCCTTGCCGTCTGTGCCTATGACGACCAGCCTGGAGGAGATCTTCACTTCCGACATGCCGATCTGGGGATATAAAATTAAAATTAATTGATAGATGATAACTGTAATGTTACCTGACGGAGGAAAGGGAGGAAGGGGTATAAATATCCTTGTGTATGAATGCCAATTGTAAATTCAACTGATGGATATAAGGGAGAAGGGGTATATGGAATCTATCAACAAAATAACGTCGCCCTGTTTCCCTTGTCTTACTGGAACTGCAATATAAAACTTAGGCCAAAGGCCAAGAGCTGGGACCTATGAGGTCATATAGCGCTGGAGGGGAAGTTGAGAGCAAAAAGGCTCGACAGGTTTAACAGGAGGAAAACCGTTTGCAGTTGCGCTATGAAACAACTGTTGGGAGAGGAATGGGAAGAAAGGAGGAAGAACGAACATATGAACGGAGGTAGAGTAAAAGGAATGAAAGGGGTTGCAGCTAGGGGCCGAAGGGACGCTGCAAAGAATCTCAAGTAACGCCTGCAGTGCACCGCGTGAGGCGCACTGATGGCACTATCCCCATAAGGGCCCCTTTATCTTACTGACACTGGCATCCTACTTTCCCCGAGCAAAATCCAACGCAAGAAAAGCTAAGAGACCAATAACGCTCCACTCACCTTCTCAATAGTGTCCACCCAAAGCCTTGACCTGACCCTGAGGACCACGTTATCATCCTTCCTGAAGGGGGAGATCGTGCATCTCACCCTCGTGCAATTGGTAGGCCCGCAGGAGAGCTCCTTCTCGATGTTGACGACTCCTAAGCCACTGCCCTCGACGACGCCCCCCTCTTCCTCTCGCCTGTGGCGTCGGTGGGCGTGGCTGCTGCTACTGCTGCTGACGGTGTGGTGGTGGTTGTGGCGTCTCCTCCGACGGTGTTGCTGTTCCCGAAGGACCAGGTTGTCGGCAACGGCGTCTGTTGGATGTCCGGACGCTGAGCTCAGCGAGGCTTCGCCTTCCTCTGCGTCTAGGATGGGCGTCACGATGAGGTTTTCGTAGGATGCTTCGTCGACCTTAATGATGACGAGAAAGTGGTTTTCTTATCATTTTAATGAGTGTTATGGAGTATATTACTTCGCTTGCTAATTTTATCCGTACCGAATAATGAAAGAAAGAAAGAAAGAATGAAAGGAAAATGACAAGAAAGCGAATTTCGTTATATTATTGTAATTATAGATATTCAGTATACGTATTATTTGATTTGATAGCATTGTTCATACCGAATAAAGAAAGGAAGAAAGACAGAAAGAAAGAAAGAAAAAAGAAAAGAATGCAGGCTTGAGTGTGTCCCCAAGTAGAGGAACTCAAACTAAAGGTTTGAGAATATTCGTTACATTGAAAAATTCTAAGAAAAATATCTCTTTCCTTAAGAAAATACCGATAATAGATGAAAGTAAAGTTTGTCTATTTTACTTATTTAAATGTAAAATGAAGCAAGTACTCATCTTCGTATTGTGTCAGGTCGTGGCTACGGAACTTTGCAAAACAAAATATGATTACAATGAAACTTGCTCGCTTTCCCGTGAAACTGTACATATTAAGTATTCAGTATTAAATATCAATAAAATAACACTGTCACAGATAAGCATCGCGAAGAGAAAAATGTGTTAAAACAGAGCAGAAAATAAAATAAGCTCAGCAGTTATACATAAACATAAAGAGACCTGACGCACCACGTTTAGTGTCAGATGGAGACATTTCCATTACAAGGGAATTTATGGGAGAACATTTATTTAAACGACAAGTACAACTAAACTAACGACCCTTTGCAAGTAAAAAGTTGAATCTGTACCTAAAGCTTATTTATACAAGCCAGAGTCAGCAGAACCTCATATATTTGTTTTTCTAGAAACAATCTGAGCTATAAAAGAACACGAACGTCTTCATAATGGCCTTTCCACCTCCTCTTATTAAGCACAAGTACTTCCATTACAATATAAGCTCATTAAAATGCCACTGTAGATGTTGCTATAGCAGCCATAGTTACTCCGGTTGGGGGAGTAAGACGGTGCATCTGAGGGAATTAGCTCCTGAATGGGGCGAACTCCTTTTCCCGGTGGGATTGGTGTCTCACGTTACCGTGGGATCTGTGGCACTCTCAGGCCAAAAAGGGCCCTCTGTCTCGCTGAATGACCCGTTACAAGAAAAAGTAAAAGGTACGTGATGCGCACACACGAATGTACGAATGTACACGAGGTACTTGGCATTACACAGTTACGTAATCTAAATTCATAAACGCGTTTTTAATATATGCATAGATGTGTGTACATACGAGTACACAGCACGTATCTTTCTCCTTAGGAGACTCATTAGCAGTGAGCTGAATCCGCTTAGAGACACTGGGCCATTCATCTCTGTACTCTGATTCGGCGAAATAACTTGTGACCCCTATCTTTTACTTATTTCCACTCGCCCGGGGATGAGATAAAGGGATTAGGCTGTCTATCTCACTGACTTCTGAATTAAAATAAGAAACTGGACTCCATGTGGGTCACTCAGCTGAGATACTGACCGGAAAAAAAAACAAAGATCGAATGCTAATGAATACGAATCTGTCTATACAGTCCACAGCCCCACGAATTTAAAAAGAAAACTGGATTCCACGTGGGCCATTCAGCTGAGATACGGACCAGAAAAAAACCAAAGATCGAATGCTAATGAACACGAGTCTGTCTAGCTTATAATCTATAGCCCCATGAATTCAAAAAGAAAATTGGATTCCATGTGGGTCATTTAGTGGAGACTTGGACCAGAAAAAACCAAAGGTCGAATACCTATGAAAACGAGCCTGTACAGTTTATAGTCCACAGCCATAGATATCTCTTCAGACTAAAAAAAAAGATGCCAAAGATCAAATACCAATGAATACGAGTCTGTCCAACTTACAATCTAAAACCCTAGACATCTACTCCGACTTACCGTCAGTCCTAAATAATTCGTATCCGCAACCTTCTCACACTTGGTAAACCTCGACTCCAGCCGGGTATCGAGAAGGTAGAGCAGCGGGTCGCCCGTGAGAGTTCTCGTCGGCCACAGGAGGTACAAATGCGCCCCTGGCAGGTCAGAAGGCCCTTGGTTGGTGACGTGGTAAACGTGCATCACTTCGGGTCCGACTTCCTTCTCGTGCTGGATGGGACGTTCGCCGACCAGGTGCTTCCCGAAGAGGGACACGTTGTAGTCGAAAGGACCGTCCGGCCATGATATCCTGTTGGGGAAGAAAGGTGTAGGTTTGTTAGCCTCAGAAAACGTAATAATAACACTTATTATTATTATCATTATTATTCAGAAGATGACCCCTATTCATATGGAACAAGCCCACCACAGGGACCACTGACTTCAAATTCAAGCTTCCAAAAGAATATTATGGTGTTCATTCGAAACAAGTAACAGAAGGTAATGGGAAACATAGAAAGAGGAGATCAGTTATTAGAAAAACAGATAAATTAACTAATTAATCAATAAATAAAAATTGGACACAAATATTAAAACACAAATTGAATTGTATTAGAGTAGTAATGCATCGCATCTTTGCTGATTTGATTTTATGAAATTTAGGCCGTCAAGCCAAGCACTGGGGCGCTTTCGTCATAGAACACTGAAAAGAGGGAGATGAAGTGGTGGGGAAAAAAATGTACAGACCCAGAAAATAAAGGAAATGAAGTAATGCATCTAAAGGTGAAACTGGGAGAAAACCCCTTAGTGGCACTGAGAAGCAATAGTTAAGAGAGACTGGACAGCAAGACTGAAGAAAGAAAGCAGGAATGGAGGTAAAGTAAAAGGCTACAAAGTGGGTGTAGCCAAGGGTTGGAGGGACACTAAAAACACCCTTTAGCAATGCCTACGTGAGGTGCACTGATGGCACTGCCTCCCTTAGGGGATGAACGTTTATTAAAAAAAAAACTTCGTTAGTATTTTGCTTAAAAAGTTCGTAAAGGATATCTGGAAAATTGTCCTGGTTCTTTCTTTCTGACGGTCAATGCAACTGGTTTAAAATGTTATCCATCAATTTTCCAACACAGGGTCAACTTGCATCAGCAGGTCAAGGCAATTCTTTCACGTTGGTATAATATGCTACAGACTTTGGAAAATGAAACTGCTACAAATTTTGCCTGAGGAGAAGGTCAGTAAGTTAAAAAAAATTGTTTGGGTAAAAACAATTGTTTAACACATAATCAGGCTGACTTGGGTCACCCCGAGGCTTAAAGTTATGGATATTTATGACACATAAGCTTAAGGTGTTAGTATTAGTGACATACGCATACAATAAATTTGGACGTTTTCAGATAAACTAAAAGTATAAGTTAAATCATAAAGCCAGAAATTCCATCTGTACTGTCTCACTTTTACCTCGTTTCTAACGAGTCTTAGCTACACATGTACACTAAATTGCCTATACCAACGGCCTCTGCATAAAAAACCGGGCCACCCAATCCACTCACCCCTTGATATCGATGTCACTCCTGACGGTGACGGGTAGCGCCAAGGCCTGGGACTCTTCTTCGCCTTCTTCGTTGGCAGAAGTGGTGGTCACGTGGAATTCCAGGGCGGAGCTGTTGACTGTCTCCGGAATGGGTTGGAATACCAGGTGGAGTATCACCTTCGCTCTCGCTGGAAGGGGATTTCCGATGTCGCAAATGACCTGGAAGAAAGTGAGATTATTATTATTATTATTATTGGTGAAAAAGGTGTAAGTGTAAATGTATATTAGAAATACATATTTACACTTACACCACTCTGGATTTCTTCACCATTTTATTGAGATTTTTATGGATTATTATTATTATTATTATTATTATTATTATTATTATTATTATTATTATTATTATTATTATTATTATTATGGAACAGATAAAAACCTGATAAAATAAAGAAAAGAATGCTAAGAGAAAAATTAATTAATATATAAGACAGGGAAAGGTAAGAAAAAATACATAAATAAGTAACTAAATAAATAAAATATAGA
>NC_089780.1:23105165-23120165 GCF_040412425.1 Macrobrachium rosenbergii
TAATATTTCATATCAAGATTAAATGAATGATGGTTTGTTTATCTTTATTTACTTGCTATCTTAAAATAGTCTACTTTTTTAAGTTCTGTTTTGTTTTCTTTCATGTATTCACATTCTACTTAGTGAAAATTTGCTAAGGATGAACGTTGGCGAATTTTTATTATAATAATAATAATAATAATAATAATAATAATAATAATAATAATAATAATAATAATAATAATAATAATATCATTTCGATTTCCGATATTGGTAAATGAGGAGCTCATTGAGTTGTTTCTATTTTCCTATGATGAAATAAATATAATGATCCTCACTCAATAATAATGTGAGCTTAAAAGTGGTTGATATTCTTTTGACAATTTTAATTAAAAATGGTTAAATATTCTAATATAATCTTATTCATATTTTACTATTCACTATTGTGCACTTAATCACATGAAACCAGGAAAAATGACTAAAATAGATTATTTATAGTATATAATGAAGAAAGAAAAGAAGAGAAGAAAGCCGTATTTGCAAACACAGTCGAAAACAGCTAGAATAAATAAAAACAAAAAATATAAACAAACAACATACGAAAACATTAGAATTAAAGCCATCCCGAGTGGGTCGTCATGCGAGGTAACAATAAATTAAAACAACGAGCAATTTTTCCTTAGTAAAATGCAAATCAGCTAAACCCGTCTGTATTCGCCCGCCTCATAATATTACTGAAATATTTAACAACCACTGGTGAATATTCTGAATATATTCTGAGTCAGAGAGAAAATCTCAGTGACCTATATTCTGTGCCAAGTGAAACTGGACGGAATTACCTGAATCTCTTGACAACTTTCAGTCTGAAGTCAGTTTAGGTCGTAAAGAGCCAAACTAGTTGGAAGTTACAGAAATTATAAAAAGTCGTAATTTATATAATTCTACTTATGTTTTATGACCTCATGATCTGCCAATCGTTTCATGACAAACGTACGTGAACATGTAAACAGTATTTAATTATGTCATTCCATCCACGTTCTTCAATCGAGTGTGAATTTTAGCTCTGAGGCGCTCTTAATGCCACACTGACTTCAAGGAGAAGTATAACACTTCATGAATGAAAGCTAAAACAGCTATATATAGAGCAAAAACTTTTCGATGACACTACCAACAACCAGGTTTAGAATATAGAAAAAAATTTTGAATGTATATATTAAAAATTCCTCTTCTTCCCTTTGGGTCAATGAATATTGTCTTATTTTTATTTAATAAAATGGCTATCCATATTACCACAGAAGCATAGTGAAATACATATTAATTACTTTTGAGTTTTACCTTAAATGAAATCAATTATTGCAGTAACACGAACACCTAAATACCCACAGTGTAAAGATTTAAAATAAAAAAATAAAAAAATACAAAAATAAATATTGGCTCTATTTTTTTCTTCTCAGAGAAAGCCTCCCTATAAAGTTAAGAGACCTTTTGAATTGTTCATTATGAATAATAATAATAACAATAATAATCATAATAATAATAATAATAATAATAATAATAATAATAATAATAATAATAATAATAATAATAATAATAATAATAATAATAATAATAATACCTCCAGGGACCTCGAAAATATCACGGATCTCGTTAGGACATGAAATCGGCTTTTCACAAGGTACTTCATATAAGGCATTCGTACCTTTATGCTTGAAGATTTTATTACAAGGATTTGCCACTGGACTTCGCTACTGAGAGAGAGAGAGAGAGAGAGAGAGAGAGAGAGAGAGAGAGAGAGAGAGAGAATAATATAAGGAATTATTATGATAAAGTCAGAGCTTTAATATTAGAAGAGAGAGAGAGAGAGAGAGAGGAGAGAGAGAGAGAGAGAGAGAGAGAGAGAGAGAGAGATTTGATGTTGAGAATTAACATGTTAATCAAAGTCAGAGGGTTCAATATTAGAATCTACATTTACCTACACGAGAGAGAGAGAGAGAGAGAGAGAGAGAGAGAGAGAGAGAGAGAGAGAGAGAGAGAGAGAGAGAGAGAGAACAAGCCACTAGTAGGAATTACAATCTGCTCACTCTCCCTCGACCATAATTCCCATCTTGGTAAATACGACAATAAGCTACGAATGCTAAACTGACTCATACATATGAAATATGAAAAATGATTGTTTACGCGTCTTGCAAAACTACACAGTTTGCAAAGTGACTCCAAAAGGAATGAGAATAACACACACTGGCGAGTCGAAAGAGGCACAAGAGATGAACACAAGATTTTAAAGTGAGCTTTCACTCGCAAAGTTTTTTTTAATTATTTGTCATTTTCGTGTCTCGTTTCTGCTCAAAATGTGCATCGATTCTTACATAAAACACATAAATTTTGGATGCATCTTCTCACAAAAATGTGAAAAAAGATATTTTTATTACAGGATGTTTTTTGCACTCAAAATGCATGTTGATTCACAAATAAAAAGGATAAACTTTGGATGCCCCTCTTCACAAAAATGTGAAAAAAGATTTTTTATTACAGAGAATAATTGCGCTCAAAATGTGCATTGATTCACAAAAAAATTAATTCTGGTTCCAACTTTTCACAACAATGTGAAAAAAGATATTCTAATTACATAAGGTGTTGTTTTCACCCAAATGTATTGTTCCATATGAACGGGGTTCATCTTCTGATTAATAATAATAATAATAATAATAATAATAATAATAATAATAATAATAATAATAATAATAATAATAATAATGCAAGACGGCCTACAAAAGTAAAACTCGAAACATCTTGGTAAACTCAGAAAAACAATGAATGAACCTACACCCCAACGTAAACATTGAAATTCATCCACTGTTCTGTAAGTAACTGCACACGCTGATTGACAGCGTGCACTGTTAACTGATTACTGATAGCAGGCTGTGCCTTTGTAAACAGTAAGATTCTCTCTCTCTCTCTCTCTCTCTCTCAGGGGAAATGTATAAGGAATCAGTATATGCTTTTGAGAATTAACTGTTTTTCGTGCTATCCAGACTGTTTTATATATTTTTGTTTGTATATGGAATAATTCATATATTTTTGTTTATGCATTTAATAATTCATACCTTTTTTGTTTATGTATTGCATATTTCATACTTTTTTTATAAAGTGAATAATTCATTCACTTTTCTTTATGTATTAAATAATTCATTCATTTTTGTTTAAATATTGAATAATTCATAGATTTTTGTTTATGTATTGAATATTTCATACATTTTTATGAATCGAATAATTCATTCATTTTTGTTTATGTACTGAATAATTCATTCACTTTTGTTTATATACTGAATATTTCAAACCTCTTTGTTTAGATACATACATTTTTGTTTATATATTGAATAATTCATTAATTTTTGTTTATGTACATATATTTTTGTTTATATATTGAATAATTCTTACATTTCTATTTATATACTGAATAAACTGTATGAAAAATGTATTGTCGCACTAGTAAAAATAAAAAAAAAATGAAATATATTCTGATCTATGGCAGCGCCAAAACAAATAAAAGTGAATACAAAATTTAATAATAATAATATATAATAATAATAATAATAATAATAATAATAATAATAATAATAATAAACAACTACATTGGCCCGTTCTCAAAGATAATATTCTACTATTACTTTACCTTTCAATAACATCATGCATATAAATACATTATTTCTCAAGTCCAATGAGAGAGAGAGAGAGAGAGAGAGAGAGAGAGAGAGAAAGTTCAGTTGGGTTATGAAGCCTCACTTGTTCTTCCTCCATAACTTCCTGTCCTTAGAATAATAGAGAGAGAGAGAGAGAGAGAGAGAGAGAGAGAGAGAGAGAGAGAGAGAGAGAGAGAGAGAGGGGTTCTCTAATGGTAACGTTATGATGATCTGATAGCAAAAAGATGAAGGCTCTTAGGCCTAAGAGACAACGCTTCTCAGATATGTCATGGACTCTCATGAAATATTCATGAATATCCCGATTATCATCAATAATAATAATAATAATAATAATAATAATAATAATAATAAAGCCAACAGAACAAAATAAAGAAAGAAGCGTGATTAGATATACGTAATTAGCCAAAGGCATTAAAAGGAGTGAAAATTATTGAGAGAGAGAGAGAGAGAGAGAGAGAGAGAGAGAGAGAGAGAGAGAGAGAGAGAGAGAGAACAACAAAACCATGTACCGTGGTTACGTGACTGATAAATTATTACGCAATTCGAAATACAGCACGCAAAAAAACACATGATAAATTCCTATAAAAATCAAGTCTGGTGATTAATAAGTACAGATAATCAAGAAGGAACGAACTGTATATCCCAAACTCAGAGAGAGTAAGATTATGAAAGTTTAAAATTCAACTGAGATGAGAAGCTAACGTTTGGTTTCTTAGGGTCCAGTTTCAGTAAAACCCCAAGTCACGACGGAAATCAGTTTATCATGGTTTATTAAATCAAGAATCGAGATCAGAAATTCACGTGACTCTTTTTGTTTTTCTAAAAATCACTCTATTGTTTAGTCTCTGTCAAAGAAAACTATTATAGAGATGACTATTTGTCTGTCCGTCCGTACTTTTTCTGTCCGCCCTCAGATCTTAAAAACTACTGAGGCTAGAGGGCTGCAAATTGGTATGTTGATCATCCACCCTCCAGTCATCATACATACCAAATTCCAGCCCTCTAGCCCTAGTAGTTTTGATTTTACTCGAGGTTAAAGTTAGCCATAATCGTACTTCTGGCATCACTATAGATACCAACAACACAGGACACTACAGGACCGTGGCTGTGTTTTATGGGCCGTGGCTGAGACAACAGGACCGTCACTAAGTTTAATGGGCCGCGGCTAAGAGTTTCGTGGGCCGTGGCTGAAAGTTTCATACAGCATTATACGCTATATGGAAGACTTGATTGCGCTGAAGTTTCTTCGGCGCATTTTTTACTTGTTATTATTGTTATTTTCTTTTTCTTTTTTTTTGTGGCTACTTGAACGAGTTCACATGGGACGGGGCTGAAGACTAGTTTTTTGGACACAAGACAGCGAAGACTATTGTTTGGCCCACGGTGGGGACCAGTTTTTGCTCCATCACGAATTTATTCAACTAATGAATTCTCCGGTTGGTCACATAAATAGGTATTCGGTCATATGGCACAAATAGAGGAATCTTATTTTGGTCACAACTAAAAGGATTTTTGTCACTGTTTCATTTGTGATGGAATTTGAAACAAATATGTCAAATAAGGTTCTACACTTTTAAGTACACATGATACCTAGAATATCTGTTTTGTAATTATCAGTTATTTACACCCAAAATGGATAAACAAACTGGAACTTTTTCCATCGATTAAGGCATTATATCATTAAATAAACCATTGTAAATTTATTATTATTATTATTATTCAGGAGATAAACCCTGTTAAAATTCAAGCATCACAGTTACTGAGAGGTATCTCAGCAAATAAATAATCCTTCTGTTTATTTTTTAGAATGGAAAGACATGCCAGTACCCAGTCATTAAATAGTGCAGGAACCCTAATCTGACAGTCAAGTAACAACGAATCAAAAGTAACTGTAAACTCATTTTACTTCTCTCCGAATTTTAACAAATTTGACATCTTTGACCCTTTCCGTCTTCCCCCCCGCCACTGCTAAGTCCCTTTCTCCTCCTCCTCCTCCTCCTCCTCCTCCTCCGCCTCCTCCTCCTCCACCACCTCCCGCCCCGCCCCCCACCCACAAAAGCTTGCTCCTGACAGCTGTAAATCCGGTTTTGTTGGAAATAGAAGCAGGCGAGGGCATTTGCAAAGCAAATGAGACAGAAACCCCTTTTGAAGAGTTCGCTGGCTTTGCCACAATGCATACAGAGAGAGAGAGAGAGAGAGAGAGAGAGAGAGAGAGAGAGAGAGAGAGAGGTCTAGCACACGCGACGACTGTACAGTAGACTTTGCTCTAGTTATTTTCTATCTTCTTTATTTTCTTTTTCGTAACTCCTGTTCAATTGCGGTGTCTCTTCCGAGTGAAATGGAGGGTCGTGGCTTTCTCCACATGAAGTTAAATTGTAGAGAAATGAACCTGTTGTTTAATTTGAATATATAAAGTCAGCGATGAACAAGAACATTAACATATATTCATACACGCCGTTTGTCCGTATAAAGTTGACAGTTTTAAGTAAAATTTCTGATTGAACTTGACACGTTTTCAAGGAAGATTGGAGACAGTTAGAGGAATCTAGTCCTTTTATAGAAACCCTTGAAAAACATGTGTATATATATATATATATATATATATATATATATATATATATATATATATATATATATATATATATATATATATACACTGTATATATATTTATATTATATATATAAGGATAGAAATAACACAATCACGTGTGGAACAGAAATAAATTTCTGACTTACATGAGGATCGAACCCAGGTCTTTCAATTGGTTGGCAGCGGTCTCGTCTTTCAACCTGAAAGACCTGGGTTCGGTCTTGATGTGAGTCAGAAATATATATATATATATATATATATATATATATATATATATATATATATATATATATATATATATATATATATATATATATATATATATATATTATATATTTATATTTATCTTAAGCATTTACAGTTTATCAATTCTTTCCTTCAATTTACTTATACAAATAAAAAAATTCCATTAAATCTAAAGACATCTGTATAAAAAATAAGTCACATTAACCGAAGGAAACCACAAAATACATTATCCCTTACGAACCGCACAAATAAAATCGGCCGGATCCCCCACAGTGGGAAACGTCAACGTCCCCACAGTGGGAAATCGCTTTTATTCCCATTCCAGCCGCTCTTATCACTCAGCCATCCATCATGTTAGCAATTCGACCATCTGGGCCACTGCCCAAATTTGGGCACGCTATCCAGGGAATTTCCATTTGGCCAAAATATGCAGGGGGGGGGCGGTGCCTTATACGCGTAGAAAAACTTTTCTCAGTCGGAAGCGAACCTAACGACGGTCTTTTTCTTCTTCTTCTTCTTCTCTCTCTCTCTCTCTCACTGATGCTATTTTCTCTCCAACGTATTGGGAATCTCTCTCTCTCTCTCTCTCTCTCTCTCTCTCTCTCTTAGACACTAATTTCTCTCCAATGTAATAGGAACCTTTTCTCTCTCTCGCTCTCTCTCTAACTTACTGACGCTAATTTCTCAACAACGTAATAGGGATCTCTCTCTCTCTCTCTCTCTCTCTGGATTCATGTGACGCTTGATTGAGTGGGACGATATGCTTATACAATGATGAACGATTATTATACAGACAGTTATGGATAATAGCCTTTTTGAGGCATCTGAAGGCCAGGTATATTTGGTCCTCTTGAAAACTACCTGTTGTATCTTATATTGCATCTGATCGACTGATAAATATATTATAATAATAATAATACTAATAATAATAATAATTATTACTATTATATTATTTTATTATCATTATTATTATTCAAACGCAGTTATGAAAATATATTAACAAGGCCAAGATAACTAAAGTACAGGGTATATGTATGCAATAAATAGATAAATAATACATAAACAACTTCCGTATACAAGAAAAAAAAGTTAAACGATTCACACGCGTCCGAAACGCTTAATAAACGCGTACTAAACTGTTCCAAAAACGCGTACTAAACTGTTACAAAACGCGCCCGAAACGCTTATAAAACGCTTCCAAAACGCTCACAAAACGCAACCGAAACGCCAACCGCCTCCTGTATACTTACACCTTGACGCGCGTCGCCAGATCAGGAATACAGATGTTGTCGTTCCCGCAGTTGTTCTTCAGGATGATCCGCGTCTTCTGGACGTCCCTCTCGGAGGGCGGGAGGGGCTCCAGCATGGGCCTCAGGGTCTCCCGGGGCTCGGCGGGACCCCTGTCCAGAAGGCGGTACTTCATCTCGGCCACCAGGGGCGTCAGCTTGTCCGGAAGTTCGGGCTGGGGATGGAAAGGGTTAAAATATTATGAGAAAATAGAAATCGTGACTCTGTTGGGTTTTCGACTCTTAGAGTCTGGTGTAGTTTCTTAACATTATTATAAAAAAATGCGACTCCTAAGCACATACATACATACATACATACATACATACACACACATATACTGTTTGAAGAAACTGTGTGTGCAAAAATAATTCAAAATCGGCATTGAACTTCCAGGTTCTGGGTCCTCTTGTAATATATATATATATATATATATATATATATATATATATATATATATATATATATATATATATATTATAATATATATATATATATATATATATATATATATACAATAATATATATATATTAAATATATTTATATATATATATATATATATATATATATATATATATATATATATATATATATATATATATATATATATATATATATATATATCCACATTTAACTTTTAACATTACAAAAATACATCAATGTCCGTAACTACTGCGGTGTCATTAGATAATATTAGATCACTAATTGTATAAAACACAGCCTAAGAATCGAAAAAAATAAAATAATACACAAGAATAATCAAGCATACTGAAAGCAGTCACCAGAAAACTACCTAAAGAACAAACGTACTTCACAAACCACAGACACAAACACATACAAAAGAAATGTAAAATTGAATGTCGGCTTTGATAACCATCTATCACCATGGCATTAGCTGAGGGTCAGGATATCGGGCTACGGCTGATGGCCTGCTAATGGCATTATAATTTGACCTCGCCTATTCCCCGATCAAAGAAGCATTAAGCATCGTTATACCGTTGAAAGGCTGCTCTCTCTCTCTCTCTCTCTCTCTCTCTCTCTCTCTCTCTCTCTCTCTCTCTCTCTCTCTCTCTCCTGCTGGTATTTCCATCAACAATGAACCATCATGCTTTTAAAAATCAGTCAGAAATCAATTCAGCAGATCGGTATCTTTGCGACAGAATCCTTTTTCATTCCCAGACAGCATACGTGCCAAAACCTGACAATGGTATAATAGCCTTCTAGAACTTTTTATTTATTTATTTATTTATTAACGTAACCACACACTAAATGACAATTGGTTTATCTTTACGGTGAAATATTAGGCCTTGCTTATTTGTTTACAATTTGATTTCTTGCCCAACAGGCCCCCGCACAAATGAATTTCACTTACCACTGTCTGTAAGAGTTAGCTGGTCAAGTCAATGCTTCTTCGGCTTAAGACAGTTCATAATATTGTGTACTAACGTAAACTTTATGAAGACTGAATATAAAAAACAGCGACAGACCTACAGCATGCCTTTAGTAAACACATTTCAAAGCTCTACTGACTAATGAAGATTAAAAAAAAAATGCCTCAGACAAATACAGTTTCTACCCAACCACTGAACACATGTATTACAAACCACATCACCGCAGCAAGTTCTACTTACAATGAGGTAGGTGAACACGGAGTGGCAGTTCGGGACGAGTTTCCTCATCTTCTGGACTTCTGTGATGACATTATGGTCCTCCTTGTTCAGGAAGAACATTCGGCGTGACAGGTCGACTTGGGTGTCCAATTCCAAGGTCACTTCCATATCTAAAAAGAGAAATACGTAGTTGTAAATATGTAAATAAACAACAAATAAATATTATATAATCTTGTAAGTGAAGGATGTGAGGATGTAAAAATACCCTGATTTATTCCTAGCCTGAAGGATATATCCTTGAGCCTTAAGGATACGGGTAGAGGAGAGAGACAGAGCGTGAGGTTTTGGTCCTAAATGAAATGACAGACCTATCTGATTGACAGGTTTCTGAAACTGGCGGAGCACTATGACAGTTTTAAAATCTGTCTTAGACCCTGTGCTTTTTGATGGGTTAAATAGTATTTGAAAAGTTATATATTACTTTATAAAATTTTATGTCTTTACGAAAAAAGAGGAATTTGTCAGATAATCAAATACTGACGACAGTAATACACCTTGATTTTAATTACTACTCGTGCATAATTATACTAAATAATTATCAATGTTGTCATTGTCACACCCATCACAACTAATAATAACGAAACACAGCTAACTCTCTCTCTCTCTCTCTCTCTCTCGGTACGGAGGTATGTATGCGTGACATACCGATTATGATAATTTTTTCTTGATATATATGTCCTTGTCGCCTGAGATTAAGGCGAGAATAAAGTAATATATGATTGTGAAAAGGCTTGGTAATCAGACTTACAAGCCTTAATGTGTATGTCTTCATTTGCTGGTTGTGTTAAATAAAATACATACATAAACATACATACATACATACACATATATATATATATATATATATATATATATATATATATATATATTTCTGACACATCGGGATCGAACCCAGGACCTTCAACGCCTTTACCCTTCGATCGAAAGACCAGGGGTTCGATCCGGATGTGAGTCAGAAATTTAGAAATTTATTTCAGTTCCACAGCTGAGTGTGTGTTGATTACTTTATATATATATATATATATATATATATATATATATATATATATATATGTGTGTGTGTGTGTGTGTGTGTGTGTGTGTGTGTATGTGTGTGTGTGACATCCACAAACACGGCCTACTTACCCCAATAAACATATGAGTGGCAGGCACATTTCTCCAAACCCTTACTCGGTCTCAGAAAAATACATAGATATTTCACAGGCCTTTAGGCCTACGTCAAACCGACCCTTCCCAATTCCTACTCATTGTTTGTATTTACAACAGAACCCCGGTTTCGGAAATGCGGACGTATCTAGGTGGTCTTGTCAAAGAGCGACGTGGGACCCCTGTGACGTCTGCCTGTGATAATACTTCAGTGAGGATCTAGTAATAGTAGTAGTAGTTGAAGGGATTTGCCTTTGGAACGGCTCCATCTTTCCCCTTGGTCTTATTTGGGTTGACAAGCCAGTACAGTAACTAGTATTCTTTGTAAACAAACTCTGATGTATGATCATCAAGTGTTCTAAATACTAGATTGAGACACTACTAACCTGAAACTTAGATTCTAGATTGGGACACTCATATCCTAGGACTGGGATTCTAGCAACGTGGGAATGTAACACCAATCCACTGACTCAGACTAGATACTTCCCTACTGAATACATCAACGACTTAGGATTGGTACATCACAAGACTGACTTAGGATTAGGACACTATTCATTAGTTTTAAATTGGGACATTGTCGAAAACTGATGAGACACTATTCCACTGACTGGGAACTGGGACATTCCAACAATGACTTGGAAATGGGATACTATTCCACTGATTTCGAAATTGGGAGACTAATCAACTATCTAAGAACTGGGACACTGTTCCACAGAATTAGAAATGGGACACTACTCCAATGCATTAGAAATAGGACACTACCCCAAGTGAATTATAAATGGCATTCAACTCCAATAAATCATAAATGGGACACTAATCCAATGAATAATAAATGAGACACTGCTCCAATGAATAATAAATGGGGCACTATACCACTGAACTAGATCTGAATCACCTGAGAGAGAGAGAGAGAGAGACTAATCCATTCACATTAACGAATGAAGGCTAACAAGTCTACAGCAGAGCCATTGGTCCTTACAACGTCGTGGGTGAGCATGTCGCCTGTCATAAGTCCTGAGATTAAATCATTTTTATCATAGCACAGAGGGAATCAGGGATTCGCTTCTACTCTAAAAGGAAAATCGAGTTTAACTGAATGATTTCAGCGAGTTTCTCATTTGAATATTAATGGTTATGTGCTAGTTCACGCATATGAAGTTTTTCAGTAGCATAGCATTTCGTAACATACGGAGATTTTCTCTGTAATTCATATTTTATGAACCCAAGAATATTTCCAGTATTTCTGAGTAGGAATAGTAAATTATTTTCTAGCAATCAAAGCATTTTTTTTTGCACCAATAAGCCATTTATTTCCTGTGAACATGTGACTGTACAGATAACCAGATGAGCATTTGCTAAAGTATATATGCTCCAACTGTAGTTTTTATATGACCCCAGAAAGCATTTCTCAGACTGTCAATTTTTAAAATAAAACGGAAGAACTAAATCATATGTTATACGGACTCCTTGAGATTTCGTGACGTTTACCAAACTGTCAGAAGAAATTTCATATAAACAAATCTATGTAGATTAAACTTTAATGTCTCTTGATTTTCAAGGATAAAAAGCACACACCCTTCCATTACTTCATCTTTAAACTGAAAAAGATCATCATTACAAGGCTACTTCAATATGAAATAGCAATAAAATCAATTTTCTCACACACACTCAACTCCGTGGGCATCACATATCTTATCAGAAAACATCAACACACCAGAGACAGATATTCTGTACTACATACCCAGTTCGCTGGGCACACCAGTGCCATTGTAGGTCAAGCAATACTGCAAAGCAACGCAGGCCACAGACGTCTGGTCCTGCAGGGAGCATTCCAGACTTTCGTGGTCAATGATTCCTGTCTCTGATTTGAACCTGTTGGTGGAAAGAAGAATGGATGTGAAGAACGAGGAAAGATTAATTTTGCTATTGGTCTATACACGTACGTATCTATGCACGTAAGCAATGACAGGTACGTGAAAGAGGAACAAGGACAAACTTAGCTGATGCACGTCAGCACGATATCTACGTGAAAGAACGAGAAAAATCTAACTTTAACAAAGTATCTACTCGTAAATATCTATGCACATGAACAACGACGGGTACGTGAAAGAGAAACAAGGACAAACTTATTACATGTACGTCCTACGTGCCTATGCATGCCAGCACGAAATGTATGTGTAAGAACGAGAAAAACTAACTTTATCATAGGTACCTACATGCAAATATCTATGCACGTGAACAATGACAGGGGCGTAAAAGGACAAGGACACAAGCTATGACAGGTACGTAAAAGAAAAACATGGACACATAAGCAATGACAGGTACGTACAAGAGGAACAAGGGCACTTAAGCAATGAAGAACACGAACACGGACACGTAAACAATGACAGGCACAAAAAAAAAAACAAGGACAAACTTACTTGATATTCGCCTCAACTTTGACGACAGGTCTCGTCCTGAAGACGGCTGCCTTGTTCGTGTTGTAGGCGCCCACGACGAGGTCGGGGTATGAATTGTCATCCATGTCGTCTCCAGCGGCGAGGGACCAACCAAAAGTCGCCATGTTGACCTTCGTCAGGTCCTCCGATTTCAGAACCTGGCGTAAATATGATTTTAAGAGAAAAATTTTAGGAGAAAAAATCTTGTGGGTACCGAGTGACGTCACTGCGATTGTTAAGAATAAAAGTCTTGTGGGTACCAAGTGACGTCACTGCGATTGTTAAGAATAAAAATCTTGTGGGTACCAAGTGACGTCACTGCGATTGTTAAGAATAAAAATCTTGTGGGTATCGAGGGACGTCACTGCGACTGTTAAGAATAAAAATCTTGTGGGTACCGAGTGACGTCACTGTCATTGTTAAGAATAAAAATTCACGTTGCGATTGTTAAGAATATGACGTCACTGTGATTTTAAGAATAAAAAATTAACCGATTCATTACGAAATAAAAATCTTGTGGGTATGAGTGACGTCATGCGATTGTTAAGAATAAAAATCTTGTGGGTATAGTGTCACTGCGATTGTTAAGAATAAAATCTTGTGGGTTGTGACGTCACTGTGATTGTTAAAAATAAAATCTTAAAAAACTTGACGTCATTGCGATTTGAATAAAAATGAAAATCTTGTCTTGTAATAATTTATTGTTGAGTATGGTTTTATAATTACCTATTCATATCGAAATACAGTATGAATTCATACCGTATGCTAACTCCTTATTGAATATTGAACGGGATTGGTAAAAATAAAAATAAAAAACTTAAGTATTTCATAATTCATTGTTTAATATGGGTTTAAAATCAACTTTTCCTTATGAAATACAGTATGGATTCATACTGTATAGCTAACTCCTTATTGAACACTGAATGGGACTGTTAAAAATAAAAATAAAAATCTTTCGCATTTCATCATTCATTGTTTAATATAACATTTTATTGTGGACAAAAGCTGGAATTTACAGTTAATAATTCACAAATGAATGCCCTTTAATATTTCATTATGGAATTACCTCATCATCGTAAGGAAGAATGCGTTCATAACCTACAAATTCACAACTGAATGTGCTTTTTAATATTTCACAATAACAGTGCTAACAAAGATGGCCGACCTTAGTGAAACAATACAAAGACCTCTCATGAACCTCTCGCCACTCCCTCCTTCAGAGGAAATCACTTACTTGCGAGGGCTTCTTCGTAATGCCCTTGGGACCCCCCAGGAAGATGTAGACGGCCCCACGCCCCTCGTCGCCGTCGTAGGGAGCTCCTACGGCCAAGTCGTCGTGCTTGTCCAAATTTAGGTCCCCCAGGGAGGCCACTGAGATACCGAAGTGGCTCCTCGATTTCTGCCCCTTCAGGTTCGCAGATTGTTGGAAGTTGTGCTGAGGGCAAGAAGAAGAAGAAGAAAAGAATAATTAGGTATTATATCAAAATCCATGTAATAAAAGAGAGAGAGAGAGAGAGAGAGAGAGAGAGAGAGAGAGAGAGAGAGAGAGAGAGAGAGAGAGAGAGAGAGAGTATTGTTTGTTGAAGCAAAACTAAATGAACAAAATGATATGATGAGGATGAAGAGAATTATTGGGTATGCAAATAGTCAACTGGAACAAGGACAGAGAGAGAGAGAGAGAGAGAGAGAGAGAGAGAGAGAGAGAGAGAGAGAGAGAGAGAGAGAGAGAGAACATTGTTTGTTTAAATGAACTAAATGAACAAAAGGATAAGCTGAAGAGAATTATTAGTTCTTCAGATACAATCAATAGTTAAGAGAGAAAGAGAGAGAGAGAGAGAAACTGTCTATCATACTGAACTGAGCAACAAACAAAAGATAAACAAACAGAAAAACATATTACTGTTTAATCTAAAATGGCAAATGGAAGAGGGTCAGAGCGAGACGT
>NC_089780.1:23122665-23150165 GCF_040412425.1 Macrobrachium rosenbergii
ATATATATATATATATATATATATATATATATATATATATATATATATATATATATGAATTTAAAGTTTAGAAAACAGCCTACAATCTGACATAAGCAAACGACACCTACCTGATCTCCGGTTATATTATACAGGACGGTCAGTGCCCCATCGAAGATGACCACTTGACCCATCAGGTCGTTACCCCTGGGCATTCCAACGGCAATGTCCTCCTTGTCGTCGCCGTTAAACTCGCCTATGGTCATCGAGTACCCAAGGTAACTCATGTCGTCTCTCTGGGGACCTTCCAGGGTAGCTAGGGCCTCCTGTTTGTTCAGGAGGTCTTGGTAAAACACTTGACCTGGAGGAGAGACAAGCAGAGTATATCAGTATAAATTGGCAGTATGAAGCTACTTCTGTTTTACAGGTGTTATTTCGGTCAGTGCCCCACTCAGGTGATGGGAAGCACTTCCTCCTTCGAAATACAATTGTCACGCTTAGTCTATGAGTCTTTTGCAGTGACTCAACAGGGCTACTCCTTTCTTGCAGGTGTTATTTCAGTCAGTGAGCCACTGAGATAATAGGAAATTCTTTCTTTATCGAGCCGCAATTGTTATTTTAATCTGTGAGTCTTTTTGCAGTGACTTTACAGGGCTATTCCTTTTTACAGGTGTTATTTTGGTCAGTGCAGCACTGAGATAATAGGAAGTCCTTCCTATTTCGAGTCGCAATAGTCACTTTTACTCTGAGTCTTTTGCAGTGACTCTACAGGGCTACTTCTTGTTTACAAGTATTATTTGATTAGTGCACCACTGAGATGATAGAAAGTCCTTACTCCCTCAGGCTGTAACTATCACCTTTGGTCTATGAATCTTTCACAATGACTCAACAGCAAGCTGCGTATTTTACAGGTACTATTCCAGTCAATGTGCTGATAAGCTGAAGGATAAAGTTATTCCCTTCACCTTGATCTACGTACTTTAGAATTCTCTTCTTGCTTTTGTTTTACCTGATTCCTACTAGTATATACCCTTCAAGAAGAGGTTCTATCGTTTCTTCTGTATCAAACTCAGCTATTTAAATTTCCCAACAGGTAAAAGGAAAAAATTTAAGCACAAAGGTCTTCAAATGCCTTATTCTTATACTTCAATATCGGTATGGGGTCAAGAGGCACGGATCATGCAGTGAAATCAAGCAAAAAAAAAAAACTAATATAATTACTTTCATCTTGTGGTAAAATTGTAAAATAACTTAACCGATGAACTGAATGTTGCCAGTGAGATACTACCTTATAACACTAGGAGCATTCAGAAAGATATTTTTCAACCAACTTGAGAAGGCTAGCTACAGATTATATGCATAGTTTATTCAAATTCTGTATTACCTTTTTTGATGATATCAGGCAAACATACATAAGAAATGCACACACTGGGGAGAAGCATAAAATCCAGCCCAGCTGACAAACGTATTAAGAATGAAGTTGTCAAACCAGCATAGTCTTTTACAGGAGAATTACATAATTTTCTGAAACAACATTTATAACGTAAATTAGGAAGAGAGTAGCGAAAAATCTACGTACAACAAAACCATCATTTGGCTGAAATACTGACACGAGATGCGCTGATACTGAAGAAAGCCACAAGTTGCCTACCTTCAGAAAGGTGGATTTTCAACTTTCTACTCTCTCTTGCGATAAACACAGGCATTATGTAAATACGTACCGGTAAATACACGAATAGAACACGTCTTTTGCACGAAATGTATGTATTATTTTTAAGAAAATGAAGCTTCAACATTTCCTTTGAATTTTAAGTAAATATTTTATGGATCAGTGACCTTCTTTGAGACATATAGCCATTATTAAATATAAAAATTAATTTTTACTAAATTCATCTACTCTTTGAGGGGTTCTTGAGCTAGATTCAATTTAGAATGCAGTTTTATTCTTTTAAATTAATCAACGGAGTTTACAAAAATTTTAGGAAGACTTAAATATATCTAGAAAATTTATTACCACTGCAATATATGAGAGTTATTCGAAAATTTAAGATATAAGTATTTCTTCGAATATTCGGTTATTTCTGATATTTATTTCTCCCTTGTACATGAGCTGCAAATTACATTTGATTACTAATATCATCATTATCATATTCGAATATTTGATTATTTCTGCCACTCATTTCTGATATTCATTTCTCAATTGTACATGAGCTGAAAATTACATATGATGATTACTATCATCATAATTATCATGACAATTAACATTAAATTTTTCTTTAAATGTTAATTTTCCAGCACCAAACATCACAAAACATTAAAATCATCATAATTATGACAATTAACATTAAATCTTTCTTTGTAGGTTCATTTCCCAGCACCAAACATTACATAACTTTAATATCATCATAATTATTATGATAATAATTAACATTAAATCTTTATCTGTAGGTTAATTTTCCAGCACCAAACATCACGAAACTTCAATGTCATCCTCCTACACACTACCTCCCCCCCGAAAAAAAAGAAAAGAAAAATAATTAAAGATTATTTTCGTTACTGACACAAAGGTAAAATCCACTTGAGGCGTCTTCTTCTTAAGCATCCCTCTCAGAAACCACTCCGGGTATTTCATTTGGGACTGTAAACAATGGTGCCCCAAAACCGACTTGAGTTTGCGCCCGTGCGCACTTAAGGGGGGGGAGGTATAGTGGGGAAGGGGGGCCACAACATCATCTTCTTCAAACTCCCCAAGCCGTTAGCAATCGTCTTCGCCATGTTTGAACAGAGTGAGTTTGATTGGAGATCAATTTGTATCTAAGGTGAAATTATTTGATTTGGAAAGCATTTTTCTTTGCTGTTGTGAATACTTGGTTTAAAACTGTTAAAAATTAAAAAATTTACAATTTAAAAAATCTGTAGTCGTTTTCAACTATGGGTGCATTACGTGTTTCTTTGCTGTTGTAAATACTTTTTTTTTATTTTTTAAAAAAATAAAACCATTTTTAAAATAAAAAAAATCTATCATAGTTTTACAACAAAGTGGAATTTAAAAAAATCTCCTCCCAGAACACAACAGAAAAATAAATGTTTTTAAAAAATAAAGCTGGAATCTTAAAAAAAAAGAGCAGATTCTGAAGTTGAATAAACTGCTGCACCAAACGAAGTCCGAGCGAAGTACCTAATAGCCTCATTCTGGACTGTATATTATAACAAGGTCCATAACGTCCCTAGTGCCTAGACGTGCTATCTCGGCAATCTAACTTATCCCCATCATTTTGGATGGTATTGTGTAAAGCCCGGGCGTACAGCTAACAAGGTCAAGGTCACTCCGACACAAAATTTACGGCCCTGAAGATACATTGTGACTCGGAGAGAAGAAATGAGTTGCGGATAAGTGAAAGGAGGAGATTAATGAGTATTTATGTGACGTGATTTATCACTGCTTACACTACAATACAATGAGAAGAGAGAGAGAGAGAGAGAGAGAGAGAGAGAGAGAGAGAGAGAGAGTTATTGCTGTACCTGAATAAGGATGACAAAGATTGTAGCGTAAGCAAGACTAAGATACTGAATCACATATGAGTTGGATTACGAAACGAGAGAGAGAGAGAGAGAGAGAGAGAGAGAGAGAGAGAGAGAGAGAGAGATTCACTATACTACAATCAAAGTCAGTGGCTTTAGCATTGGAATAAACCAGTGGCCTTTCCTAGAGAGAGAGAGAGAGAGAGAGAGAGAGAGAGAGAGAGAGAGAGAGAGAGAGAGAGAGAGAGCGCTTAACCTTTATGCACCCACGGCCGTAGATAATACGGTGTGACAATACGGGGGAGAGATTTATCAAGACAAGCATTCTAGTTTCGTGGACGCATGACAACTCCCTCGCCTGGGCTCTATGAAGATGATGACCGCGATATATGAGGATGATGCCAAAAGGCCACAGAGAGAGAGAGAGAGAGAGAGAGAGAGAGAGAGAGAGAGAGAGAGAGAGAGAGAGAGAGAGAGAGAGACTGGGTACTCTATCCTGAGTAGGTATCCAGTTGAAAAATGGGATTATGGGAATAGAGAAACTTTTCGAGTTAATATTATATTATCAAACTGAAGAGGGAGAGGTTACCTATTGTCAAACTAAAAGTCCTGTTGCATACGTGTTTGGTTTAGCCATAACAGGGAAAAGTTTAAATTTTCCAAATGATTTTAATTTACCTTTCTTCAACTGGCTCTTTTAATTTCTCCATATTTATTCATCAATCAATTATTAGGACTTCTCTGGCGTCACAAATCTTCACAGTATCTGCCTCCACCTCGGCGGAAGCTTGCGCAGCACATTAATGGCTCTTTGAATAAATTCCATACGAACGTGAGGACATTTTGTAAAGCAGGATTAATAAAATTAACAATGTAAACGCCTTTTTCTTGTTTATAAATTTTCTAGAGAAGATGAGTCATCATACTTTTGGGTATGAAGAAGTTCGCTGCAATTCCTCTCGACGCCAGCAAGAGGAAATAGCACCTTCAAGCCTCAAACAATACCTTTGCCTTGGCATAACACAGACATTTAATGATTCGCTCTGGTACTTGAGTTTGTCTGCTCTCTCTCTCTCTCTCTCTCTCTCTCTCTCTCTCTCTCTCTCTCTCTCTCTCTCAAACCCCCAATTTGGTCGAGTCAATCTCTCTCTCTCTCTTAAACCCCCCAATGTGGTCAAGATTCAATTTCTCTTTCTCTCTCTGCCAATCCTACAAAGTTGCAGAGAGAGAGAGAGAGAGAGAGAGAGAGAGAGAGAGAGAGAGAGAGAAACTATAATAGTCACAGTAAAACCAAAAAAGGCCACTACCTTTCTTAGAAAGTTTTTATAGAATTGAAAGCAAGAGAGAGAGAGAGAGAGAGAGAGAGAGAGAGAGAGAGAGAGAGAGAGAGAGAGAGAGAACAAAGGAAACGACAGTAATGCAAAACTCACAAAAGTATCGAAAATAACAAAGTACACAGGATACGGATGAAACCCTTCCTCATCTCCTTATCTGTTTTGCCTTCGACCCAGTGGGCTGCCTACTTTAATTCCCCCCTTCAGATTTTTCTTTTTTCCTTTTTTTTACATCGAGAAACAATGAGGCACTGTGTCCTCAAGCCCCACTTGAAGTGCCTGCCGGTTGGCTGGAAGGGATTATCAAATGGGAGGAGATTATTCGTAGGACAACGAGACAAATATCCTTCTTTTGAAAATGCGCTCCCATCTTAAGGGAGTGACGTCACGTTCTCCATACGGATAGGTCAAAGTCTTTTCTGTTTTTTTTTTTTCTACTTTTAATTTCTCTTTTTTGTCGATGTCTTCTTTTATTTTGTTTTTTCGAAAATGCGAGGGTTACGTCACGTCCTCCATATGAATAAGTCAAAGTTTTTTATTTTCTTTTTTTAAACTTTTAGTTGGTCTTGTTTATTTACTTTTTAGTGATGTCTTCTTATATCTTGCTGTCTTTTTTCATGTCGTGGAAGCTTAAAAGGAAATTGTATGGGTGTTTGGGCTGCTCCATAAAATAGGAGACAATTTATGAACAACAAAATTTTACATTTTCTGTAAAATTCTGTTATACACAAGCGTGTAAATAAATTCAAACAAAATTCTTTTTTTCTTCTTATCTCTTTATCATTAATTATCTATAAATCTAAATTAATAACTCCTCTTCAAAACAAATAAATGAGGCTTCAGTCTGAACAACAAAACAAAGTGGGAACTCTATCTCTCTCTATATACATATACATATATATATATATATATATATATATATATATATATATATATATATATATATATAATTATTCCTCTAGTATTTATCAGTGTCTGCTCATGAGTTCTCATGAAATATCGTATTTCCTGAGAAGAAACCGGAATACAGGGCGGGCAAAGCATATACAGTCAAAAGAGGATCTAACAGTCTTTTTCAGAGAGAGAGAGAGAGAGAGAGAGAGAGAGAGAGAGATGGTCATCTTCACCACACTTTGATCCATACCAGCAACGTACTCTACAGTGCCCTATGCCAAACCTTCTTCACATTCTTCATTCTGTTAAGGGCGGTGTCCCTAAATGGTAATGGAGTTCCTCTAGGAGAGGTGTTTGGAACCATATTCTTTGCCATGTCTGTTCTTCCATTTTCTTTCGTGTGAGTGTTTGTGAATGGCTAAATTTGGCTTGTCTATGACGATTATTTAATGGCTGATGTACTATTATTTTCAAGATTAGTGTATATTGATACCCATAAAAAATGAAGTTTTATGGCATGACAACTTAATAAAAATTGCCACTCTAGGAAGTTGATAATAATAATAATAATAATAATAATAATAATAATAATAATAGAAGAAGAAGAAGAAGAAGAAGAAGAAGAAGAAGAAGAAGAAGAAGAAGAAGAAGAAGAAGAAGAAGAAGAAGGAAATTCATGTTCTTCCCAAATATATTTATATATATTATGTATACATATATACAGTATATTATATATATATATATATATATATATATATATATATATATATATATATATAGAGAGAGAGAGAGAGAGAGAGAGAGAGAGAGAGAGAGAGAGAGAGAGAGAGAGAGAGAGAGAGGCGAAAACACCAACCGAATCCAAAAAAACCGACACAAAAAAAAAAAGACACGCACGCGACACTTAGTGTAGTAGAGGACAAACAGAGACAGGCTGACCCTAATTGATTGTAGAGAGGCCTCTGAGGGCCTATCAAAAAAAGAGAGGCCTCTCTGTTGGCACAAAGTGATCGGTATGGGATCTTCAGGGGTAAGCTTATAAGCCTTCCAGAGGTCCTCATCAAAACAAACACGGCATCTTTCTGTTGTAACCCTTGACCCCGACCCTGTCATTTTCCAATGATGGATGTCTTTCTTGACGTTGCGACCCGGTAATTTTTCAGCTCTCTCTCTCTCTCTCTCTCTCTCTCTCTCTCTCTCTCTCTCTCTCTCTCTCTCTCTCTCTCTCTCATGGCAGCAGCCTAGCTAGGCACTATAAAACAAGAGGTATTTATTTTTACAGTTATGAATTTTGTAACTGAATAAGAAATCATGATCGCAATTCATTATTATTATTATTATTATTATTATTATTATTATTATTATTAAACTGCAGATGCTACATACCATATTTGTATATAGCCTCAAGCTAACAAAAAACTGTATGTTATCATTAAAATTTATTTACTGCTCAAGTTGAAAGACCAGAGGGTCTGCAGTGTACCTAAAAAGTATTTGCCTAAATCGTTTAGCCCAGCCTGGGAATCGAACCCAGACTTTCTAACTACACGAATACTTTTACCAAATAGAAAAAAATAAATAAAAGCAGTAGAGTTTTTTTTATAAAAGCAAAGAAAAATCTAAACAAAAAATCCCCTTTGATAAGTCTCCCCAAGAGAAAAAAAACGCACAAAAAACAAAAGCTGAAATAAAAATTAGACAGCAAAAGCAAAAAAAAGGCAATACAGTTTTTAAATTCAATCAAAGAAAAACGTAAATAAAAAAATACTCTGGCAACTCTCCTGCAGGCAAAAAAAACTACCCTTCACAAAAAACAAATAAATTTAATATAATAGAAGAAAAACCTACATTTACAATCCTCTTTGACAACTCTCCCCCAGCCAAAAAAAAAAACCTACATCCAAAATTCTCTTTGACAAATCTCCCCCAGCCAAAAAAAACTACCCCTAAAAAACGATAAATTTAATATAATCAAAGAAAAACCTACATCTAAATTCCTCTTTGACAAATCTCCCCCGCCAAAAAAAATACCGTTCACAAAAAACAACTAACTTTAATAAAATCAAAATAAAACCTACATCCAAAATCCTTTTTGGCAAATCTCCCACAGCCAAAAAAACTTACCCTTCACAAAAAAACACTAAATTTAATATAATCAAATAAAAACCTACATCCAAAATCCTCTTTGACAAATCTCCCCAAGCCAAAAAAAACTAACCCTAAAAAAACGCTAAATTTAATATAACCAAAGAAAAATCTACATCCAAAATCCTCTTCGACAAATCTCCCACAGCAAAAAAACTACCCTTCACAAAAAAAACCCCACTGTTTTTTAATATAACCAAAGAAAAACCTACATCCAAAATCCTCTTTGACAAATCTTCCCCAGCCAAAAAAAACTACCCTTCACAAAAACACTAAATTTAATATAATCAAAGCAAAACCTACATCCAAAATCCTTTGAAAAATCTCCCGGCCGAAAAAAACCTACCCTTCACAAAAAAGCATTAACTTAATATAATCATAGAAAAACCTACATCCATAATCCTCTTTGACAAATCTCCCCCAGCCAAAAACAAACTACCCCTAAAAAAAAACCTAAATTTAATATAATCAAAGAACCTACGTCCAAATTCCTCGTTGACAAATCTCCCCCACCCAAAAAAACCTACCCCCCCCCCAAACAAAAATTAGGCAAACGTCGAACACCAGTTTGACTCACCAGTATCACGCGAGGACTCGAGTCAAATAATAGCGAATAAAATCTAAATAAAAAAAAGTAATAATAGACAAGAATGGCTCTTAAACAGCGGGATAAAAGGAACCATTAACTTGATTCTAAATGAAGGTTAACAAGCAGGGCGACCGCCCAATTACCCAAAAAGGACGAAGAATGTTGAGAAATAACGAGGACCTTAAAAGACAGTTTTAAGAGCGTTATAAACTCATCTACAATGGCGTCTAGATAAAAGCTGATAACTAGATTAGACGATACCAATTTTTTCCTTTTTTTTTTTTTGTTTAAGATCGAAACGTGGCACGCTTTTGTTTCCTGATGTTACTGTACTGTTAACGCGTTTTATAATTGTTATTTGCTTTTGTTAATGCGCCTATGCTTGTTATAAATGATACTGATTTGAACACATACATACACACATAATATATATATATATATATATATATATATATATATATATATATATATATATATATGTATGTGTGTGTGTGAGTTTGTGTACGTACATATACATACATATGCTGTATATATGTATATATCTAAATTCTCTAAAAAAAATCTTCAAATAAGTCACAAAACTACGGCTACAGGTCTGAACAACAATTAACACTTAGGTCATGTATAAGTCAAAAAACTTACGAAAAAGAAGAAAAGGAAAACAGAATAAAATTATTCAAAAATAATTCCGAATAATCAAGGCAATAAGTAAGAAAGTAAAAAGTAACAAAATAATTAAGACAATAAGTAATAAATAAGACACCAGCACTCAGTTAATAAGTAACAAGGAACACTAAGAAATGCTCCTGAGAAACGGACCATGAAGTATTAATCAAGATCTCGGGATAAAGCACTGGCTCCTTGGAGGATGCCTATCTTTGGCAGGCAACAGAAGCCAAAATTATGGTATATCAATTCATTATAATAAATTGGGTGAAATCTGCTAATTTTTGGCATTCTCAAGTTCAGAGGAGTTATCAAGAGAGAGAGAGAGAGAGAGAGAGAGAGAGAGAGAGAGAGAGAGAGAGAGAGAGAGTAATTAATGATAAATTAAGTGAAATCTGCTTATAGTATAAAGCTGCCTTTTAGTTCTCAAGCCAAATGTGAGTTATCAAAACAGAGAGAGAGAGAGAGAGAGAGAGAGAGAGTACAGTAAATAAATCATAATAGTAAACTGGGCGAAATCTACCCCCGACATGAAGCTGTTTTCTTTAAAATTATCAAGTCAAATAGGAGTTTTGGAGAGAGAGAGAGAGAGAGAGAGAGAGAGAGAGAGAGAGAGAGAGAGAGAGAGAGAGAGAGAGAGAGAGATTAATAACAATGAACTGGGGGAAATATGCCTATGGTATGAAGCTCATGTTAAATAGGAGTTATCGAGAGAGAGAGAGAGAGAGAGAGACTCAGGGCTCGGTCAGTCGAATTCTGTATGGGAAGGCGAGCCACTCACATCTATCAAGACCCTAATTTCATGCCACAGCCGCTCTACACACATTACGGGCTATGCGCATGCGCGCTCATGTCCCGAATTTTCAAGGACGATGGTGTGGAAATGGTGGTCCAGGGGGTAACGGACCTTCAACCCAGGGTGGGTTGCCTGACATCGGCGCCAATTCACGTCTCAGCCAATGTAATCAATCATGGATGAACACCTGTATAGTAGGCGTTGCTTAGTCGGGTAAGGTATTGTACCAGTATTGTGTTTTTCTTGAAATTTACGATCTCTTTGACATAAGACCTATTTTATCTAATAAATACAGAAATACAACAGTCATATGTGACAGGTAGTGACCCCTGACTGACGTTATCACGTGACCTATGTAAGACTTAACGTATTTTTTAAAGTTACAACATTCTTACGGCAAAATACCAATATTTCTGCAGAGTAATGATTCCGCTTTGTGACTTGAAAGTAAATCTTGTACAATTCGGAAGTTACATCAGCTTACTGGTGTCTAGTATGAATGATCAATTTTGAAAAATTGGTACATGAAAAACGTTGCTGTTTAACTTCTCTCTCTCTCTCTCTCTCTGAAAATCTGAGGTGATATCTCCCTGGTGTCGAACTTTTGAAATAAAAATTGCACAGCAATGTGTATGTACATATATATATATATATATATATATATATATATATATATATATATATATATATATATATATATATATATATATATATATATATATATATATATATATATATAATATATATATATATATATATATATATATATATATATATATATATAATATACAGTATATATATCTGTTTATATATCATATGTTTACATGTGTATGTGTATGTATGTGTATATATATATATATATATATATATATATATATATATATATATATATATATATATAAATAATTTGCCAATAACATCAAATCAAATAAAACTAATGGATACAATAAAAATAAAAAATAAACATGAAAATAAATACATCAATAACTTAAAAGGCAGCGAAAACACAAGGGCGCTTAACCCCAAACTTCAAATGCCCACAACAAAACCCTTCAACCAACAGGATGATTATAGCAAGAGACATAAAGTCTCCCAACCCTCTAACCCTCCCAAAACGAATCTATAGCAATCTCTCCCTCCTTTTAACTCTCATACACTCCACCTATAGACGGGAGTCCTCAGTCAAAAGTACCGTCCCAACATCTCTCAATATCTCTCTCGCCAATCGGTCATCTACACAGACGGACAAGTCCCCCAAAAACGTCAAAATTGGCTTTTTTTGCGACGCCCGCCGCGATCCATCACGCCAGAGGTCAGTTTAGTTTGAGGGATGGGATGGCTTGGGCATCTTCTCTCTCTCTCTCTCTCTCTCTCTCTCTCTCTCTCTCTCTCTCTCTCTCTCTCTCTCTCTCTCTCTTCTATAGCGGCCTCTCATTGCATTTCGATTAAGGTGATTACTTCTAATGAGGTTTTAACTGGTTGCTTTTCGGATAATTCTCTCTCTCTCTCTCTCTCTCTCTCTCTCTCTCTCTCTCTCTCTCTCTCTCTCTCTTCTATAGCGGCCTCTCATAGCATTTCGATTAAGGTGATTACTTCTAATGAGGTTTTAACTGGTTACTTTTCGGATAATTCTCTCTCTCTCTCTCTCTCTCTCTCTCTCTCTCTCTCTCTCTCTCTCTCTCTCTCTTAGCGGCCTCTCATAGCATTGCGATTAAGGTGATTGCTTCTTATGAGGTTTTAACTGGTTGCTTTTCGGATAATTCTCTCTCTCTCTCTCTCTCTCTCTCTCTCTCTCTCTCTCTCTCTCTCTCTCTTCTATGGCGGCTTCTTGTAATATTCAAAGTCTCACACCTATAATGAGGTTTTTTAACTGGTTGGTTTACAGATAATATCTCTCTCTCTCTCTCTCTCTCTCTCTCTCTCTCTCTCTCTCTCTCTCTCTCTTCTATGGCGGTCTCTCGTAAGATTCGAAGTGAGGTTAAGAGGAAGGGACGTCCCACAGCTAATGAAGATTGTTTAACTGATCGCTTAACGGATAATCTCTCTCTGTGCGAATATGGACGAATATAGCTGGATAGAAATCTAACTATAATGAGTCTCATTTCGTGATATAATTATTGTTTTGATTTTTGCTGTTTCTCTGACATTGTTTATTCTTAAGGTCTTTATTTTTTCTCGTACTTCGCTGCTTTCCCTTGTGAAAAGCTTCATGCTTTTCCAGTTGTGGTAGCAGCTTGAATAATAATAATAATAATAATAATAATAATAATAATAATAATAATAATAATAATAATAATAATAATAATAATGTGTTCAGAAAGTATACAAATGGAAAAAGCCAAAGAGGTCATTACAAAATAAAAATGTAAATTGCGGAACTGATAAAAAAGAACAAGCAATGAATCTAAAACAAACAAAAACAAACTGGTATTTACATAAACATCACTGGAGAAATGTTGCAGAAAAATGCAAGAATTACAAACACACAAAACTACAAGAAAAATTCCTTTTCCAATCGAGGACATAAGAACGTCAAAGAATATCTAAACATTTTCCCGAGCGAGCAGACGAATCAGAAGTTCCTCAATCACTTCAACTCATAATTCAGAAAATACATGCGCTAAGAAGTACCCACTTTCACCTATAACTGCTAAAACCACAACCCAAGGCGTTAACAACCCGACCCGATCCCGTATACAAATATTTTGGCTACGGCAGGAGAAATAACCAAAGCAGGACTAAGAGTCCTTTATCGCCTTATTGGGGGCCATCTCGTCTTTCAACAATTGCAGGGCAAACAGCCCCGAATATTAAACACTTTATTTTGGCAGCCTCAGCTAAGCCGGGTCTATTGGTTCCTCTCTAAACACAGGGCCAATATTGCTCTCCCGTCAGTCCTTCTCTCTCTCTCTCTCTCTCTCTCTCTCTCTCTCTCTCTCTCTCTCTCTCAAAATATTGATAAACGGATTCCCGGATGAAAGGGCGATATAAACAGGTCAATATCGATACGAAACGGAAGTTGTATAAGTGCTAATATTAGCGCTATTTTGGGGGTCAATGTTGATCTCGTGGAAGTCATGTGTTCTCAAGAATTTGACGTTAATGGTACTGAAACTTCGTTTGAAAGTCTGCATGTACATTTACACTATGGTGCGCATGGGTATGTTGGCACACATAAACACGAACATTTGCAAATATATCCACGTTGGTGGGCTTGTTGAATATGTTTATAAAACTCCTCTCTAGCCTGCATCATTTTTTAAATTTTATCATATGAAATATATTATTCGTAGAGAGAATTATTAATGGAAGGATAAAACATATTATTCGCCGAGAGAATTATTAGTGGAAGGATAAAATTATACGTAATTTTATGTTAAGTCCCTAGAGGACAGCCATTTTCTCTCATATACCTGGGTTTAACATTAGATATTTTGTGAACACTCATTTTCTAATATATATATATATATATATATATATATATATATATATATATATATATATATATATATATATATATATATATATATATATATATAATCAAAATCAGCTAAAACTCCCAGACACCTAATCCTCTTCTCAGGTCAACAAAAGCACACCAGACTTTAAACTCTGACCTGACCTTTCCGCTTCATGTGAAGGAGGCTAAGAACCTGTTTCTTCATATGTTAAGTGGATATGATAATAAAGTATTAGAATGCAAGTCATCTGCATAATTACCTTGCCAATAGAAGCTTCCGACTGCGCCGACGAAGAGGCCGTTCCCATCCTGTGAGGAGAATGGGAAAATAATACGATTAAGTGTTAATTGTCTCAAGGGAAATAACAGTGTGATAGTAATATGAGAATATAGACAATGGTGAAAATATTAAAATGTTATTTTTGAACTCTTCTCCCTTACATCTTTTGTCATACATGCATGTGTATGTGTGTTTCAGACTACCACTATTACAAACGAAACATTATGAAAATACGTTTCTAATAAAAAAAATCATCATTTATATATTTACCGTAGATACTTGATTCTTTATATAGCTCATCACGCGAAAAAACTCATTCTGTAGGTATATTTGTTACTTGTTTTTTCACATATTTCTTCAAAAACTGATATATTTTCCCACATTAAGGCTACCAAGAAGCACGTCAACATTAAAATGTAAACTACAGTTTTTAATGTTGTAGAGTTATTTACATGACGATAATTACCCAAACTACTGATAAAACACTTAGCCCAAAAATTCAATGACAAGAGGCCATCTCAAAAATCCTACAAAGTTACAACGTAACAACTTACCTTAAAAAAAAACACACACACACACACAAAACAAAAACAAAACCATCAGACAACTGCTGACGACCTTGATCCTTGCAACACCAGTTTTTTCCACGATAAATCAACCTTATCACCTAATCCCCATTGATCTCACTAATAAATTTAAAGAGGAGGACTACTCACCTTCGTCAAGGCTGTCCCAAAACCAGCTTGACAGGAACCTTGTCTGTGGTAGCCCCAGGAACCTGTGGAAGGGATAAAGGAACATCAGTTAGCGCCCTGATACACAGAAGGTCTTTGTATGTGGTCAGACCACAGAGTGATTTAACCTACATATGTCTAGCTTTTAACTGGTGACGACTGATCTGGAACCTTCCTTTTTTTTAATGTGGAAAAATTCTGTTTTGTTTATATTTTTTGCTTTCCAGTAACTTATCTCTTCTTTTTGTATTTCTTATTACCTTGTGTTTGTTCTTTCAAACCGACACTGATATTCTTTGAAAGCTTGAATTTCAAGTCAATGGACCCTGTGGTGGGCTTGTTCCATATGAATAGGGTTCACCTTCATAATAATAATAATAATAATAATAATAATAATAATAATAATAATAATAATAATAATAATAATAATAATAATAATAATAAAACTGGTATTGACAGATATATAAACGTCCTTTTTTTAATCTACAAAAGATTAGTTTTCATTTTTTTCTTTTCTGATAACTGATCTCTTCTTTCTGCATTTCCTACAACCTTCTGTTACTTCTTCCAAATGGACGCCATAATATTATTTGGAAGTTTGAATTTTAAGTCAGCGGGACCCTGTGGTTGGCTTGTTCCATATGAATAGGGTTCCTCTTCTGCATAATAATAATAATAATAATAATAATAATAATAATAATAATAATAATAATAATAATAATAATAATAATAATAATAACAATAATAATAATAATAATAAAGAAAGTCCCAGCTACTTACCTACTCTCCTCGTGATTTATTTTAGCAAAGGAAAAATCACGTCGAAACTTCCTCTGAAGATCCAACAAGAATGAACTGACGAATAACACAGAATGACATTCACTAAGCATGTAACCTTGACTCAAGGAATTTCTCCAAATCATTCCGCACCGAAGCTTTTAATATGCTCTCACACTTTCATACTCAAATACTACTTTCTAATTATTATTTTTTAAATCCTCTCAGATTTCCTCTTAGGCATACTTTCTTTTTTTTGTAAGGAATACAACTTTCTCTTTCCTTCAGCTCATTACCCCCTAACCAGTTTAAAAAAAACTTATATGTTGTTGTCAAAGATTTTACAACCGCAGCATGCCCCACCGCCCCCCCGCCCCCAACACAACTATCTTCAGCGAAGACACGGTTTCAGAACATTTCACACATTCCAGGTGATCTCTATCTTTTTCTATTGCTTTTTCACTATACACTCACACACACATTATACAAATATATACATATACATACACACACACACACACACACACACACATATATATATATATATATATATATAATAATATCAAACTATATAAATATATCACATATCAATAAAAAAATTAACAATCAAAAATATTATATAATATATATATACATAAATACATATATATCTAAACATTATCTAAGAATATACTCACAATAATCCTCAAACAGCTTCCAAACAAGGATAAACAAACAAGTATCTAAACAGTACCTCAATAAAAAAAATTAACTATCAAAAACTCCCCAAAACTTACGATACATCCAAATACACTCATATTCTAAACACTTATCTAAGAATGTAGAGATATTATGACGAGTTTCTACCAAACAGCCTAAACAAGGATAAACAAACATCTTATTTCTAAACAGTAGAGACAATGGGATACTACACAGTTACACAATCTTGCACACAAACACATACAAAAATTCCCTTGTTTCTAAACAGTCGACACAATGGGATATCACAACAGGTGACTAAACATACCAAGAACCACTGAGCTCCACAAACACACAAACTTACACACATACACACAAACACTCACAAACGGGACCTCTCAGCAGAGGTTTACGACAGATCGAACAAGGCCCACAAACGATGGCCAACGTGAGATATGGGAGATAAGGGTGCCCCCAAACCGGGCCCCCCCACCAAAAAAAATTCCAAGTCCTTATTTGGTGGGTATCACCCAAATCCTACACACGCAAAACATCCCTGGAGGATGCCATATCCTACCGAGAGAGAGAGAGAGAGAGAGAGAGAGAGAGAGAGAGAGAGAGAGAGAGAGAGAGAGAGAGAGGAAATTTAGACCGACAAAAAATTCCTTCGAAGAGATTCAGCTTCAACAGTGAGAGAGAGAGAGAGAGAGAGAGAGAGAGAGAGAGAGAGAGAGTCCAGACTAGGATATACCGTTAACTCACTGGGTAACGGGAGCTAAAGAGATTATTATATTTGCTTGAGAATTAAGGATGGATTAAAAAAATTATTATTTTCGGAAAATAACAGTTGTTAGTTCGATAGTTCCATCTAGACTTCTCCAAATAACACAAGTCCTCGTCTTCTTTTGAAGATATATATATATATATATATATATATATATATATATATATATATATATATATATATATATATATATATATATATATATATATATATATATATATATATATATCTTCAACCATAGGTGAGGAGTAGAGTTATTTTGAGAATCTTATATCATTTATCTATTTACATTTTATTTATTTACTTATTTCTGTTACTTGACAACTTCCAATTATATATATATATATATATATATATATATATATATATATATATATATATATATATATATATATATATATATATATAGTTGGAAGTTATCAGGTAACAGAAATAAGTAAATAAATAACATGTAAATAGATAAATGATATATATATATATATATATATATATATATATATATATATATATATATATATATATAAAGTATCAGGTAACAGAAATAAGTATATAAATGAGAATAAACGAAAATATTAAGCAAATAAATAAAAAAAAATTCCCAATGAGATTCAGCAATAACTCTGGAGAAAACTGACCAAGGTTGAGATCGTAACTACAAATCTTTTCCTTTAAAAATGGAGGCTGGTTCTTATCGTCCATCACTTTACAAATTTGAACACGGACGCCAAGGCTGATAGACCAATTAACACGGCCGGATTTGAATTACGCTTCCACTAGGATGGGGTTAGGGATATAGAGGTACTAAAAACGGAAGGAGGATAGAAGCTTTAGAGTAAGACTTTTTAATAATATATGAATGATTACATGCATAATGTCACGCACTATATGTGTATATATATATATATATACATATATATATATATATATATATATATATATATATATATATATATACACACACATACTGTACATACAGTATATATTGTATATATACATATATACATAATATATATATATATATATATATATATACACATATAGTGCGTGACAATATGCAGGTAATCATTCACATATTATTAAAAAGTCTTACTCTAAAGTTTTATCCTCCTTTCTTTTTTAATGCCTGAATATCCCTAACCCCATCCTAATGGCAGTGTAATCCAAATCCGGCCGTGTTAATTGGTCTATCAGCCTTGGCGTCCGTGTTCAAACTTGTAAATTGATGGAGGATAAGAAGCTGCCTCCATTTTTAAAGAAGATTTGTAGAGACGGGTGCATACATCGATATATATGTAATCAACGCAATATCACTTACAACATCAAGCCTAAAGTCTTAAAAGCCAAAGGAATGCATTTGCAAGCAACAAACAAGCGGATCTGTCATCTATTAACAGAATCACGGTCTCCACTGAACTTCGAAAAATATCTCACAAACGTGAAATAGACAATCACAAACATATACAAAAGCACAGGACGTTACATTGAATAATTAGCGAAAGCACAGGATTTCACACTGAATAATAAAAGAACTACTGTACCTAAGCTCTTCATGAAAACAAACGAACATCCCTGACGTCACAAACAACGCCTCCGAAATGTGACACAAACAATTCCACAACAAACAATTAATACCAAGATATACCAGTTCTCCCGTCATCGTACCGTTCCTTAGGGATTCCACTGTAGACAGAAAGAGACATAAATAAATATCATGACTTGATGTTTCGTCTTTCATACGACGTCATTCCTGTCAAAAAGGCAAAATACATGCAAAAACTCTACAGGTTAATGAGTTAGACTGTCATGCAAATTCTATTTACATTATTATATTTTAAATAAAAGCATTCAGGTTAGTGCTAGTATTTTTATATTTTAAATAAAAGCATTCAGGTTAGTGCTAGTATTTAAATAAGATTAGTTTCGAAGCTTACAGAAAGCTTGACACGGTTGATCATGCAATTATATAAATGTTTTTTTTATTATAAATTATGTATCACTAATGTATCTATACAAATAACGTACCTGCTTTATATAAAGGATAATATAAAAATATAAATACATATTCTAGTGCATCATTATTTCAGATCCTGTAGGTAAAGATACATATCATGCATATAGATAATACAAATTATATGTGTGTGTGTGTGTGTGTGTGTGTGTGTGTGTGTCATTTCAACATCGATTTCTCACTATAATGTTCCTTAACTGAATAATTTTCTTTAAATCTTGGAAAAAAAAAAAATAAAAAATTCACATACAAAATCTAAAAAGAAAAAAATTAGAATAACAATGATTAAGAAGTATAAGAGAACTTGGGAATGTCGGCAGTTACTGAAAAGTAAAAGAAATAAAAAGTGAAATCAGTCAAAGGAGTCCCGTCTGAAGCCTGACCACCCAAGGCTGGCTCAGTAACACGAGGAAAAAGTAGTGACATATTCGGTTTTCTAAAATGTATGAAAAAAAAAAAACACACCTCTACAACGGCTGATATGCAAGACATTGGGACTAGGAAAGAATGAAGGGAAATCCAGAAGTTAAAGGTGAGGAGAGGGATTTTTTTTCTTTATACATACATACATATGTATGTGAATGTTAATAATGTGTAATTATTTAGCTGTCAACAAAAGGAGTATATAAACGAATTATAATGTACAATCATTCAGTTGTAAACAAAAGGAATACATAAATGAATAATTATGCAATTATTCAGTTGTCAAGAAAAGGAATATATAAATGAATTATAACGTACAATTATTCAGTTGTAAACAAAGTACAATTATTCAGTTGTAAACAAAAGGAATATATAAATGAATAATTATGCAATTATTCAGCTGTCAATTAAAGGAGTATATACATGAATTTTAATGTATAATTATTCAGCTAACAAAAAAGGAATATATAAATAAGTGAAGAGTTTGCAAAAAAAAACTGTTCTTAATAATTCTGTAAAATCAGAAAGACAGTGATTGGTGAAAATAATAACCCAAAATAAAGTGAGAAAAATGTATTAATACAAATATCGCAAATGTAGGCTGACCAAGAGCCTGAATGAGCCTTAAGTTGTGCAAATCTTGAAGAAACATTGAAACATACTTCCCAGAAAGCGAATATAATTACCCCCAGATAATTGAAAATCCTCAACATACACGGAATCGCCCCTCCCCCCAACCCCAAAAAAAAAAAACGGTGCAGTAAGAACGACCTAACGGTATATACGAAACACAGGAACAAGCCAGAGAGAGAGAGACAGAGAGAGAGAGAGAGAGAGAGAGAGAGAGAGAGAGAGAGAAATCCACAATCCATCAGGAGGACAGACCCACATTTACCAAGAACCGCAGCTGACGGCAGACGCAGACCTTATGAGGCAGAGCCCTGGCTAGAGATCATCTGTAAGCGTCAAGAGCCTTCTCTCTCTCTCTCTCTCTCTCTCTCTCTTGCTCCCAAATCAGTCCAAACAACCAGACTTCCTCACAAAGAGGAGTCTACAATTGGAATCTGCTGTTAGTCTACTATTAGAGTCTAGCATTGGAGTCTACTATTGGAGTCTGCCACTGGAGTCTACTAGAGTCTATTGGAGTCTGCTATTGGAGTCTACTACTGGAGTCTCCTATTGGAATCTACAACTGGAGTCTACTATTGAGTCTCCTATTGGAGTCTACCATTGGAGTCAACTATTAGTCTACCAATGGAGTCTACCATTGGAATCTACTATTAGAGTCTACCATTGGAGTCAACCATTGGAGTCTACTATTTGAGTCTATCACTGGAGTCTACTATTAGAGTCTACCACTGGAGTCTACTATTACAGTCTACCAATGGAGTCTATCATTGGAATCTACTATTAGAGTCTATCATTGGCGTCTACTATTAGAGCCTACCATTGGAGTCTACCATTAAATGACATGCATAAATATAAGTCTATGCTTTATTACGAGCAAAGCAAGTCTGGTAAATATATAGGTAATTATGAGGAATGTATATTGCAGACTTAACTTACACATATTTTTCCTGAGAAGTGTTGCCTATTAACCTTCTATCTAAAGTGTTTATTAATTCATCTTTATAAAATCCACTGACTTAATACATAAGTTTCCACGTAATAAAAAAAAAATCCGTTCAGGTCTGAGAAGCCAACCAAGAGAAGTAAATACAAACAGCCAAGAAAAGACAGAAATAAACAAATCAACAAAATGTTGACGCGAGTAAGCTGAGGTTCATAAACAAGTGAGAAAAATCGGAGACTTTTAAGTAGCACTTTAGCCTCTCTTCAAACAGAATTTAATATAAAAACACGCGAATTAACGACAGATATTTCCTGTTTTGAGGTCTGTAGACACTCGCTCTGACCTCAGTCAATGAAAATAACTTTAAAAGATGTTTGCCAATTGAAACACTATATTTATCAGAAAGTAACTTGACCTACAATCTCAATCTCAGTGATTGTATGCACGTAAAAGGCACCATTACTTGTCAAATGTAACAATATACGATATTTCAGACCAGGCCATACAAGTATACTCGTAAAGTACAGTACACAGGTACAGCAGATACTGTACAGTAAAAACTATATTATTATTATTATTATTATTATTATTATTATCATTATTATTACTCAGAAGATGAAGCCTATTCATATAGAACAAGCCCACCAGAGAATATGGCGTTCATCATGAAGTAAGAGGAGGTACAAAGAAATACACAAACAGGAGATCTCGCTTGTTGAAAAAGAAAAATAAATTAATAAATAGATAAAAATGTATTCAAATGCAAGGAGAATAGTATTAGGGTAGTAATGCAAGATCCCATGGCTTTTGCAAAGTAAACGGATTGTTCCTCTGTCTCGTCGAAGACTAAAGACAGAGAACGATTATTGTTATTATTATTATTATTATTTATTATTATTATTATTATTATTATTATTATTATTATTATTATTATTATCGGTATACCATCCAATATAGTTTCCGATAACTTCTCCCTCTTTCTGAGAGAGAGAGCCTTACCTTACAGACCTTACAATTCGTTCGAGTTGCCCCAGGTCCCTCAGTGTGAGGCACCTTTGATGTCTACCAGAGAGCTGCTAACGCATCTTCCGGTATATTTTGCATCTTCCAGTCTTGGATGGTCTGGGATGCATCTTAGATATTTGTCGAGCTTATTCTTAAACACATCTACGCTCACTCCTGTTATGTTCCTCAGATGAGCTGGTAGCGCATTGAATAGACGCTGCATTATCGATGCTGGTGCGTGGTGGATTAATGTCCTGTGTGCTTTCCTTAATTTTCCTGGTATAGTTTTTGGCACTATTAATCTACCTCTGCTTGCTCTTTTTGATAATTTTAGTTCCATGATGTTTTCGGTAATTCCTTCTATCTGTTTCCATGCTTGAATTACCATGTAGCGTTCTCTTCTCCTTTCAAGACTATATAAATTTAAGAATTGTAGTCTTTCCCAGTAGTCAAGGTCCTTAACTTCTTCTATTCTAGCTGTAAATGACCTTTGTACACTCTCTATTTGTGCAATATCCTTTTGGTAGTGTGGGTACCATATTATATTGCAATATTCAAGTGGACTACGTACGTACGTTTTATAAAGCATAATCATGTGTTCAGCTTTTCTTGTTTTGAAGTGCCGGAACAACATTCCCATTTTTGCTTTGCATTTTGCCAATAGAATTGCTATTTGATCATTGCATAACATATTCCTATTCAACATCACACCAAGGTCTTTAACTGCTTCCTTGTTTGTGATTGTCTCATTATTAGGTCCTTTATATGCATATAGCATTCCTACTTTATCACCATAGTTCATTGATTCAAATTTATCAGAGTTAAATACCATCCTATTTATCTCTGCCCATTTATATATTTTGTTTAGGTCTCTTTGAAGCGAGTTCCTATCTTCATCACAAGCAATTTCTCTACTTATTCTTGTATCATCTGCGAAACTTCTTACTACTGAGTCCTTAACATTTCTGTCTATGTCTGCAATCATAATCACAAACAGCAATGCAGCTAACACCGTACCCTGTGGTACACCGGATATTACCGTAGCTTCATCCGATTTCTCATCGTTTGCAATCACTATCTGTTTTCTGTTTTGCAAAAATTCTTTTATCCATCTTCCTACTTTGTCAACAATGTTATGTTTTTCAATTTTTTTCGCTAATATATTATGATCTACCTTGTCAAAAGCTTTTGCAAAGTCTAGGTAAACCACATCTGTATCTTTTTTCATTTATCATATTTTTATATATGCTTTCATGGTGGACTAACAGTTGGGTTTGTGTACTTTTTCCGGGTACAAAACCATGTTGTCCTATATTGAACAATCTATTTTTCATTAAATGTTTCATTATATTTTTTTCATTACCCTTTCATATACTTTCATAATATGAGATGTCAAACTCACAGGCCTATAATTACTTGCCTCTAGAGAGAGAGAGAGAGAGAGAGAGAGAGAGAGAGAGAGAGAGAGAGAGAGAGAGAGAATTATTATTATATTCATTATTATTATCTAGTATACTTTCAAAGCAGCTATCTGAAAACTCATCTCCTTCGCCTTCTTCAGAGAGAGAGAGAGAGAGAGAGAGAGAGAGAGAGAGAGAGAGAGAGAGAGAGAGAGAGAGAGAGAGAGAGAGAGAGAGAATTATTATTATTACTATTATTATTATTATCATGCTAATCCAGTATATACTCAAAGCATCTTCTGAAAAGTCTTCTCCCTCTTCTTCTCCTTCAGAGAGAGAGAGAGAGAGAGAGAGAGAGAGAGAGAGAGAGAGAGAGAGAGAGAGAGAGAGAGACGCGTGAGTGATAAGCGGGCTCCTTTGATGGAAAGGGGCAAAAGGAATTTTTTTATTAATAAGCGAAGCGATCGGATGACAGTCAGACGACGCTCCTCAGTCATCGCCAGTCAATTGAGATCGTTCAGGAGCTCCAATATCAACATATTGAGGCCGATTCATACTCATAGACGCGAGAAGGGAGAGAGAGAGAGAGAGAGAGAGAGAGAGAGAGAGAGAGAGAGAGAGAGAGAGAGAGAGCCTAGCCAACCCACCCTCTAAATTGAGTCTAATTTTAGCACCTTGGAATTCACTACTGGTCTAAACATAATCCAGTACGGGAATATGATTCAATAATAATAAATAAACACCTAGTACTATTAACGTCTTCAAATGCATAAGGGAGGTTTTGTATACAACACACAGACGGTTGCCCCTCCCGTAGGCCTACAAACTTGAAGGGAATAAACTTGAAGAGATCAAGAGAAAATCATTTAGCATCTGGATGAACAACGAGCAACTTCGATCAAGGATTCTCTTACTTACATAAAATTCCCAAATTTCCAAAGAATCTGAGAGAGAGAGAGAGAGAGAGCGCAATCACACATCAACGCTTGACTTTTTTCATCGCCTCCATCGCCTCTGAAAATAATCTCGGTTTTACACCATTTCTCTCTCTCTCTCTCTCTCTCTCTCTCTCTCTCTCTCTCTCTAGGTGTGGCGCCAGTGCCGTTTATAGACGAGGAAAAATCCTACCTCACATAAAAGGTACGTCACACGGCAGTAATGAAATGATGTGGTGATAGCCACATCAACAGGAAAGGAAATATAAACAGTAAACGCAGGTATCAGTGGCAGCTGGCGTGACTATATAGGTCTAAGTCTCTCTCTCTCTCTCTCTCTCTCTCTCTCTCTCTCTCTCTCTCTCTCTCTCTCTCTCTCTCTCGCTGGTTCTGAATTAGCATGGGTTTATTCCTGATCTTTACATATTTATACGATGGGCGTCTGGTTACGAAAGAGTATTTCACTAATCCTATTTATCCTTAATCCCTAGAGATTTTTAAGATTGACTCCTGATTCCTTTCACCTGAATCTTTGCAATATTCATGAGGTGTGAATCGTGTTCTATATTCGTAGTTTATGATCCCTAATCTCTCAATATTTACGTTCTAAAATAGTCTCGGTGTAATGCATTCACTTCTGCCCTAATTTATCAATGTATGTTTGCGTAAGGACCTAATATGGGTCCTGTGTGATCTAATATGGGTCCTGTGTGATTCCTGTTCTATATTCGTAGTTTACAATCCCAAATCTCTTAATATTAACATTTTACGTCTCTTAATATTAAATGTTTTCAATCTCTTAATATTTACGCCTTAAATCTCTCAATATTTACGTTTTAAAATGGTCTAGATTTAATGCATTCACTTCTCTTCTCATTTACCAATGTACTTATGCGTCTAGGTCTAAAAATAAAAGTTCTACCAGAATCCTGTTCCTTCCTCCCTGGCGGCGGAAGTGTTCACAGTACACCCGAAATGGCGCAAAGGAAATGACTCGAATAATAATAGCTCTTTTATTCTGGGACATACATAAACATGCTGTCATTTCCGCCTCTTTCCTGAATGAAAATGACGGAAAATAATGAATACTCTCCACCTTAATGTAATAATAATAATAATAATAATAATAATAATAATAATAATAATAATAAATTTTCCTGCAGCTCAGTGCTATATACAAATATAGAATGAACGTATTCAATAGAATAAAATACATTTGCAAGAGGAAATGATGCATTATAGGTCTAGCTGTAAGGAATATGTCAGGTAATCGAATAACTTTTTCCGTCGGCAACACTAATTTTAGTGGAATTAAATAAAGAGTCATACACACTGAAATCTCTAATGAAAAGGACTTACTGAAGTCTCTAGTATAAAGGCCTTACTGAAGTCTCTAACAAAAAGGACTTACTGAAGTCTCTAGAAAAGGACTCACTGCAGTCTCTAAAAAATGGGACAGTAACGTCTCTAATAAGAAGGTCTTACAGAAGTCTCTAATCATAAGGACTCACTGAAGTCTGTAACAAAAAGGACTTAGTGAAGTCTCTAATCACAAGGACTTACAAAAGTCTCTAATAAAAAGGACTTGCTGAAGTCTTTAATGAAAGGACTTAGTGAAGTCTCTGGCATAAAGGCCTTACTGCAGTCTCTAAAAAAAAGGACTTGTTGAAGTCTCTAATAAAAAGGACTTAGTGAAGTCTCTAATGAAAAGGACTTACTGAAGTCTCTAATAAAAAGGACTTACTGAAGTCTCTGGTATAAAGGCCTTACTGAAGTCTCTAATAAAAAGGACTTAGCGAAGTCCCCAATAAAAAGGACTTCCTGAAGTCTCTAGTAAAAAGGCCTTACTGAAGTCTGTAATGAAAAGGACTTACTGAAGTCTCTAATAAAATGGACTTAGTGAAGTCTCTCCTAAAGAGGACTTACTGAAGTCTGTAATAAAAAGGACTTATTGAAGTCTCTAATAAAAAAGGAATTACTGAAGTGTTTATTAACAAGGACTTCAGGATGTGGATGAACCAAAAGTCCACTTAAAAATCTGCAGACGATCGATCAGGCAGGCGCCATTTGCAAACTGCGACTAAAAGGTAAAAAAAAAAAAAAAAAAAAACCTTTGCAAATATTCCACCGATGCGAGATTGACATCAATACCCCGAATAAGGTAACACAACAAACAGAAACAAAAGTTTGTTTCCTTAAACCACGTATAACACCCTCAATATAACATACAGTACAACCAAAAGACAATAAACATGCTCTCCCTAGTTGGACTAGCTCCCTAATAATGCGCCCCCCAACAACATAACAAAGGAGATGGGATGCTTTTCACGTTAATGTGTGAATACATCAGCGAAGGTCCTCATAAAGATGAAAAAAATAATAAAAAAAAAAACTCATTGTTTTAACAGCTTCTTCCTGGTAATTGAATAGACAAGATGGGGATCGCGTTTCCGTACCGAGTTTGCTCGTTGGAACTCATGTCTTGCTCATTTGCATGAGCGCATTTGTTAGCAACAAAAGAAAGGAAGAGTTTAACGTATATTATTAACTTTGCTGAAGACAAAGAAGAAGATTAACTTTACTACATTAAACATGCTCACTACGGCATTCAGACATGAAAGACAATAATGAGTTGGCCAAACTTCTGTCTAGTGAACATGCACATAGGCCTAACGCATTCCCCAGCTACAATTTTAAAAACCGCAGCTTTAACAGCGAAGATTTCTCTCATTAAAACATGCCGCATATTGGTACCATATTTTTACGTATTAAAGCATAAAAAAACAAAGTCTTATTCAAACCGCATTTCAGTAAACATGCACATAAGCCTAGTTTTCCTCAGAAAACCATATGAAGAAGTTCCCTCATTCATCAAAGATCTGCTCCCCTAGCGCATGAACCCTCCTTTTATGCGTTCATGCTCATGCGTGTCATTTAAATTTTTGCGCAGGCGCAGACGGAAAAAAACCAAATGGCTCGACTTACTTGTCATACAAGGAGAGTACATTTGGTAAGCCTGGCTGTCCCTGCCAGTGCTAATGAAGCAATTCCCAACCGGTTCCCGGCGATTCTTCTTCACGCTGAACCAGACGTAACGCGGAGCACAAGCCTGCGAAGAACATCAGAATGCTAAGTCATGACACAAGGGGGAAAGTTAGGATGTAATTTGTGCATATGTGGTATTAGATGTGTTTGTGAGGGTATGTAAATGTATGCGTATTTGTACATATTTTTGTAAGGATGTATGCATTTGTATGGCAAATACTAGTTTCGTTAATAGCTCAGTTATTTCACCGTGAAATTTTCAAATAACTTTAGTATTTCAAAAGTTGATAATGTTGATAATTATGGTAGGTTCCTTAAAACCATGTAAAATAAGCAGTAATTATGCGTTTAAAGAATCTTTTAATTCACCAAAATCTAAGGGTACTATTTATATTTATAATATATTTATACTTATAATAAATGTACCACAAATGACACTGTATGTATAATCTGTTTTTAAGTTCATCAGCGTC
>NC_089780.1:23157665-23172665 GCF_040412425.1 Macrobrachium rosenbergii
ATTACAGTAGTTTATTATGTGAATAAAAATGGAAAGGTGGTAATTTTTGAATGCTCATTTTCTATCATTATCGTTCATGCATCAATACGAAACAAATCAGAGATTCCATCGACTTCCAAAGCCAGAGAACGAAAGTATATGAGAAGAGAAACAGAGAATAAAAGGAAAAAGAAGTATTCTAAAACAGAAAACACACCAAAATAATAGATAAAAAAATAACAAAAACTCGAAAAGCTCGAACAAAATAAAATACGTGTTTAAAAGACACCAAAATAATAAACAAAAAATACCAAACGCTTCAATTTAAACAAGTCATTCGTAGCTTCCGCCTTACGTAAGATTCCAACTACAAAATCCCATTTGAATCCAAACGGACGAAACAAAAAGCAAAGAAGACGGATCATTATGAAACGTGGAGGCATCGGATAGGCCCCAGATTTGTTCCGGACTAGACAGGAACACCAAATTAAACTTGTAACCGCGCGTTTTCGATCGCTATCGAGACGCCATCGACATACTGATTACCGTGGGAGGTGAGTCTCTCTCTCTCTCTCTCTCTCTCTCTCTCTCTCTCTCCTGTGGTGTGCAGACTGGGAATTCTGATGCTTATTATTATTATTATTATTGCCATCAGTAATACTGTCATTATTATTATTATTTTTATTATTATAATTATTATCGTAATAATAATATCTATTATTACGAATACTGTCATGCAATCATTGTACAAGGAATTAAACTGACGTAAAGACTTTTGATATTCACTCTGGTTAAATTAAAATCAAATTAATGAATATTTCATAATTACTTGATATTAATATATAATAATGCTTATGATATTGTAGTAATACAGTGTATTTGACAGGTCTTTAACATATTAACTATGACAGTTATCTTCAAATATCTAAACATAAAAGATGGAAAAGGTTAAAACTATTTTTCCATCCTGCAAAAAAATATAAATTAAATATTTCATGGAACAAAAGTAAAATTTAACCCGGAAATATGAGCTTGTTATTGAATAAATACAACTCTTATTGCGTGCCAACATTCCACGACATTAAGGCGGGCGAGAGAGAGAGAGAGAGAGAGAGAGAGAGAGAGAGAGAGAGAGAGAGAGAGAGAGAGAGAGAGAGAGAGAGAGAGAGAGACTAGACCCTCTTCAAATGCTTGAGAACTAATATTGAGGATGGCACCAGTCATACCTTGACTTAAGATAAAGAAATATTAATCCTATATTTATGACTAACGAAGAGCAAATTTAAGAATGATGGTATAAGACAAAAAAAAAAAAAGAGAGAGAGAGATAAGAATGGACATCCTACGTAAGAGATAAGAAGGAGAGTTGTTTATTTCCATGCCATGTCGTATAATGAAAAAAAGGTTCCATCGTTATTCATTTAGCGCTGAGGTCAAGTGGCTGGCTAATATTGGCCCACTTCAAGGGTTCCTCTTCGTAAAGTTGCTATGGGATCTATGGGCTTGTATTCTCTCTCTCTCTCTCTCTCTCTCTCTCTCTCTCTGTGTGTGTGTGTGTGTGTGTGTGTGTAATTCTAATAGCCACAATGCCCTCTTGTGGCTATTAGAATTATATATGTGTCTGGTAAAAGTGACCAGTAGATTCTACATATATATATATATATATATATATATATATATATATATATATATATATATATATATATATATATATAGTATATACAGTATATATATAATTATAAAGGTATATGTTACTGTCTTTCATCTTCAATGTTAAACCTATGTGACCTCAAAATCAGTCGGGCAATTAATATTCAATTACTATGAACGTTTACTCTCTCTCTCTCTCTCTCTCTCTCTCTCTCTCTCTCTCTCTCTCTCTCTCTCACACACACACACACACACACACACACTTTCTACTTTTAAATAATTATAGATGTTATTGTCTTTCATCTTCAATGTTAAACCTATGTGACCTCAAGACTGACCTTCAAATCAGTGGAGCAATTAATATTCACTTACTATGAAACGTTTACTTTCTCTCTCTCTCTCTCTCTCTCTCTCTCTTCTTATTCTTCTTGTAAAACCATAACTTAACAGCTGTTTCTCTTTAGGGGCATCATTTCCTGTCCCCCTCCCCCGCCTCTCTCTCTCTCTCGGGATTATTTATTCCCTTCGGAATCATTCATTTTTTCTATCTTTGAGACAAATTCGTTTCCTTGGGAAACATCTCTGCTCTCTCTCTCTCTCTCTTGGGATTATTTATTTCCTTCGGAAACAAACTTCTTTTTTCTCCTCAAGACAAATTTATTCCCTTTGGAAACATTCTCTCTCTCTCTCTCTCTCTAACAGAAAATTTGTTCTCTTCGGAAATCTCTCTCTCTCTCTCTCTCTCTCTCTCTCTCTCTCTCTAAGACAAATTAACACCCCTGGAGAACATCCCTGCTCCTCTCTCTCTCTCTCTCTCTCTCTTCTCTCTCTCTCTCTCTCTCTCTCTCTGTATGTACGCATGCGCGCGCATAAGTCATCTCGCTAATTGTGATAGACGGGGAAAACTTTCGCTTTGATCCCCCCCCTAAAAAGTTCATCTAAGAAATTGGCCCTAATACTTCGGGGATCATTCCCGCGTGTTATATTGGAAGTTTCGACCCTGGGGGGACTCCCCCCGCCAGCCATTTAAGGAATTAAGGAACGTCTACAAATCACAAGAGAGAGAGAGAGAGAGACTGAGTGTCTGTTTTGATTGTCAGCAAGCCCGTGTTCCTGGCTGCTTGCTTGCAGATTGTAAATGCTTTATTTATCCAGCAATTCTGTTCGTAAGCTCCGCAACCTTTAACTCCTGATATGTCTTCGAGATTAAGCTTAGCATTTATTAAACTTAGCTTTTAAGTGGTTTGGTCTGGTTGAAAGAGGATGACCTCTGTAAATGGAATGTCTGTCAGTCTTTTAGTTTTCTGTAGTTAGTTTGGGTTCTGCGGTGAAGCCTGGATGGTTTCAAGCTATGAATCACCTAGATTTGTAGGTTAAATCTACATGATTTAATCTATAAATCTTCTTAAAACCAGGAAGATTAAACAGCCACAATATAATTTCAATCTAGATTATTTAAAGCTATAAATCACCGAGATTTACAGTTAAATCTAGATGATTTAATCTATAAATATTCTAAAAATGAGAAGATTAAACATCTAGAATACATGTTAAATCTACATGATTTAATCTATAAATCTTCTAAAAACCACATGATTAAACAGCCACTGTTTTAATAAAAAAAATAGATACCACGGAGCATAGGAGATTTATAGATTAAATCTAGATGATTCAGTCATAAATCTTCCAAAAACAAGAAAGATTAAACAGCCAGAATATAGATTAAATCTAGATGATTTAATCTATAACTCTTCTAAAAATGAAGATTAAACAGACAATATTTTAATAAAAAAATACGTACCACAGAGCAAAACAAATATTTACACCTATTAATATCAGACCGCACTTTGGTAAGATGGCACCAACACCTTAAAAATCAGCCCGATTCCAAAAATAAAAGATATAGATGGTCTTTTAACACTTTTAGCCCAAGTAAGCCAACCGCTTTTGAAGTGAAGGGGTTCAGCCAACCTCTTTTGAGGTTAAGGGGTTGAGAAACGAGCATGTTTACTTCTGCTTCGAAACTCGGGGAAGAGAACCAATTGGTAAGATATGGTTTCCACAATATCTGTGGAATGATTGTCTTTTATTTATATATACAACCATTAAAAGGAGAATTTTGCTTGACAGTCTTCCACGAAATAGAATATTATACTGGTTGTATATAACCATTAAAAAATATACCTTTGCTTAACAGCCTTTCGCGAAATAGAACATTGTACTGATTGCATATAACCATTAAAAAATATACTTTTGCTCAACAGTCTTCCACGAAATAGAATATTATACTGACTGTATATAACCATTAAAAAGTAGATTTTTGCTAAACAGTCTTCCACGAAATAGAATATTATGTACTGACTGTATATAACAATAAAAAAATATATTTTTGCTTAAGTCTTCCACGAAATAGAATACTATACTAATTGCACATAACCATTAAAAAGTAGATTTTTGCTTAAGTCTTTCGAGAAATCGAATATTATAGTGAGAACGCAAAAGGCAGAGAACAAAACGGGAGTTGAAGCAAATCGAAATAAATTAATGTTTATGTGCTTAAACAAACTTTCAAACACCCTATCAAAATAACGCAAAACACTAGACTGTGAAAAGCAATGTTTAGAACGCAGATGAAGGGTCTCAGGTAAAGTAATTAATATAACATCAGAAACAGACTGAGACATAACGGCAAAGATTTTACTCAGCCGAAATGTAATTGAAATCAGTGTTGAATGTTTCGAAAATCTAATACGGTATGATTAACAATACTTTAATGAGTGTTCAAATCTATACGTCTATTGCGCAAGTGATAATGTATGTGCATACAATACTAGTGTATGTGATAATGCATGTGCATACAATGCTAGTGTATGTGATAATGTATGTGCATACAATGCTAGTGTATGTGATAATGTATGTGCATACAATGCTAGTGTATGTGATAATGTATGTGCATACAATACTAGTGTATGAGATAATGTATGTGCATACAATGCTAGTGTATGTGATAATGTATGTGCATACAATGCTAGTGTATGTGATAATGTATGTGCATACAATACTAGTGTATGTGATAATGTATATGCATACAATGATAGTGTATGTGATAATGTATGCGCATACAATACTAGTGTATGTGATAATGTATGTGTATACGATATACTAGTGTATGTGATAATGTATGTGTACATTCAGTACTAGGTAAGGTTACAATATACGAATGTATAAACTAATTGATCACAAATGAAAAATCATACAAAATATAAAACATTTTGTGTCTACAAAGATACTTGTATACAGAAAATGTTTGTGCTAGCATATTTATGATTTATTTGTGATGTCGAATGGTCTACTTTCATATTTGCATACAGAAAATGTTTGTGTTAAAATATTTGTAAATTACGATTTTCTTTTATAATCTCTTTTCGTATTTTCTCTCCCTATTCCTTCAAGGACATTCGGGCTATTTATGGCTATTTATTATCCCCGTGTGCATATTACCACCACCATAACTGTATATTTATAGTTCACGCCTTTTCTTTATTTTTCTTTCCCTTTCCGTTTTCCGTCTTCTTTGTTTACTTTTCCCCCCTTCATTTTTTTCCGCTTTCTCTGGTCATTCTCTATCCCCCCCCCCCCCCTCTCTCTCTCTCTCTCTCTCTCCCCTATGCGTTCTATCCCCCAACCTTCTTCCTTCTTCCGTACCTCCCCTCGTTATCAAAATATTCCTTCCCCCTTGTAAAAACATCGGCGCTTTCACGGCCACCGGGGAGAGAGAGAGAGAGAGAGAGAGAGAGAGAGAGAGAGAGAGAGAGAGAGAGAGAGAGAGAGAGAGAGAGTATTCGGGGACGATTTTAAATCTTTAAATAATTAAGTGTCTGTTAAATAACTGTACATCTAAATTTATTAGATAAATACAATATACTTCTGCTTTCACGACTACCAGGAGAGAGAGAGAGAGAGAGAGAGAGAGAGAGAGAGAGAGAGAGAGAGAGAGAGAGAGTATTCAGGAATGATTTTAAATCTTTAAATAAATATACACTCAAGTCTCTTAAATAACTGTACATCTAAATTTATTAAATAAATATAAAATACATCTGCTTTCACGGCCACCAGGAGAGAGAGAGAGAGAGAGAGAGAGAGAGAGAGAGAGAGAGAGAGAGAGAGAGAGAGTAGTCAGGAATTCAGGAACGATTTTAAATCTTTAAATAAATATACATATAAATCTGTTATCTTAGCACACGCGAATTTTGCTTAAGTAAATTTAGATATGTAAATTTTCACACTGGAAAAATATGTAGGCTACTATCTTAAAGATTTTAAATTTGAATGTTTTTTAGAAATTCAAAATAATGTTGCAATGAAATTCTTTGTAATCATTAAGGCAATTTGATCCTTTTTATATTTTTATTGGTATTCATTTTTTTTATTTGTCTATCTGCTTGTTTGTTGATGGACGTTTATTATTTATTTTATTGTTATTTTCATTTGTATTTTGGGCATATCATTTTTTACATGCAGGAATCTGATTAGGTAGAACTTTCATCTGTACGTTAATAATGAATCCTTTAACTCTTTTTATAATAATAATAATAATAATAATAATAATAATAATAATAATAATAATAATAATATATCGACAGATCGCATATAAAACGAAGATTTACAGATTAAAATTTGGCTTATTATTATTATTATTATTATTATTATTATTATTATTATTATTATTATTAAAAAAGAAAGGTTGAAGTGTTAAGTAAACCCATCCTAATAAAGCAATCTCCCAAACCCTGCCATATATACATTTTACAATGACCTAAAAACAGCCCAAATGTATTCTCTAATACCTTTAGGCTATTAAAAAAAACCATTTCCCCTTATAACTAACATCAGATAAATTCGACTCTTTTCCTCCTCAATCTTTAAAAGGGTTACGCTCGGGTTTCACTCAAGGTCGACCTTGGATTTCGAGGATTAAGCTCCACCGTCGAGGACTAATTCGAGGAAATTGAAAAGGCTTGACTTTCAGAGAGGTCAAGTTGCTAATCAATCACGCGATGGGAGAGGCTGGTAATTGATTGATAGGAGAGTTGACGGGCTGGTTGCATGAAAACGTCTTAAAATGGAAGAAACAATAATAATAATAATAATAATAATAATAATAATAATAATAATAATAATAATAATAATAATAATAATAATAAATGGTTGTAATAGGTTTCAAAGGCAGTAGGTTTTGAAGGATACAAGTATATTTATACCTTGTTTGCAGTAAATGAGTACCCAAAACTATTTTTGTGCCAAAGTTTATCCATAAGAACAAAGGAATGTATATATATATATATATATATATATATATATATATATATATATATATTTTTATATATTTTTTATATATACAGATATATACATATATATATATATATATATATATATATATATATATATATATATATATATATATATATATATTATATACACACATTCTGTATACATATGTATACATGCATGTATATATACATATATATTAAATACACATTCTACATACATACATACATACATACATAAATACAAATATATATTGTATATACATATAAATATATATATATATATATATATATATATATATATATATATATATATATATATATATATATATATACAAACAAAACATCAAAGAGGACACACACCAAAGGAAAAGGTAAGATCTCATACTTTCCACGGACGATCGTAAGAACCCGATGGCAGCTATAAATTTCTTCTCCCCCTTCTCCCCTCCCAAATCTTTCTCATCACTCAGACGTCTATTGGTCTTTGAATGCCGAGGGGAGAGAGAGAGAGAGAGAGAGAGAGAGAGAGAGAGAGAGAGAGAGAGAGAGAGAGAGAGAGAGAGGAGGGGATGGGTTATTGGTACCATAACGACAATAATGTCCATCACTGCAGGTAATATAATGCTATTAGCAATAGTGAAAAAGATAACAAAAATATTATTATTGTTTAAGAATCTAAAGGAATATTACAGTTGTATTTCGTCTTTCCTTTTGGTTATCACAATTACATATGTATCTAGTGAAAAGTGACCAATACACGAGATAAGAAGTTACAATGATAGATGGCTACAACCAAACATTTGCTTAGAATAATAATAATAATAATAATAATAATAATAATAATAATAATAATAATAATAATAATAATAATGTCTCAAGTCCCATCTCTCCAGATGCATGATAACTGTTATTATCATTATCAAAGCTAAAGCGGTAGTAGAATAGATTATGCAACACGAAAAGAACGAGCAACAAAATAAAGACAAAATCTCTGTAAAGCACAGAGAGATATAAAAATAAATATATACAATCCAACAAACAAAAACATACAGAAAAAAACAGGAAAAAACAATTCCACTAGACATCCATAAAAACGCAAGAAATAGATAAATAAATAAATAAATAAATAAATAAATAAATAAAACTGAAAGCCACGTCCCACAGCAATCCTCCTTCATACAAGAAGAGAATATTCCTGCCCATTTTGACTCTCGCTTCTTAAACAAAGGAACGGAAATGGAACTCGTATTTACGATCGATCTGCCAAAAGCTTCTCTAGAGCTTTTTACCCCGAGTCCCTAAAAGCATCATAAAATTAGGGATCTCTCCTCGAGGGCCAGTTTCTGGCGATTAAATAAAAGGTGGGCGGAGAGGAATAAGGTCTGAGCTCGCCGGAAGTCGAGTGAGTCAGATTTGTGCGAATTTTACGCGACATTTGGCAAGATGAATCATTTAATAAGATGGGCTGATATCAGGTAAACTGTCATATCTGGGAAAAAATAAAGAAAAAGGGTAACTTAGGTAAACAAGTCAGCTTCGTTTTTATCAGAACCGAGAGGTTACCGTCCGCAGAAGTTAATTTTATATATATAAGTACGTATACATACACGCACACATAAATATATATATACATTTGTGTATATGTTTGTGTGTGTTATTTATATAAACTAGACGTAAAGAGTTTTAATCAGACCGATATACCGATTCGGGAAGCACAAATTAATATACGAGTAGGCATAAAAAGATTTTCTTAAGGTACGTAATATATCCAAGTGGACCCATTTAATGGAATTAATCCTAGGAGCAAGAGCCCGTGCCAGCATATGGCTGATGTAAACTGACACATAAAAACAAGTAGAAATTAACGGTAGACATTTCTTTTAATTTTAATTCTGCCGTTATGAATATAAGGGTCGGTTACAGGAGGTCTACAGGCAATGGCATAATAATAATAATAATAATAATAATAATAATAATAATAATAATAATAATAATAATAATAATCGGCAGCATCATCATCATCATCATCATCATCATCATCATAATAATAATAATAATAATAATAATAATAATAATAATAATAATAATAGTTATTATTATATTATGTGTATCCATTCATAAGGAAGAAGTTACAACGACTTTAACTCGGTAAGAAAAATTTCACAGAAAAAAAAATACACCATAAGCCAAACCCCAGGAAAACAGCACCCGAGAAGGGCAAAGGTAAGACAAAACCCAGCCATTACGGGATAGGACCTGACGGCCTTCTGAGAAATTAAAATTCCGTCGGTCCTACCCTCGCCCCCACCCCGAAAAAATAATGACGACATATCTCGGACCGATAAGAGAGAGAGAGAGAGAGAGAGAGAGAGAGAGAGAGAGAGAGAGAGAGAGAGAAATCACGCTTTTCAGAACTGGCGAGAACGAAAGAGAGAGAGAGAGAGAGAGAGAAATGCACGCTTTTCAGAATCAGAGAGAGAGAAATGCAGCTTTTCAGAATCAGAGAGAGAGAGAGAGAAATGCACGCTTTTCAGAATTGGAGAGAGAGAGAGAGAGAGAGAGAGAGAGAGAGATAGCTTTCAGAATAGAGAGAGAGAGAGAGAGGCACGCTTTTCAGAACTGGCGAGAGAGAGAGAGAGAGAGAGAGAGAGAGAGAGAATTGCATACTTTTCGAATTGGAAAGAAAGAGAGAGAAATGGACGCTCTTCACATTTGGATTATAAGAGAGAGAGAGAGAGAGAGAGAGGGTCAAAGCCAATGAGGAAACGCATTCCAGCCGACTCCCAGATGGAGAAGGGTCCCCCAACCCCAAAATATCTAACACCCCTCTCCCCTCCCCTCCTTTTCCCCCCACATCCACAGGGGGGTCCATGTCAGCCTCCCAAATATATCACTGATATCATGTTGATTCCGGATATGCAAAATGAAGGACCCAAAAGATAGACGGTTCATTTCGCGGTGGCTAATGCGGCTTCTGAAGATTACGCTCCTGTTGGTATTTCTCTCTCTCTCTCTCTCTCTCTCTCTCTCTCTCTCTCCCTTTCTGAAGGTGTTACTAGTATTTCTCTCCAGCTCTCTCTCGTGAAAGTGCTGCGGAACCTCGGCTTCTCTCTCTCTCTCTCTTTCTGAAGGTGTTACTAGTATTCTCTCTCGCTTGCTCTCTCTCTTTGTCTCGTGAAGGTGCTGCGAGACCTCGGCTTCTCTCTCTCTCTCTCTCTCTCTCTCTCTCTCTCTCTCTCTCTCTCTCTCTCTCTCAAATATTGAAGATCATGCGCATCTCTCTCTCTCAATGCAATTTTAAAGATTATGTACCTCTCTCTCTCTCTCTCTCTCCCACAGTATTGAAGATCATGCACATCTCTCTCTCACTCAATGCAATTTTAAAGATCATGCACCTCTCTCTCTCTCTCTCTCTCTCTCTCTCTCTCTCTCTCTCTCTCTCTCTCTCTCTCTCTCCTACGAAAAGACAGCGTGAACTTCACAACCCGCTGATAATTCCTCGGAGAGAGAGAGAGAGACCCTTCACGGAGATGCCCCACATCACTAAACGAACAGACCGACTTCTGAGATGTCATAGCGACGCTAAAGTTATGCTAATCTATCCCTCAACACAAGACTCTCTTGTATCAGGGCTGAACGCTTTAAAAAATGTTCTTCTTTAACATTCGAGAACATTTTGGGCTGTTCACTTATCACCACTGCGGTCCTCGGTCATTTGAACAAGATACTCCTTGACACATCGGTTATAATCATTGAAGGGCATGATTGCTTGATGTCGAAATCGTTGTGCAGTGCTTGTTGCATGCGCTGTATGTATGTATGTATGTAAGTGTATGAATGTGTATATGTAAGTATTTGTATATATATACAACATATTTACACACATATATATATGTATATATATAGTTTATGTACATATATATATATAATTATATTTATATACATATACAAATATTTATACGTATATATATATATATATATATATATATATATATATATATATATATATATATATAGAGAGAGAGAGAGAGAGAGAGAGAGAGAGAGAGAGAGAGAGAGAGAGAGAGAGAGAGAGAATCCATACACTATAAACAGACTTACATGTATACACATTTACAAGCTATCATACACCATAAAATTAAGAGATCATCCAAAACAATAAGTTTCAAGAGAAATAACATGAGAGAGAGAGAGAGAGAGAGAGAGAGAGAGAGAGAGAGAGAGAGAGTCGAAGGTAGGGGCGAGTTAGAGAGAGATAGCTTGGAGGCGTAACAGAGCATTTCAGCGCTAATGACAAACCATTTAGGACAGACTCTCTCTCTCTCTCTCTCTCTCTCTCTCTCTCTCTCTCTCTCTCTCTCTCTCTCAAAGGACCTTGTTTAACACCTTCCTTCCTCCGGAAATACTAAACGGATGACGCTATCCTTCCACTGGGAGGATTCAAAAATCGAGAACTGTAAGCCACTCCTTATTTACGTTTCACTCAGCGCATATTTCTTGAAAGAGCTTTTCCCGTAGATTCATTTATTCACGCCCCAATGAATCATATCTGACAGGGGGCCAGATTCGAGGGGTATTTAAAAATTCGTGACGCATTGCGCTGTCGATTCCATTTATTTTTTCTTTTTCTGGTTTTTAATTTGTAGTTTGTTTAGGTTCTCAGTGTTCATATATTCCCCTCTCTATCTATGCACGCACACACACATATAATATATATATATATATATATATATATATATATATATATATATATATATATATATATATATATATATATATATATATATATATATATATATATATATATATATATATATATATGTGTGTGTGTGTGTATCTCAAATTTTTCTGTTTTCAATTGTATATCTTATTTAATTTTCCAATTTTAATCTCTCATATATATATACGTGTGTGTGTGTATGTGTATATATAATATATATATGTAGTACATATACATGTGTATAGATATGCCTACGACCCACCACATTACATTAACTACTAGATACTTAATTCCATGCTTAGTCATCATCCTATATTCAAAAGACTCGCCTTCTCTTTAATGAATTCTAAAGAGAAAAAACCACAAACGGCCAGATTAAACAAACTCGAAGGAAACACCTGTCCATCAGGAGATCTGTCAATCACCAAACTTATTAGCATCACGAAGCGTTACCATCTCCCATCCATTCCCATAAACATGGGAGCCATTATGACGTCGAGAGAAACCGTCCGAATTAAATACTAATTGGACGGGCCGATAGGATCTTTCCTACCAAGTTAAACCTCGCTGCTGCTTCTTCAGCGTCGCCTACAGCAGCAGCAGCCTGGGCACACCTGTCCTTTCCCCTGTCCGTAAATAAAGCACCTGTCTGTTCTTTGGTGGTTGGTACCGTCAAGACAGAGCGATTTTTATTGGAAATGGAGAGAATAAAAGGTCTTACGGAGATACGGAGAGCGAGTGATCCTCGTTCGTTAGCGAATAAACACACGTGCAAATCGTCCTAGGATTCATCCAGTCGCTGTGTTAACGAAGGTTTTAACGACTAGGCTTTAACGACTCGGGTTTATAGCTCCTTTTCCACGGTTACGTCAGAAAAATGGGGAGGTTTTTTAATCGGACGATGAGGATCCATGATAATGGATGTTACGCTGGTACGCAATTACGCTGGAAAATTGAGAGAGAGAGAGAGAGAGAGAGAGAGAGAGAGAGAGAGAGAGAGAGAGAGAAGTTCCAGGAATCGAACGATCAAGGTTCGAGATAAGTCACCGACCTCCGGCAGCACTTATGGAAGCTTATCAGTTTGTACCATGAGTGTCCAGTGTTGGGATAAACATGTTGTTGACCCATCAGATTTCTATACACACACACACACACAGAGAGAGAGAGAGAGAGAGAGAGAGAGAGAGAGATGTTGCTTTGATTATCAGACTAAGAGATCTTGGTTGATCTCTTATCATTAAATAATAATAATAATAATAATAATAATAATAATAATAATAATAATAATATAATAATATTTACTTCCCATCTTTTCTTTCAAATGAGCAATAATATTCTTCAGGAGCTTGATCCATTGCCACTCAACCTTCCAAATAGTATGGTGTTTATTAAATAATAATAATTAATAATTAATAAAAATGCATTAAAATGTAAGAGAATAGTAGGGTAATAATGCAATAATAATAATAATAATAATAATAATAATAATAATAATAATAACAAATGCGTGAAATACAGAAGAAAAAAATCGAGCGTACAATATCCACGTAGCAACAGGTCGCGAGAGAGGCTTAACTAAAAGTACACAGACCCTGCCTTGTTGGAAAGGCAGTACTTTAAAAGATAATTAAGTACTCTACTAACCGACTGGCACATACATTCTAAATGCGCCGGCGCGCACGCACACAACGCGCTACTGTGTGTGAGAGTGAGTGTGTGATCGTACGTCAAAGACGCGAGTTTAATTCGCCCAGAAACAAAACATCACATTCAGTGATTGCCATTCAGTGGTGGAAGTTAAGGTAATGCAATGCATCGCTGCCCTCAAACGATTCACCTCGAATTTGGCTGATTTGTCTATATTTTCATCTATTTATTTATTCGTTCATAAATTTCTCCTTTTTTTTTTCCTATCTCTGTATTTCGTATTATCTTCTGTGGCTTCTTTCAAATAAACACTGTAATATTCTCTGGGAGCTCGAATTTAAAGTCATTGGTTTATCTTAGTAGTAATAATAATAATAATAATAATAATAATAATAATAATAATAATAATAATAATAATAATAATAATAATAATAATAATATTTTATTATTATTATTATTATTATTATTATTATTATTATTATTATTATTTCTGACCCAACATTGTGCAACTCCAACTTTTCGGAAAATCGCTGTAGCAGGAATTGAAAAAGTAAATATAGAAGGAAAACACAATCAACAAAGTAAACAGAAAGAAGATTAAAAGCGGAATTAAAAAGTAAATGGAAATATTAAAATAAAATTAAAAATCAGAGAGCAGGAATAAAACAGAATTATAAAGTAAATAGAAAGAATAAAGTAAAATTAAAAAGTAAACACAAAGAAAAACAAAATCAGAATTAAAAAGCAGACAGAAAGAATCAAGGCAGAATTCAAAAGTGCTTCCGAACGCGTACACCAGCTACCGTGTTCCCCACGAATGAAGATATTAGGCCGCCCTCCAGAGAGAGAGAGAGAGAGAGAGAGAGAGAGAGAGAGAGAGAGAGAGAGAGCCTCAAAATTAGCATAAAAAGGGTGCAAATAGGCCTAAAAGCGTCCGTGCTGTCTCTCGGTACTTCCAAATATAGATTCAGAAGGATAGAGTAATTTCCGAAAATTGGGGGATGGGGAAGGATTCCTTCCATAGTCCTTCGCATAACTTGGAAGGATACGCGTTCTTGCGTCTGTAGGCTTAGCGTATTTTGCGTAAAGGGGTATATCTACGCAGGGAGAGGTTATGTCCTAAATTACATTATTAAGTATAAAATTAGATTAGGTTAGTCATACAGTGTAAAATAATATTCACTGTAACTCTTGAGTGGAATAAGGGAATTATTATTATTATTATTATTATTATTATTATTATTATTATTATTATTATTATTATTATTATTATTATTATTATTATTATGCCAACTGCATGATTATGTCAGGATAGCTTCAGACTCATGTTGGGCTAACTGTAAAAGGCTAACTTTCGAATCGCGCTTGAAGCTAACTCCAAAATTATTAGGGAAGCCTAACACCAAAATCTGCATTAACTCAACTCCTCCTAAATTATGTCATTTTAACACTAACATTTCATTTGAGAGAGAGAGAGAGAGAGAGAGAGAGAGAGAGAGAGAGAGAGAGAGAGAGAGAGAGAATTCTAAACTATGCAAGCTGAAATAACAAGAAATTTCATATGCACCTTTCACTAACAAAATCAGAAAACTAAAACACAACACCACTTTCCAGTACAACGCCAACAAACAGCACCCAATCACTCAATCAAATACAATCAGGGAACTAAAATAC
>NC_089780.1:23177665-23200165 GCF_040412425.1 Macrobrachium rosenbergii
GATACGGGGAGGTGGACTCTCCTTCTGTTTTCGTGGCTTCCAAACTTGGAGCTCTCTCTCTCTCTCTCTCTCTCTCTCTCTCTCTCTCTCTCTCTCTCTCTCTCTCTCTCTCTCTCTCAGTTCGTTAACTGGTTCGTTAGTAGTTTTTTTGTGTGTGTGTTTTTTTTTTTAATTTGTTGAACATCTTTATTATATATTTCAGATACGAGGAGATGAACTCGGTTTCCAAACTTGGGTCTCTCTCTCTCTCTCTCAGTTCGTTAATTGGTTCGTTAGTTTTTTTTTTTTTTTGCTTTTATCTGTTGAACATCTTTACTATTTTCGATTCTCACGGGTCGTTTTTCGCTTCTTAACTTGGATCTCATTATTTGGTTTTTATCTAATTTTTATTTATCAAAATTCTTACTAAATATTTCACTTTATTATGATAATAACAAACTTTTCCTCGAATTCCATATTCCCTTCCCCTCTCTCTCTCTCTCTCTCTCTCTCTCTCTCTCTCTCTCATGCATATTTTATTTACACCTGAAATATTACTCACCAATCATCTTTTAATAGGAAACTGACACAAAAAAAGACGATATATTGATATGCACAGATAACTTGCTTTTAAATCATATATTACACTTGGTCACCTTGGTCAGGTTAAGTATATTAATCGCTAGTGTAAAACTCTTTAGACAACGTTAGACAACGTAGCCATAGAATGACAGTAAAATTACTGCTTTTCATAATGAGCTTTTAAAATAACCATAATCTTGCCCATAAAGCTTCAACAGAGCAGATTAGTCATGTACAAATAATGTTAATATTATTATTATTATTTCAGCCACTCGCAATATATGTGTGCATGTATGTATGTGTGCAGCAAGTTTATATCTATATCCAAAGACTATATTGAGCAAATTTTCCATTTTCATATTCCATTAAAATAATTGTGAAATATGCTCTACTTAACTAAAAAAATAAATCTAAAATCATAAGATAAACAATCAAATCACAATCAAATATGCGAAACTGTTTAGTATATGAGAATAAGAAAAGAAAGGCAATAATTGAGAGGAAAAACAAATAAATACAGAGAAATTATTTCTGCAATTGCTTGCTGAGAAAGTTCTCCCCGAATCGCGCTGAGCGAATCGAACATTACCCATTTATCAACGGTACATTGAGAGGTCGCCTTATGACGCCATCAGGCCAGCCAGTTCTCTCTCTCTCTCTCTCTCTCTCTCTCTCTCTCTCTCTCTCTCTCTCTCTCTCTCTCTCTCTCTCAGTTAGTTAACTGGTTCGTTAATAGTTTCTTTTTGCGTGTGTTTTTTTTTATTTGTTGAACATCTTTGTTATATTTAAGATACGAGGAGATGAACTCTCTTGGCTTCCAAACTTGGGTGTCTCTCTCTCTCTCTCTCGCCTTAAATGTCAAAATGACCTGGAATGCAAACCAGAGACAGTCGCTTTATGACGTCATTACGTCCTCTCTCTCTCTCTCTCTCTCTCTCTCTCTCTCTCTCTCTCTCTCTCTCCTTACAATAAGAGTTGAAATAACCTGGAATGTATATACACACCAGAGCTCACAGTATACTTCCAGTACAGATTCAAACACATGAAAACCTGAATGAATTATAAGCAAAATTAATTATCACTGATGTAGGGCATTAAAAAAATTAATGTCTTGATTTTTATTTATCAGACGAATTAATCTTAATAAATTATACGTAAAAGTAATAGTAATAGTATAATATTGTACATTAATTTTGCTGAATGACACTTGCATAGAATAGTCAGCTCTAAGTTGACTTTGCCAATTCCAGTTAATGTAATAAAAGAGCCTTACGGGTTCTGTATACATATAGTATATGTATATGTATGTATGTATGTATATATAAGCAAAACCCGGCATTTTTTATACTTAAAAGAGAAGTCATAAATTTGATCTACAAAAATTATAAAATAATTTTCACGCGCCCAAAATCATATCAACAGAGTCAGACCATTCAGATCCAAGCGTTTATTCTAAATAAATTCATCGATTCAGAACGACGAAAGGTCATGAGGACCCACGAAATTTATTCATCTAGTACACCAGACAGACCTAGGTCTTTTTCTCTCTTAATCCACTCACCACTTAATCCGTAAAAAAGATCCACTAAAAGATCCATTAAATGATCCACAAATAGATCCATTAAAAGAGCCACAAAGATCCAAAACCACTAAGACCTAGATCCATTTATCTCTTAATCCAGTCGCCAGTTATTCCACATAAAGATCCATTAAAATACCCACAAAGATCCAAAACCACTACGACCTAGATCCATTTACCTCTTAATCCAGTCGCCTGTCAATCCACAAAAAGATCCACAAAAAAGTTCCATTAAAAGATTCATTAAAATGCCCACAAAGATCCAAAACCACTAAGACCTAGATACATTTATCTCTTAATCCAGTCACCAGTCAATCCACAAAAAAAGATTTACAAAAAGTTCCATTAAAAGAGCCACAAAGATCCAAAACCACTAAGACCTAGATCCATTTATCTCTTAATCCAGTCGCCAGTTAATCCACACAAAGATCCCCAAAAAGTTCCATTAAAAGAGCCACAAAAATCCAAAACCACTAAGACCTAGATCCATTTACCTCTTAATCCAGTCGCCAGTTAATCCAGAAAAAGATCGACAAAAAGTTCCATTAAAAGATCCACAAAGATCCAAAACGTAACAGATTTCGCATCCAGACCGCCAGTCGCCGATCTCTTTATCTTTCAATCAAGCCAGCAATTACGATCCTTAAAGAGAAGATTCTAAGATCCCTGGGCTACGAGAATCTCTCGGAGCGAGAGTCAGCGGAGAAGTTGATTGACAGAGTGACAGACAGACTCTAATGGCGGAGATGGAGGACAATCGCTTTAATGGGAGACGGCAGAAAGTGCGTTGATGGCAGGCTGTGGGGTGTCATCTTTCCTTTTTCTTATTTCTTGTTATACAAAGGAAAATGTAGGCCTATTGTAATTTAAAATATCACTGGAAGCATACATAGGCCTAGGTTATAATTACTGTGTAGGTAGAATAAGTAAGTCTACAAAATCTGTAAGTACCGTTCTGTCTTTTTTTTTTATTCTGATACAAAGGAATATTTCGTAAACTGAAAATGAAGGCCTACTGTAATTCATATATATTACATGAAGTATAGATACACCTAAGGTATGTCGTTACATCATGTAAGCCTATATAATTATTGTGTAGAGGTAGAATTTATAGGTCTACAAAATCTGTAGTAGCACTTTTTTTTTTTAATTTGATACAAAGGAAGGTTCCGTTGACTGAAAAGGTAGGCCTATTGTAATTCAATATTCTTGAAAGTACAATAAGCCTAAGATGTGTAGAAAGATCATGTGCGCTTAAATATTACCGCGTAGGCAAAACGTGTATTTCTACATAATCTGTAAGTATCAAATGTAAGCTAACATTATATCTTTAATAATACTCTAAACGTAAAGGTAAGCCTTTAATGCACTGTACGAGTATAAAAATAGATGATTCGTGTCATTTGCAACTGAGAAATGCAAACATATTCAATTCGTCAGAAGATGCAAACCTAAAAGTTTAACAAAAATAAACAAAAATATAATCTTTATGAACTCTGAACTTTAGAAAGTCTAAATATGCAAATCTTTCCACATGACGTATCGAGCACAAACATACAATACAACAGTTACTCTGTAAGGAAAAGTAAGCCATCATTTATATTCAGAATTACGAAGAAAACTGACGCCAGCTGCTAATTCCCAGTCACGTAAAGGAGAAGAAAAAGAAAAAGAAAGAAAAAGTAAAATAAGGGAGCCATTTTAGTTATGCGGAGCTTACGTCACGCAAGAGAACTCTCAAAATCTTTCACACCAACTGTTCATCACTTCTTAGTTCTTTTATTCCTCTCTCTCCGTTCTTCCCACATGACCGAACTGCCTCAAAATATTTTGAGTTACCCTTTCACATAAGCCAACCTTTTTCACCACTCCTGTGTTTCTCCACATTTTTCACACTTATAATACCTTTTTATGTCACATCTAATTTACTAACAATTCCTCTCGACAGCTTCAACATCCACACCTCACTTCCATAATGGAGACTTGGATCAACAATCTTCAGTTAACCACATATAACTTACACATTAATCTGTTTCCTTTAATAGGGTTGGTTCTAGACAACAATGAGAGATCAGTTTTCTGCCTCGTTCACTCAAGCGATATTTATTAATGTTTTAATTAATATGTTTTTCGAGTTTCATATATATATATATATATATATATATATATATATATATATATATATATATATTTATATATATATATATGTGTGTGTGTGTGTGTGTGTGTGTGTGTGTTTTACATTCATCTATACGTATTATTATTATCATTATTATTATTATTATTATTATTATTATTATTATTATTATTATTAATGATAAATCATCATTATTATCAATGACAAAAGACTAATAAACAACAAAATTGAAAAATTATAAAAACTATATTAACGTTAGCGTTAATAATAATAATAATAATAATAATAATAATAATAATAATAATATAATAATAATAATAATAAGTAACATATGAAAATAGTAACGTCAGTCTCTCGCAAATGACAGGCAGGTCATCTGGTAACGAATTCGCGGGAGGCTCACACACACGCACACACACACAAACATACACACACATACTGTATACACACAAAAAGCATAAATGTGGGTGCTGGGATTAGGAGATGATGGGTTAGGCTAAGATTGCATCAAACGCAAAAAAACGAGAGAGAGAGAGAGAGAGAGAGAGAGAGAGAGAGAGAGGGGGGAGGGGCGGGGGTTACCGCGAAAGAAAAGCGTCCCCAAAAAAGAGGAAAAAAAGGCATAAAGTTGTTTACTGAAACGGAGACAAAAAAAAAGTGTTTTGTTAATGAAGGGATCTACTTAAGAATTGTAGCTATTATTATTATTATTATTATTATTATTATTATTATTATTATTATTATCATGGCTCAAAGCAAATATTACCATTACTATTATTACCCATCATTAGTATTATTTAAATAATTTTTTTAGTCTATTCAAACGAGTAAATAAAAGAGTATTAAATCACTAAGCAAGCTTCCTTAGAATATACTGATAAATAAATATCACATAACTATGCAAATAGATACATATATATTATATGAAAAAAGACAAAAATATCATACAAATAAATATATAAATAAACAGATTAATAAATAAATACCAATAAACAAATATAAACATAAACATTTATCATAATAAATGAATAAATAACAACACATAGATAACAGACAGATAAATAAACCGGTGAACAAATACATAAATACTGAATATTTAATAAACAAATAAATAAACACATAAAATAGAATAAAAATTGTAGTTGCTCCCACCCTCGATCAACAGACCGAAATTCCCGAGGGTCAAGAAAGACCCAGGATAAGGCAGGGTTACAAAAAGGGTTTCCATGTTGGAGGCCCAGCCTGGAGGGTCAGTTGACCTGGGAGGGAGCCTGCTCCAATGCTGCAATTTCGGATACTATCAGAAACAAGTAAAAATTGCAACGAATTTTCTTCGGCGCAATCGAGCTTTCTGTACAGCCGCTACAGCGTATAATCAAGGCCACCGAAAATAAATCTATCTTTCGGTGGTCTCGGAATAATGCTGTATGAGCCGCGTTCCATGAAACTTTAACAACGGCCCGGTGGTGGCCTATCCTATATCGTTGCCAGACGCACGATTAGGGCTAACTTTAACCTTAAATAAAATAAAAACTACTGAGGCTAGAGGGCTGCAATTTGGTATGTTTGATGATTGGAGAGTGGGTGATCAACATACCAATTTGCTACCCTCTAGCCTCAGTAGTTTTTAAGATCTGAGGGCGGACAGAAAAAGTGCGGACGAACAGGCAAAGCCGTCAGAATAATTTTCTTTTACGGAAAACTCAAAGTAATATCTGAAGCGGGATCTTTTAAATACAGTTTTGAGTGGAAGAAAAGATCAGAATTAAAAAGAGATAAATCTGTCTTTCTACGTAGCAAGTCATAAGAAGTTTCAGCTAATGATATAATAACTTACAGGGTAAATCTGCTGATGGGAGATGGAGTTCATTCTAAAAGGAAAGCTAACACAATTTATTTCAATTTGTGGAAAATAAGTTTAAAAGTTAACTGAAGAACTGAACAGAGATAAACCTGTCTTTCAAATCCTAGTAAGTTGTGAGAAGGTCCTGCTGTGAATATAACGACTTCTGTGGTAAACCTGCCGATTGGAAATGTAGTGAATTCTAAAAAGAAAATATGAAGCGAATGATTTAAATGTATTTGAGCTATAGAGCTTAAAAGTATGAAACAGGTTTTCACTGTAAAAAACAGATAAATTATGCCACACACACACGCACATGTAGGCTAATGTATGGTACGCAAGGCAGTTACCCTGCCCAGTAAAGCCTTAGGTACAGATGTACTTGGATTCCAACTTCTTGTATGACTTAGTTGGCGGCGGCCTTGCCTTTCAATTGAAAGACCTGGGTTCGATCCTGATGTGAGTCAGAAATTTATTTCTGTTCCACACGTGATTGTGTTGATTATTTCCATATATATATAATTTACGCAGTTTCGTGCCAAAATAAAATATTCACATACCACAAAGCTCAACTGTTCTTTACAGTTTCCTCAAAGCAGTACAAAGTGAGGTCATCAAGGTAAGAGAGAGAGAGAGAGAGAGAGAGAGAGAGAGAGAGAGAGAGAGAGAAGGGGGTGTTAAAGCCTCGGGTCATTACCTTTGAGAGACCTCAGGCCATTTCAGGTGATCGCCTGAGGGTCTTGGGGTCCTAGAGGGGTGGGGGGGGGAGAGAGAGAAAGAGAGAGGGGGGAGGGGGTATACAGGTTTCAGAGCGTCCAGGCGATCTATTCAAAGCGAGCGGAAGTACCACGCCCTCTTCACCCAGTGGGCGTGGTTAAAATGGCTGTATAAAGGAGCGATAAGGGAAAATATACCGTATTGATTAGGGCTATAAGAAGGATATTCCGGTTATTTAGGCCACAGAAACCTTCCGCCGTTAATGGGAACTACAGCATTTAAGAGAGAGCATTTAACAAAAAGACAGAGCATTTAAGAGAGAGCATTTAACAAAAAGAAAGAGCATTTAAGGAGAGCATTTAACAAAAAGAAAGAGCGTTTAAGAGAGAGCATTTAACAAATAGAAAGAGCATTTAGGAGAGAGCATTTAACAAAAAGAAAGAGTATTTAAGAGAGCATTTAACAAAAAGAAAGAGCGTTTAAGAGAGAGCATTTAACAAATAGAAAGAGCATTTAGGAGAGAGCATTTAACAAAAAGAAAGGGCATTTAAGAGAGTATTTAACAAAAAGAAAGAGAATTTAAGAAAGACCACTTAACAAAAAGAAAGAGCATTTAAGAAAAGAAAGTATTTAACAAAAAAAAAAGAGCATTTAAGAGAAGGAAGAGCATTTAACAAAAAGAAACAGCATTTAAGAAAAGGAAGAGCATTTAACAAACAGAAAGAGCATTTAAGAAAAAGATAGAGCAGATAGGAAAAAGAAAGAGCATTTAACAAAAAGAAAGAGCATCTAACAAAATGAAAGTGCATTCAAGAAAAAGAAAGAGCATTTAACAAAAAGAAAGAGCAATTACAAAAAGAAAGAGCATTTAAAAAAAAGAAAGAGCATTTAAGAAAAAGAAAGAGCATTTAAGAGCGCTTAACAAAAAGAAAGAGCATTTAAGAAAAGAAAGATCATTTAACAAAAAGAAAGAGCATTTAACATAAAGAAAGAGCATTTAACAAAAAGACGGAGCATTTAACAAAAAGAAAGAATATTTAACAAAAAGAAAGAGTATTTAAGAAAAGAAAAAGCATTTACGAAAAAGAAAGAGTATTTAAGAAAAAGAAAGAGCACTTAACAAAAAGAAAGAGCATTTAACAAAATAACAAAAGAAAAGAGCGTTTACCAAAAAAAAGCATTTAAAAAAATAAAGAGCATTTAACAAAAAGAAAGAGCATTTACGAAAAGAGTACAGGAATAGATTCTCAGAAGTCCTAAGCATAACTAACACGACTCAGTGACTATTCTCTTCTTTAAAACAGTTTTAAGTGAGAAACAATACGGTTTTTATATAGTAAACAAAAGATAGAACGCGAGGCATTATAAAAGAGAATCAACATTTCTCTTTTTTTAGAATAGTTTTTAAGTGACAAACAATACGGTTTTTATAGTGACCAAAAGACAGAACATGACACACTACGAAAAATTGCTACAAACACAACCATAGCTTAATTTTATTGAACACGACAGAGTGCAAAATACCCGACTGCAAAAGAGAGAGAGAGAGAGAGAGAGAGAGAGAGAGAGAGAGAGAGAGAGAGAGAGAGAACTTACTGACGATCATGAACACGGTGCACTATGAAACCAAAGACAGAGACAGACGAGTATGGAGGAATTTACATAAATAAAAAATGCAGAAGAGAGAGAGAGAGAGAGAAGAGAGAGAGAGGGGGGACGTGATATCGTCATAAGATAAATATATAAACAGATAGACAAACAGACAACACAGAGAACGAGAGAGAGATGATGAATGTAATACCGTCATGAGAGAGAGAGAGAGAGAGAGAGAGAGAGAGAGAGAGAGAGAGAGAGAGAGAGAGAGATGATGATGATGATGATGAACGTGATACCGGCATGAGACAGACAGAGTTATACATAATGTGGTATCGTCATGAGAGAGAGAGAGAGAGAGAGAGAGAGAGAGAGAGAGAGAGAGAGAGAGAGAGAGAGAACCTCATGTGCTGAACATGGCGCCATAATGAGAAGCGAAATTAATGGAGAAAAAGAGACAGCCCTCCCCCACAAAACATGAGACCCGGTCTCATTTATGGCAGTACGGTGTGTGTGTGTGTGTGTGTGTGTGTGTGTGTGTGTGTGTGTGTGTGTGTCTGTGACACATGGCATCTGTTTGTTTAATTAAAATTTGCGAGCGTCATGCGATATATATATAGATATATAAAAACACGTTAAAAATTATGGAAATTGGGCTATAGCGAATGACGTCATTTCCATAAAAGTCCACAAGATTCGAGTGAAGTTATTGATGGCAATTTCGCTATAGTAATTATTTTTTTCAGTTCATAGGCTAGATAAAAATGACCGCTGTACACATTTAAAAAACTGACAAGTACATACTATCGTTTATTTAAATTAATATATATATATATATATATATATATATATATGTATGTATATGTATGTATGTATGTGCGTATAAGCGTGTGTATATATATATATATATATATATATATATATATATATATATATATATATATATATATATATATATATATATATATATATATATATATATATGATTAGCCTATTCATAGGTTCTATTTTCCTTAACTATCACCAGTAACCAATTCACGTGTATTTTCCACAATTTTAAACTTAAACTTCCGTCCTCAAACATTTCCTCTCACAGTACAGGAAGTATACAGTAAGCTCCCCTACTGCCCCACCTCCGACCCCCCCCCCTCCCGCCCCAGAACAAAACTCATGACGCAGCCCATACAGTGAGCTGTTCAGGAAACTCATTAACTCGGAAGTAACTACGAGATTAACGACCCTAGCTTATAGGCCTAACATATCCTCAATTTAGTTTCAGGATGTGACTTCTGCGTCCTTTAGGTGTTGAGGAATCCTGATAGGATACTTATACTTATTTTGTCAGTGGCGATGTTTTGTAATTGGAATGATATACTACAATTTGTCAATTACTTCGTATCGTTTACTGTCGTAATGTGGAATTCTCTACAGCCTTCTGTGTTTCCTGGGTCATTTCTTCTACTTGTTTTCGGAGGGGCGTTTATTAAACTCCTCAGATATTTATTAGAACGATATAATTTATTCTGTAATTGAAATGATGTACTTTAGTTTGATCAGTACTTCGTATTGTTACCTGTAGTAATGTGGAATTCTCTCCAGTCTTCTGTGTTCCCTGGGTCATTTACTATGCTGCTTTTAGAAGTGGTTTATTAACTCCTCAGATATCCTTTTGTAAATGAAATTATATGCTCAAGTTTGATCAGTTTGGGATCCTTTACCGTCATAATGTAGAATTCTCTACAGTCTTCTGTGTTCCCGAATCATTTATCGTGCTCGTTTTGGAATGGGGTTTATTAACTCTACAGAGTTCCATTACAACGATTTTTTCAATGGCAGGAGTTGGTTTTGAACAGACAGTCAAGCCCGTCTAAAAAAAAATATAAAAAATAAATTAAAATATTTACTGAGTGAATTTTGCCAACAAACTATTATTTTCAGAAACCTGACCAGTGCTTTCACAAATGAAGAAGAAGAAGAAGAAGAAGAAGAAGAAGAAGAAGAAGAAGAAGAAGAAGAAGAAGAAGAAGAAGAAGAAGGAGGAGGAGGAGCAGGAGGAGGAGGAGGAAATGAATATCAAAAAGAGGAAGGTGACAATACCATCACCTTTAACCAATGACAATAACCAAGCAATTATTATTATTATTATTTTATTATTATTCAGAAGACAATGACATCACCTTTAACCAACAACAATAATTAAGCAGTTATCATTATTCTTATTATTCACAAGACAATGACATCACCTTTAACCAACTACAATAACTACTGTACTGGGGTAGCAATGCATTGCAGAACCAATATCCATATCCTCAGCTTCCAAATCCTTCCACGGCAGCAACGGGTTATTAAAAGAACGCCCGACCTTCTCAAGTGTCCCGCAAAGGAACGGTCTCGATTTCCCCCAAAATCTGGGCTGACAGGGGTCCGACACTTCCCAATTTCGGCTGGGTAACAGAACCCGGCTTTCAGAGTGACAGGTGTCACTCCCACCTTCGCGCCCTTGCGTCTTTCGTAAAAAAAATGAGAGAGAGAGAGAGAGAGAGAGAGAGAGAGAGAGAGAGAGAGAGAGAGAGAGAGTCTTTCGTAAAAAAAGAAAAAGGAACATAGGAGAGAGAGAGAGGGGGGGAGGAACATAGAGAAAAGAGAGATAAAAAAGGAAGTGGTGAGAGAGAGAGAAAGGAAAAAAAATGAAAGGTTGAGAGGAGGTTATACCGGGCTAAAATTAATGACGGGGGGAGGTGCTTTGTGGGCTTCGAATGAGAAGTAGAAAGTTGGGGTACATATTCTTGAAGATGGGTCGTGACAATAATAATAATAATAATAATAATAATAATAATAATAATAATAATAATAATAATAATAATAATAATAATTATTATTATTATTATTATTATTTATTATAATTATTATTATTATTATTATTCAGAAGATGCGTCCCTATTCATACGGAACAAGCTTACAGTGCCCATTGACCTGAAATTCAAGCTTCCAAAGAATTCGGTGTCCATTTCAAAGAAGTTACAGCAGGTAAAATGAAATACAGAAAGATCAGTCATCAGAAAAGAAAAAAAGGTAAATAAATAATTTAATGAATATACAGATAAAAATGTAAGTGAATGATTAAAACACGAGGTGAATTGCATTAAGGCAGCAATGCACTGCATCTTCGCAATGCATTTCATTATACATTCTGTGGAAATCAAACATACAGGAAATGCATAATTATACAATGAGTCATGGAACCCAAGGACTGGAAACGAGTAGAAAAAGAAAGTAAAATGCGAAGGAATATTAGAGATTCAGAACATTAGCCAACAGGAAGAGAATAATTAAGAAGTGAGTCAGCATAAGATACAAAAAAGAAGAGAGGGAATTACAAAAACAGATTAACATGTAGGTGTAACAAAAATGTAGAAATTATAAAGAAAGGTTAATAAGTAGGTGTAATAATAACCTAGAAACTTCATAATAAAGAAATTTGTCCCTTCTCCCAAGACTGAAAGCGGTTTATATTATTATTATTATTATTATTATTATTATTATTATTATTATTATTATTATTATTATTATTATTATTTCAGCCTAGCCACTCCACATACTCTTTCTGCGGCTGTGAAAGGGAGTTTATTATTATTATTATTATTATTATTATTATTATTATTATTATTATTATTATTATTATTATTATTATTATTATTATTTAACCCTAGCAGCTCAACATACTCTTTCTGCGACTATCAAAGGACATTACTTTGTCACTGTACTACAGCAGAGGTCTACATACCGGTTACAGGTTACAGAAATGAGCAGGAGCCCGCGCTGGCATAAGGCCCCTTTCACCTGCCATACTGAAAATTTATTCCTTGAAAATTTCGAGATCAGTTAATGCAATTTAGAATTGGTAAAACTTCCATTCCTCTCTCAAAGATTTTTATAAAGTTTTTCCTTTTTTATTCAGTGACAAAGCCCATTTGTTGCTTAACAGCATAGGCAGGTGAGACGACCCACCTCGTACCTTAATCTAGCCCAGGACTGACTAATGTAACAGTCAGGAAACACAGAGGCAAAGAGAGAAGTCACAATCATTAAAATTCTCCGTCTCTTCCCCATCAGAATCTTTCTATTTTTTTTTTTAGCCAATCAAAAAGACCAGAAATCTCACAAACCTCAAAATCTTTTAAATGATCAGGGAACACAGAAGTAAAGAGAGAGATCAAAAGCCATTAAAATTCTCTCTCTTTGCCCGGACAATCACTCATCGTTTTGCCTTTGCCAAGCTCAAGATCATTTAATGATCCTCATGCAAAAAGACCCGAACTCTCAGTGAGCTAAAGATCTTTTTTTTTTTTTTCACTGATCCTCCAGTCAAAATAAATTCTTCTCCATATATATATGACAAGAATAATCGCATAAAATATACGTTCTACAGACATTTGTGTATTAAAATTTATGTATTAAAATCTGTTTATTGAAATCTGACTACTGAAATATTTGTTGAAATCTGAATATTGTAAAGTGAGTACTGAAATCTAAATATTGAAATCTGAGTATTAAAATCCGAGTGTTGAAATCTGTGTACAGAAATCTGAGTACCGAAATCTAAATGCTGAAAGGTGAGTTTTGAAAACTGAATATTAAAATCTGAGTATTAAAATCTGTTTATTAAAATCTGAGTATAGCAATATAAGTACTCACATTCCCCCTCGAAAATCATGCTCTATTTTCAGCGACCCCTCCTCTATAAATAGAGCCACGAGAGGAAAATAAACACTGATGTAAAGAGCTTCTGTGATCAGTACAGAGCCATGGTTCTCTATTTCTCTTCAGTGTTAAGCGCTATCTTATTCAGTTACAGATTATTCAACAGTATTATGTAATAATAATAATAATAATAATAATAATAATAATAATAATAATAATAATAGTAATAATAATTTTTAGGGGCTGATAATTATGATAAAATATCTTTTGCTAGTTGCAGTGCCTTATTAAGCTTCGAGGAATAACTATCACTTCCAAATTATTTTGGAAAGGAAGGCAACAATCTTGCGTTTAGTCTATTTCAGCTTAATGCTCTTTAAATTTTAACAATCGATGACCATCGAGTCTGCGACGCCAGTTTACAAACCCAGAGAAATTGTAAACTCAAGAGTTAACCGGTTTGACTGATTTTTCAAACGAATCATTTCCACACTGAGAAATTCTTCTACAATCATCAGTACATTCTGTCATATAACCTGCCTATTTTCAACAGGCGTTCCTATCATCTCTAAGGCGAAATGCCCCTGGCACGGGCTTTATAATTTTTTGGGCAGCTTTGCCCATCTCGGTACTCAAGCCATAAAATAACAAATAAAAGAAGGTCGATGAACTCATTCTTCTTTAAGTGACAAACTAAAGAAAGGGGACAATTTAATTATAATTGAGCCTTTGTCATTCCAATACGCCTCAGAGAGAGAGAGAGAGAGAGAGAGAGACTTGATAGGTGAAAAGGGGAGTGAGATATAATGACGGTTAGAAAAATGTGGCTAATTTTTTTTTTATCAATTTATTTTATTTTATTTTAATTAATTTTAATTTTATTTAACACCAAAAACTGGCGTTGCGAGAACAATGGTCACCAATGCCAAAAATACGTAATTCTGCTAAATATGAAAACATTTACACTAAAATTTAATCCCAAGACTGAGTTCATTGACGCTGTCTATTATAAAGCTTACGTAATTGCATGTGAGAGAGAGAGAGAGAGAGAGAGAGAGAGAGAGAGAGAGAGAGAGAAGCGACAGGAAGGTAGAAGGGATGGGCATGGGCAGCAAAAAAAAAAAAAGTGGGAGGGAAGGGGTCATATACAGAGAGAGAGAGAGAGAGAGAGAGAGAGAGAGAGAGAGAGAGAGGTGTGAGGAGTTGAGGGAGGGAGGCGGAGGAGGAGGAGGAGGAGGAGGAAGACGGCATAGAGATATCATATTGCCTCCTCCACATACCACGCGAAAGCTTAAAGGAAGAGAGAGAGAGAGAGAGAGAGAGAGAGAGAGAGAGAGAGAGAAGTCAGATGATCTCACTAACTTCTCCCGTTTCTTCTTCTCCGTCTCCGTCGCTCTTCAAGTTGTTCTCGCTGAGTTCGTTTGTTTGTTTTTCTGTTTCTTCGTTTGTTTTTTGTTAGATTAGGGGGCACCTGTGCCCGCACGGGCTCTTGCTCGGAAGCGTTAAAGCATAAAAGGGTTTATTTCTTCAATGTTAAAAACAATTTCAATTATTGTTAACACAATTCATTCTAAAGCAAATTTTCACGTTTTAGGAATTGAGGACGTAATACTTTCGAACGGTTACGCGAGCGCGCACAAACACACACACACACACACACACACACACACACACACACACACACACACACACACACATATATATATATATATATATATATATATATATGTATATATATATATATATATATATATATATATGTGTATATATGTATATATATATATTATTTACTTTTATTTTTCGTCTCAATTTCATCTACCTATTTCATAACCTCCCACCTTTTATATTACTTTTCATCATTTTTTCCATTTTATTTTATTAATTGCTTCTTTAGTGCATCTTTCCTCCTCACTTCATTCCATAATTACGACCTTTTCTCTACCTTAATTCTGTATTCCCTCTTATTCTCGTTTAATTCTCGTAATTTTTCTCCCTTCTCTTTTTTTTAACTAATTTTCCTAATCTCATTATCACTCCCAACCTCTCATTTACTTCTATTTTCGATTTTTTATCTAATTTAATTCGAGGTTACTTTACACCTTTTCTATAATTTTCGTCTGATTTCCATGAATCTTATCAAAGCCTATTCCTTACCTTAATCTCTCATTTAATTCTATAAATTCGCTTTTTTTCCTCATTTATTGCACCTCTCAGGATAAAGCTCTCTAATCCCTATATCCTTTGACAAATCTTCTTCTCCTCCTTTTTCTTCTCCTTGTATCTCCTTTTCTCCTCCTCCTCCTCCTCCTCTTCTTCTTCTAACTCCCTTTCTCCTCCTCCCTCTACTCCTATTCTTCATCTTCTTCTCCTTCTCCTCCTACTCCTCTTCTTCTCTCCTCCTCCTCCTCCCCCTCCTTCTCTTTTCATTCTTCTTCTTCTCTTTTCATTATTCTTCTTTTTCTTCTTCTCGTCTTTTCCTTCTTCTTCTTCATTTATCTCCCTTCCTCCTCCTCCTCTTCTTCTCCTCTAATGACTGGAGACTCTTGATACCGCTCGGAATCGCCAAAAACAGTCAGTTAGTCAGTTGACTTCATCACCCCAACAGATAATCCCAATCTAATCTTTCAAGGGTAAATCTCTCCCCCTTCTATTTTTCCAACGACCTTAAAAAACACTTCAGGGACCCTTGAGAGAGAGAGAGAGAGAGAGAGAGAGAGAGAGAGAGAGAGAGAGAGATAAAGGGTTGTTTGAGATGGTCATTTTTCTCCTGAAGGATCAGTGTATGGGATATGGTTCCTAATTTTTTCGTACAGGAATGCGGTTGCTAACCCCACGTCTTTTTCTGGACCCCAGCATGCGTTGTGGGACGAGAATGGTCCACGGCTTTAGGAAATGTGATCGAAGCGCTGTACCACTGGCCTCGGAACACAATATATATATATATATATATATATATATATATATATATATATATATATATATATATATATATATATATATATATATATATATAAAATTACATGTGTTTGTATAGATAGATAGATATATAGGTAGACAGATAATTGTTCAAGCGACTATTTTAACTTTCATTAACATATTTTGTATCCCTTTTCTAAACTAACTTAACTTTAATTTCTTGTCTCCTTCGCTTATCTACTTTCTTCGATGCTTCCGCTCTGTTTCATCGTCTGTTATCCGTTCTGTTAATGTCGTTCTCGAATATTTTCCTCCAAGTGTTACTAACAACTTCCTGCCATTTTATTTGCCCAAGCACCTGACCTTTAACATTTTCCTTCTCTTATCGCAAAACTTTGAAATTCTCTTGCAAATTCCGTTTCCTTCCTTCGTTTGCAAGCCGTGTCTATCTTTCAGTTTATTTGATTAGGTTAATCCTTATTTCGTTTTATCATATATTTCATTCTCTCTTTAAAATTCATTTTAATTATTTTTCTTTAATAAAATTTTGGGGTCATGGTTCATGGATATTAAGATACCTGCCTAAATGTCCAATTTCTAAAAAATGCTTCGTACAAATGCGACTTTCTGTAATACCATGAAATGCTACTTGGCGCTAAACTGATACTAATAAAGAATAAGATCGCTAGTGATTGGCTATTAAAATGTAAATAGCGTAAGAAAAATAAGAAACAGATTACAAATATATAAAAGAAAAACACTTATCTCGCTGTCGAACTTCTCAGTTCCAGAGGTCCTTTTATTCCTCACACTCTTGGACTCTGGAACAGTCTCCCTGAGGATGTTGTGCAATTGGAACCTCGAAAGTTCAAGCATGCGATGCATCACTACCCTAAAGCAACTTCCTTGTATTTTAAAAATTTCCTTGCATTTATGTCTATTTATTTATTTATCTCTTAATTTTTTTTTCTCATAACTGATCTCTTCTTTCTTTATTTCCTATTACCTTCTAATACGTCTTTCAAATGAACGCCATAATATTCTTTGGAAGCTTGAATTTCAAGTCAACGGCCCCTCGTGGTGGGCTTGTTCCACACGTACAGGGTTCATCTTCTGAATAATAATAATAATAATAAATAATAATAATAATAATAATAATAATAATAATAATAATAATAATAATAATGTTGGGAGAAAACTCTCTATCACGAGAGTTCATAAATGTTCTAAAGGATCCACAATAATCTAATTGTTAAAGGCTCGAGCAGAATTTTATAAAAGCTTTCGAACCCTTCTCAGGGTTCATCTTCAGCCCACCCCCAAAAAAAAAAAAAAATATGAGCCTAGAGAAAGGTTCGAAAAGCTTTTACAAAATTCTACTCGAGCCTTTAACAATTATATTATTGTGGACCCTTTAGAACAACAACAACAACAACAACAACAACAACAACAATAATAATAATAATAATAATAATAATAATAATAATAATAAATTTTATACAACCATAGTCATTACCTCACCTGCCTAGACTCTAGACTCTAAGAGAACTAGAGATCTTTCTATCGAACCCTTTTCTAGTGCAGAGAAAAATGCAGGATGTACATGACTCAATAATGTCTTCCCTTAACAATAGGTACATCTGGGTACGCATTTAACCGATACTCCAGATCCTGTGACACATCGTACCCACAATGCAATGGTACATAAATTTTTATTTGCTTATTCTGGATCAAATCGTGAAGAATTTGCTGGACTATTGTCTCTTTCTCGTTGTGTTCGGTCCTGGGCTAGAAAAAGGTGTTCGGTTTCCTGTCTCGATTGCATTTACTTTAAACATTTTTTAGGATATTCTACAGTTTTGTTGTATATGGGGAAGTGAGGGTAATTTTTTTTTTAATTTAGCAGTTTTGTAAACTTTAAAGGGAATCACTGACAGGGGTCATTTCCAATCAGAAAGATGACCTCTCTCTCTCTTTCTCTCTCTCTGTATCTCTATCAATTATCTCTATCATATTATATATATATATATATATATATATATATATATATATATATATATATATATATATATATATATATATATATATGAATTGTCTTTTACTGTAATACTACAGTATAATATGAAGATAAAGAGGCCCATAAAACGTTATTTGAACGTTGCAACCATATATTTCAGGCACTTCCTTCTGTGCCCCTGTTCACAGAAGGAAGTGCTCGAAATATATGGTTGCAACGTTAAAATAGTGTGTTAAGGGCTTTTTATCTTCAGAAATATATATATATATATATATATATATATATATATATATATATATATATATATATATATATATATATATATAATAGCTACAAACGTCCTTTAATATCCAATTCACTCTGCCTAGTAATATATTTTATATATGTTATTTTTAGTTGATAATAAGTCCACCGTCCCGGGGGTAAATAAATATAACCATTCGGCCACAAGAGAGGGTACATATACCATCTCCCATATCGAACTCAGGTGTTTTGCGTTTATACCCACCTCTGCCATGTTGACCGTGTAGTGCGTTTGTACGTGGCCATATTAGATTTATCACATCACCGTGATTCATATAGAGAGAGAAACGAGAGAGAGAGTAATATATTTTTTCATATATATGTTACCGAGAGATTTTTAGTTGATAAAGTCCACCTCCGTGGACTTATTATCAACTAAAATTAATTAATACCGAAAAGAAACAAGGTTTGTATTTAACAGAATCACATGATTCATAAGTTCAGGACGAAAGGATATAGTATATATATATATATATATATATATAGATATATATATATATATGAATGATTTAAATAAATATAATATAAATATATATACATATATATATATATATATATATATATATATATATATAGAGAGAGAGAGAGAGAGAGAGAGAGAGAGAGAAACTCCCATCCCGAAAAGAAACAAGGCATTTACCGAACATGATTCAAGTTCAGGACGAAAGGAACAGTCTATCCTTAGGACGTGAATGAGGATAAAGAATTTTTACAGAGAGAGAGAGAGAGAGAGAGAGAGAGAGAGAGACCTTCCCCGTGATCCAGGTCCGTCAGTTTTATAGCGAAACTGCTCAAATACGCACCCAAGAATTTTTACGAGAGCAGTTAACAGTTAGAGCAGAAACTCGGTTTTAGATGATGAGATGATGACAGACGTAAGCGAGAGAGAGAGAGAGAGAGAGAAATATACAAGGAGAACCAAGGACTGGAAACAAACAAATGCAGCACTTGAACGGGTCCAAGTCACCACAAATATAATAGTTTGTGATGAAAAGAAATGAAAGAAAATGGGAGGAAAGAAATCGGGGGTTAACCTGAAAGAGGTTATGGATATCAGCATATCCGAAAGGTGTGAGATTGTACGACCCTGGGAAAACAGAGGACGGGGGAAAATCCCGAAGCTTTTGTCGAGGAATGTGTTAATTCAGGTAATAAGTTACTATTGCCTTTTCTCTTCCAGGTCAACAAAGGGTCTTTTTGTCTCTTACAGAATACTGTTACAAAACATTAACATTTTCATTACACGAGCATGAAAACTTTGAATGCATTTATCTACGCGGGAAAATACACGCGTGTGCGCACGTACACATACACACACGTATAGCATATATATATATATATATATATATATATATATATATATATATATATATATATATATATATATATATATATATATATATATATCATACATTATCATAAATATATATATATATATATAAAAACAATTTAATTGCTGGAAAAGTCTACTCTCTCTCTCTCTCTCTCTCTCTCTCTCTCTCTCTCTCTCTCTCTCTCTCTCATGCGCACTTAATTTAACACTTCTAGCCTCCCCACGTTTCGCAAAGAGCCTTCCATCCAGAGCCATTTCCAACGTCCTAATAGAAGGCGCCCATTTCTCCCTTCAGCCATCCTGAGGAGGTTCAAATGTTCAGCCAGCCCAGATGGCGTCCATTAGAGCGAGGAAAGATGCCCTGGGCATGAATGGACATCCTTCTTCGCAAGGGCGGTGCTATGTGCTATATACCCTTGTTCCTTACGTCTATACTTGACGGCTTGTGAGAGCGATCGCCGTTTGTTTGTAGTGTATGTTTGGTCATTTGTTTGTGTATGTTATGTTTATACATCTGTGTTTTTGTATGTTTGTCTTGGCTGCGTTTTTGGGACCTTAATTGTTGCGACGACGTATTTGTGGAGATCGGTCATTAATTCTATTTTTTTTTTACATACTCCGGAAGCTTGTTCCATATGAAGGGGTGTATAATAATAATAATAATAATAATAATAATAATAATAATAATAATAATAATAATAATAATAATAATAATAATAATAATAATTATGATAATGTTTTAAATGGCAGCATTTAACACCAACATATAATAATAATAATAATAATAATAATAATAATAATAATAATAATAATAATAATAATAATAATAATATCCCCTAAGTAATAAAAGTGGATATCTAATATTAAACCAAATAAAAGAACTTGCCAAGGACTTTCACCAGAGAGAAAGTAAGAAAGTGCGATCAAAGTCAGAAAACCAAATAAATTAAATAACATAAAAACGTTTTCTAATAATCCACGACATCACTGTTACTCATGTTCATTAAACACTTCCCCTCTTTTCTCGTTTACCAATTACAATCTCTCTCTCTCTCTCTCTCTCTCTCTCTCTCTCTTTCCATTCATACCACATCTAAAAGGCTTTTAGACGATAATTTGGTTTCCACGAAATGCATGAAAGTAAATCAAATCTCTCTCTCTCTCTCTCTCTCTCTCTCTCTCTCTCTCTCTCTCTCTCTCTCTCTCTCTCTCTCTCTCTCTCTCTCTCAAACCAAGAAACACCTAAAAGCAAACTCAATGGAAAAAAGGTTAAGCAGCATCGTTTTCCAAGACTGAATTAGCAGTAAAACCAAAACTTAAAGATTCAGCCAAGTTTGACAATGCATCACACTTACAAAAACAAAATAAATTTAATACAATATATACATTAAGTATAGATGAATCTGAAGTCTGATAACTGTGGTCACATGCCACAGATCAACGAGGGCCCCCAACCCCCACCCTGTCCCACTACCCCAAAAAAAAGAAAAAGAAAAATTGATAACAAAAAATATCAATGACAAAGCCTCGGCCAACCAGTTTGGTCAGTTCTCCTAATGCCATTCACTTCCACGGCGTGCAGGAGAGTTAGCCTTCCTCTATACTTACTGAATTATTCAACCTCTCTCTCTCTCTCTCTCTCTCTCTCTCTCTCTCCAAGGAAGAGTCTCTGACATCTGTCAGAAGGTTTAATTTGGCACATATTTTTATTGCAGTGAGAGAGGAGGGCGTAGATACTCAAGCGTGTGTCGGTTTCTTCACTACATACACATATACATATACACACATACACACGCACGCATATACATATATATATATATATATATATATATATATATATATATATATATATATATATATATATATATATACTATATATATATATATATATATATATATATATATATATATATATATATATATATATATACGAAATATATAGTATGTTTCTCTTAATGTGAAATTATGTACTTCCAGTATTTTATCTTTAGTTTTTATAATATTTTGTCTTTATTTATATATATAGTTTTATAATATATATATATATATATATATATATATTCATATATACATATATATTTATATGTGGTTGTGTAAAAATATTCATATACATACATAAATACAAATATACACGCACACTCACGTGACATATTATGCCATCACCGCAAATTCATGACTTACTAACACTACCAATTGAAAAATGAACACACACTGATCTTTCTTTCAGGACAAAAAATCAAAAATTGAAAGTCATGCACTCGCCAACCTCATAATTTGCTCGAGGAAGACACTGCTGACCCTCAATAACAAGTAAATAACTGTAATGCATTTCTTCCTCTTTAATATTAAACAGACGGAACCTCTATTTTCCATCTGTGTAAATTAATTTTTAATGGCGATCATAATTCACGTAAGTAGAACACGGTTAGCAAAAGGAATTCACACAATTCCAGCAAAATTCAGTTGTTATATGTGTTCATTGTGATACAAAGTACAAAATACCGTTACAAATAATAATAATAATAATAATAATAATAATAATAATAATAATAATAATAATAATAATAAGATGACTATGTAGCAGGGATGATGATAAAGATGACGATAATGATGATGATGATGATGATGATGACGTAGACATTCATAAAACACATTTGACAAAGGACTTCATGTTCTTACTACAAAATTCAGTCATTATAAACGTTCATTGTAATACAAACTACAAAATATCGTTACAAAAACAATGACTACGCAGCAGAGATGAGCAAAATCCAGTCATTATAAACTTTAATAGTAATAT
>NC_089780.1:23205165-23230165 GCF_040412425.1 Macrobrachium rosenbergii
AAGTTTAAAAGGGCGTTTAACTGTCACCCTGGGTATAATTTTATGGGTATGTTTATCACTAAAACTTCCGCGTAAACAGTCGACACTCGTCTGCCACGTTTTGTTTACGTCACACAGTGACGTAGGGAGAGGAGCTGAGTCTGTGATCTCCAGAAAGATGCTGTTCGGGATTTTCACCTTCCGACCTCATTTGTGATACTTTTTATTTGATAGTTTAAAACAGAATAGAGTAGAATATAGAATTTAGGCCATAGGCCAAGCGCTGGGACCTATGGGGTCATTCAGCCCTGAAAGGGAAACAGAGGAAAGGAGATTTGACAGGTTTAACAGGAGGAAAGCCTCGCAGATGCACTATGAATCAATTGTCAAGAGAGGGTGGGAAGTAAGATGGAAGAAAGAGAATATGAACGGAGGTACAGTCAAGGGAACGGAAGGGGTTGCAGCCAGGGGGCGAACCGACGCTGCAAAGAACCTTAAGTAAAGCCTACAGTGCACCGCATGAGGTGCACTGACGGCACTAACCCCCTACGGAATTAACAGTCTTACTTCCTGTTAATTCGCCTTTGAAAACGAGGCAAGTTAAACGTTTTGGATGACGCAGAGGAAGGCAGAGAATCCCACATTCTGAGTGGAAATGTTTAAAACATTTTGCTGAATAATCCTCAAAACGATACACAAACAGGAATTTATATATATATTTCATTTTATTGCATGCACGATTCTGTCACCGTATGGGAATTTATTTTGACGTTGGGTAAAATAAGGGATGTATTTCGGAGTGCTAGAGCTAAAATTTGAAATATAGGAAGAGTGGTCACGAATATTCGTGTCGTTTTAATGTAGTGCAGATCATCATGTTTCTTTGTGCAAAAAACATTAAAAAATATTTTAAAATGCACCCTGGATGGAACAGTTAGATTTAAAATGAAAATGAAATAAAAAAAATATCAATATGAAACGAAAGAATGATATAAATGTAATTTATAATAACTTGTATTATTACAAGTTTAATTTAAATCCACTGCAGTTTGAAAGCTAAAATATTCTGGTCAACAGGAATATTCACAATTCCCCTCCATGATTCCCCAACACATTCATCCACCTCCCCAAAGCACTTCACAATTCCCCTACATTATCCCACACCACATTCATTAATTTTCCCTAACCACGTCAAAATTCCCCTACACAATTCCCCACCAAATTCAACCATTCCCCAAAGCAATTCACAATTCCCCTACATAATTCCCAACCAAACTCAACCACTTCCCCAAAGCACTTCACAATTCTCCTCCACATTCATCCATTTGCCAAAGCACGTCACAATTCCCCGGCATAATTCCACACCAAATTCAACACTTCCCCAAAGCACGTCAAAATTCCCCTACACAGCTCCCCACCAAATTCAACCACTTCCCCAAAGCACTTCACAATTCCCCTATAAAATCCCCCACCACGTTCATTCATTGGACCAAAGCACGTCACAATTCCCCTACACAACTCCCCACCATACTAATCCACTCCCTAACGCACGTCACAATTCCCCTACTTAATTCCCAACCAAATTCAACCACTTCCCAAAGCATGTCCTAATTCCCCTACATAATTCCCCAACACCCGGACACTCAACTCGAGTGTTTTCACGCGAATATCGTAGTCAACAGGACCTCTTCATGTATCAGAGAGAGAGAGAGAGAGAGAGAGAGAGAGAGAGAGAGAGAGAGAGAGAGAGAGTTCGCTTATCGAATCTGCCACATCTTTTATGGTCAAATGTTTATACAATACCCTTTCCTTTCTTGGACTTTGTTTCAACTGCACAGTGATCTTATTAAAGTGAGGAACAGTCGTTTCTCTTACACGTGTACGGTATGTGAAGATGAGGAGAGAGAGAGAGAGAGAGAGAGAGAGAGAGAGAGAGAGAGAGAGAGAGAGAGAGAGAGAGAGAGAGAGTCTCTAGCCTTCTACATAAATTCTGAGCGACAAAATTTATGAAATCCAAAGATTTCGTCGTATCAACAATATTTCTATGAACTAGAGACAGAATCATGAACACAAATGAGAGAGAGAGAGAGAGAGAGAGAGAGAGAGAGAGAGAGAGAGAGAGAGAGAGAGAGAGAGAAATTCTCTAGCCCTTTTATATGAATTTTGATGTCCAAAGATTTCTTCGTATCAGCAATTAGGTTTCTATGCACTAGAGACATACGCATGAACACAATGAAGGAGAGAGAGAGAGAGAGAGAGAGAGAGAGAGAGAGAGAGAGAGAGAGAGAGAGAGAGAGAGAGAGAGAGAGAGTCTTTAGCCTTTTATCTGAAAGCTGAGCAACAAAATTTATGATGTTCAAATATTTGGTCATATCAGCAGTTAGGTTTCTATGAACTAGAGACAGACACGAAGAGAGAGAGAGAGAGAGAGAGAGAGAGAGAGAGAGAGAGAGAGAGAGAGAGAGAGAGAGAGAGAGAGAGCATTAGGACGTTAGATACATTCACGCAAAACGGCAAAAAATATAGATATTTTACATCTTCCTCTACGCCTTAACAAAAAAAAAAAGTCCTATTTATTACAACAGTTACAAAAGCATTGCGCTGCATTCTCAACCTCTATTTACAATTACGTTAAATAATTTCTAAATACATTACATACCATATAATTAAAAAAAAATAATTCAAGTCAAGAATCAAAATATACAAAACACCAAGAACAATCAACAAAAAATGATTAATTTCTCTCATTAAACAATTCCCCTAACAATACCTTTTTTTCCTTCAAGCATTTCAAATTGGGCTCTCTTATTCAGTGGCCGTTCTGACTAATCCATTGTATGCTAATACAACAATGGACAAATCTGAGAGAGAGAGAGAGAGAACTCATATAAAAGCACTCCCCTATATGCAAATGGAAGAGAGAGAGAGAGAGAGAGAGAGAGAGAGAGAGAGAGAGAGAGAGAGAGAGATAACGAACAAATCTTTACAAAACATCCCCTCTTACTTAACAAATCCTATAACAGCACTTCCGGCATGCAAACGAGAGAGAGAGAGAGAGAGAGAGAGAGAGAGAGAGAGAGAGAGAGAGAGAGAGAGAGAGAGAGAGAGATGGCCAAACCTTTGCACAATATTCCCTCTTACTTAATAAACTCTATACAAGCACTTCCCAATATGCAAGAAAGAGAGAGAGAGCAGAGAGAGAGAGAGAGAGAGAGAGAGAGAGAGAGAGAGAGAGGGGGTTACTCACATCAAGCAAAACAATAGGACAAAAGAACAATCACGTTTAAGGTTTTGAATAAGACCCTATATACAAGCAACCCCTTAGTTGGCAACATCGCCCTGGGTTTACGAGCGGCTGCCTTTCGCTTATAAAGACCACAAGACGAAGAAGTATTAAGTCCAATAAGTATCAAGTCCAATAAATCACCTTTTTCCAAAGGCCAAAAAGACTCGATGAGAATAGTTGCTATGACTCGGCCTAGTGATTAGACGGTGGGTCTTGGGGCAAGATCCCTTTGGAATAGCCGAGGTGATTCGGTCTACAAATGGTTGAACCAATAGCTGCCTGAGGTATTGTTCTTCGGGAGGTATTGCTGCCTTGAGAGAGAGAGAGAGAGAGAGAGAGAGAGAGAGAGAGAGAGAGAGAGAGAGAGAGAGATGAAAAATTTCTCTTTAAACCAAATGTCCAAGTGTTACTGTGTTATACACAAGCGGATCACCAAACGTAAGTGTGTGTGTGTGTCTGAGAGAGAGAGAGAGAGAGAGAGAGAGAGAGAGAGAGAGAGAGAGAGAGAGACGACGAACAAATCTTTGCAGAACATTCCCTCTTTCCAAATAATTCATATAAAAGCACTTTCCTATACGCAAATGAGAAATGAGAGAGAGAGAGAGAGAGAGAGAGAGAGAGAGAGAGAGAGAGAGAGCTATACTTTTAGGGATACAAAGCGATATGCATGAATTTTGGCTGTTTGAAGAGCAACTTTTCTTTAAAAGAGAAACAACCTTTCCATTTACTCCTATTTACATTGAAATTGGGATATTGCAACATAGGTCTACATAAATTTTTAAATTCATTTACTGGAAAGTAACAATTTAATTTACTGTTTACTCTGGTGCTCAAATTTGCCAAAAACAAGGGAAATTTTATTTTTGTTTTTAATGAAACTGAAAACTTTCGTCTCTGCAACTTGCAACTTTTTTCTAAAAGTTCTGGAGAGCCTACATTTAAAAACCTGTTTCTTATTAAAATCGTATTATTAATCGTATAGTTTAAATTGAAAAATAAAAATTAATTTTAATATTCCGAGCAGTCATTAGCCTAAACATTATTTTTCCTTAAACCCTACATTCTTGAGAGTACTGATACTAGTTCTATACTACTACTATAATCTTTCCAACTTCGTTCTCAAGAGAAATTTCCAGCACTACTGTTACTGCTATCACTATCACTACTATAAACAGAGCTAACTCGATCAATCTACCCCGACAGAGAGAGAGAGAGAGAGAGAGAGAGAGAGAGAGAGAGAGAGAGAAGAAGAATCCAACCCACCCCGCTAAAGAAATGGAAACATTCGAGACGAAAGAGATAGACCAATCAATCACACCCAAGATGGCGAGGCCATTTGACTTCTAAATGCCGCCAGACATCAACCCACATTCAAGCCGTGGCCATAGAGTCAGTCTCTCTCTCTCTCTCTCTCTCTCTCTCTCTCTCTCTCTCTCTCTCTCTCTCTCTCTCTCTCCGCCCACCAATTCCTCCCTTTCAACACCAGGTCTCTTTTTTTAGCCGACGTTCAGACCCTTCCGTGGTCCACCGCTAGGTCTAGTATTATAAGCCCCACTCGAAGGTCTAGTACTAGCTCCATGCTAAAGAGGATTAACCGCTCCAATAGCATTGCGATTACTGCTCAGATTCATCTTGCAGATTTATGTCTCGATAAGGGATTAGTAGCGGTTATTTTCAGCTTCATTTGCAATGTAACAATAAAGCTTCTGAAGTCATTCTTTGAAAATATCACCCCAAATTTGCGTCGATACTTAAGCGGTTTTATTTTGCTCACTAAACCATTTTTTTACAACAGCAGCTGACTTGGAGTTATTATTATTATTATTATTATTATTATTATTATTATTATTATTATTATTATTATACACATTCCTCTAGAGTCTAGACCAAGCCAAAATGGTTAGTAGCTTACTAAGCGAATTCACATCATAAAACTATAAGTCAAAAGACTTAAAAAAATCAATTTAAAAATCATTAACTACATGCATACATTAGTTTACACGATAATCCCTCCATGACCATCAGTTTTATTTGCCTAAAATGTCTATTTTTCTTCTCACTGTCCTTTCATACTGAATTCGAATACTTACCTTAAAAATTAACAATAATATTAATTTTTCAAGTCATTTACACTAATCTATGGCAACTTACCAGGGAAAATGAGACTAGATTCTAATCTCTTCTGCCTAACTTGAGTGACGATCCAGGTTCACCCATAATCCAAATAAAGTCTAGACTCTATTGCCCTCTGACGCCAAAGGGTCCAGTACACAGACACACAGTCTCTCTCTCTCTCTCTCTCTCTCTCTCTCTCTCTCTCTCTCTCTCTCTCTCTCTCTCTCTCTCTCTCCTATAAGAACGTCCTCAGGTACTACAAGACTTTTATCTCCGGAAAACACAGGACCTCACAGAATTCCTTACAACTTTAGTTGTACGTCGGTGTAGTTCACGACCTAGATACCTATCAAGTGATTCTCTCTCTCTCTCTCTCTCTCTCTCTCTCTCTCTCTCTCTCTCTCTCTCTCTCTTTGAAATGCCATAAATGTATTAGTCGATGTTCGTACTTTCTCTTAAGAATACCTGTACATTCCACAGAGCATGTTATTGCCAGCGCTCATACATATTCATGTGTATATTTCTCTCTCTCTCTCTCTCTTCTCTCTCTCTCTCTCTCTCTCTCTCTCTCTCTCTCTCTCTCTCCCAGGCGCAAAAACCTTATTCAAGTGATGATAGAAACGTGTTGCCGCGATTACTTACATACCTGTTAAAGAGTGTACATCCATGAATACATTTGTCTAATAACTGTAATTATTTTGACAGCTCCAGAAACGAAGAGGGGCTAAAAGCTATGGAATTTTGAACTTAATAATCATATATAATTTTTCGTCTTTCTCGCGCGCTGTTCACACTTCTTCTGATTATTTTCTTTACGTCTGTTTAAAATGTTTCTTTCTTGCCAACGCCAACGAGTGCTGGAAGCGGGTTTGTTGCCACCCTGTTTGTGTGTCTGTATGCGTGTGTGTGTGTATGTGTCTTATTGTGTGTTTATACGATAACCGAAGTTAAATACCTTATAATCTCATTATACAAAGCCCATGAATGCACATCTTAAAAATACCAGTGTAAATGAATTTGCACATGAATTTATTAACACTGGTATTATTAAATTTATAAAATACTGGTTATTAAAACTTATAACCTATGAGTAAACTGAACCACGCTCAAGTGAGATATTGTTCCCGCGGCGAGACCGTGAGATTACACAGACCAAATGTTCGAGACGAAACTTACGCCGAAAGCGTGAGAAGCAATACCTATGGGGACCCACCCCCCACAAGGATAAGTCAAGGTCAGTGTGAAACCGTACGGGTCTGGGCGGACCTTGAAATCGAAGAAGTAGAAGAAAGAGAAGGAGGAGGAGGAGGAGGAGGAGGAGGAGAAAAAGAGGAAGGGGGAGAAATTTAGAGAAAATTCCAAAGCTTCACGGTAGAGGGGAAGAAATGCATTAGTTGTGGACTCGTTCCCTGCGATTAATTTTATCTGCTGTTTCGACAGAGGACACAAATACTTTTGAAATATATATATGTACATATGTATACATATATATATATATATATATATATATATATATATATATATATATATATATATATATTGTATATATATATATATAGATATATATATATATATATATATATATATATATATATATATATATATATATATATATATATATAACAAGCAGTTACTTTATACCAACTACAAAAAGTAACAACGTGCTCTGGATACGTCAAGGAACGTTATTTGGTAATCTGAAGCCCACAACAATGGTCAGTGGAGAGAGAGAGAGAGAGAGAGAGAGAGAGAGAGAGAGAGAGAGAGAGAGAGAGAGCCACTGACCACAGACAACCCAGAGTGTGGTTTTGAAGGAAATTCAAACCCCGAAACACTCACAGTTATACGATTGGGATGAAGAGACAACAGAAGACTGCTTAAACTGTCTCTCAGGACTTGATCAAGGAACACGATTCCTTGCTGGAATAAGGCCAACTTAATCTAATAAAATCGATACTTTAACGGTACACTCGCAGACAAAAGTATAGGACAAACATCCTATTCTATGTTCCTAAGATCTAATCTGTATCACTAGAAAACAGCTATGACTGTTTTAATCATACAAAAAAAACTACAGTTATACAGAACTCCTAACTGATAGTGATATTTCATTGTATTTTAATGGTGCACTTGCAGACAAAAGTATAGGACGAATACCCTATTCTGTGTTGCCTAATACCTATTCTTTGCCATTAGAGAATACCAAGAATTGTTTCATAATAATAAAACTAACTACAATGATACAGAACTCCTAATTGATACAGTAATATTTCAATGCATAAAAAATGTACTTCTATTCTTCCCTGCCCAATGCCCAGTGAGGGTCACTTCTCCCCAGCCCAATTCCCGGTCAGGGTCGATGTTTTTTAATAAGGATCTTCCAACAGCTCACTTCGTAACTTGTTTTAGCAGGTATTTTAAAGATGGGTGCCCTTACTGACTCCAGCTGCGTGGAAAAATGCATGAATATGATATAAATGTGATTATTATAATCAATAGCATAGGCTGGGCCATACTGTCAATATAAGCAAAAAGGTGAACTGGACACGAACAAAGGCTGTTTCAAGACTATTGGTATCTTCATTATTATTGTTATTATTCATAATAAACAAAACATTCACAAAAAACAAACCTACAGGTCTCGGAAATCACGAAAAAAAAACGTTTACAGAACAGAATGGCATTAAAAAAACATAAACACATCACATTTACGCTGAATCTATCCCCAAACGGAAAAGCATAAAAAAAACACGTTCTACCTAAACATTCAAACAACCAAACACACACACACACACACACACACACACACACACACACACACAAGAACCAGGCGACGCCGAACAGGTATCATTATTACATAAAAAAGAAACATTACACTCCGGCTTCCAAGCCAAGATTAATCACAAGTTGATGACTTCTTATAAGAAGGAGGAGCGTCTACTACCTGCCCTGGGACATCCAATGAGAACGCTTCAAGAGAAATGAGAAATGTATTAAGTCTCTGCATGCAATTAATTGGCTTTTTTCGACTGTGAAATCAACGACTTGTTGCATTTGAGGGGGGAGGGGCCTTTAATGTCTGGAAATTTGTGCACGTTTTGGTGTACGATGATGATGATGATAATAATAATAATAATAATAATAATAATAATAATAATAATAATAATAAGAAGAAGAAGAAGAAGAAGAAGAAGGATAAGGGAAGCAAAGGAGAATTATAATCAGTGATTGTTTTGTCTTATAAAGCGTTTTATGTCATTATACTTAACATAAACATCCCAAAATCGTCCTGTTCTTTATTACAATAATAATAATAATAATAATAATAATAATAATAATAATAATAATAATAATAATAATAATAATAATAATAATACGACAATGCCAAAAACTTGCCTAAACTAATTCAAGTTCGCACTGAAAGCGTTTTTTAAACACAAAAACTTCAGTACTGCTATATTTCCCAAAATCATTAATAACGACTACTTTCTCCCAACAACACTTTACAAAAAAATGTTTCAATACTGCTATATTTCTCAAAATCATTATTAACGACGACTTTCTTCCAAAAGCACAGTGTAAAAAAAAACTACAAGAACTAACTACATCGTCCAGAAGGCGTGTACCGACGGAGGCGAAACGCTGTGACAAGGAAGGAACAGAATAGTTTTGGCGACCGTCGCGTCGCGTCAAATTGGACCGGAACGCGACGATACCTTCCAACTCTCTCTCTCTCTCTCTCTCTCTCTCTCTCTCTCTCTCTCTCTCTCTCTCTCTCTCTCTCTCTGCTTATGGTGTCCGTGTCAATTTCAACCTCAAGAATCCCTTATGGCGGCGCCATTAACCATCCACTTGCATTCGATTCGCTGGGTACGTCAACAACAACAATCCCTTTCCGCTTATAACCGCCCCTCTCTCTCTCTCTCTCTCTCTCTCTCTCTCTCTCTCTCTCTCATCCTTCATTATACGATCCATTCTGTTACAGAATAAACGAAATAAATAAATAAACAAATAAACAAAAATAGAAAAATATTTTTTTATTTACTAAAGGAGATCCATCCAAGTCCTGAAATGTACCGAAAAAAATATATATATGATTTTCTTCTCTAATATATATATATATATATATATATATATATATATATATATATATATATATATATATATATATATATATATATAAAATATTTATTACAAAATAAATAAATACCCATATAAAACCATCGAAAAATATTTTTTTATTTAGTAGAGGAAAGAAATCTGTCATTCCATTTGCTTATTATATATAAAAAAACCTTCATCTTTCATAATTCCTAATTACATACAAAAAAAAACCCATTCTTCATTACGATTCAGCTTTCGTGAAACAAACCCCAATTAAGCCAATTACCATCTATCATCCTGCTCCCTTTTCAATTGAACCTCATTGCTCACTGCTGGGACAGAAAAAAAACACGCACAAAAAAAAAAAACTATCATTCTGCCCATACGATCGCGCAGACAGACACGAACCTGTCCGTCCAGAGTGACAGACGGACTGATGGATGAGACGCCGTTCCCGTTTGAGAGAGAGAGAGAGAGAGAGAGAGAGAGAGAGAGTCTCGTGGGTACGTCTGTCCAATATGATTTGAGGGCAGGAGTCTCCTCCTGGTGGGATGGTTGTGCTGTTGTAATTCTTATGAGAGATGCCTCCTTTGTCTTCAGTCTGACCACTCTGTCTTCAGTCTGACCGCTCTGTCTTCAGTCTAACCACTCTGCCTTCAGTCTGACCACTTTGTCTACAGTCTGACCACTTTGTCTTCAGTCTGACCACTCTGCCTTTAATCTGACCACTTTGTCTTCAGTCTGACCACTCTATCTTCAGTCTGATCACTCTGCCTTCAGTCTGACCACTCTGTCTTCAGTCTAACCACTTTGTCTTCAGGCATTCTATAAGAGAGGCTTGCCTGGCAAGTCCATACTTCGATGAATTTTTTAAAAATTCATTAACAATAACAATAATCAAAGTTCTGCCGAAGACGGAAATGACAAGAGAAGATAATGATAAATATTACAGTTTTCCAGGCTAACGCTTTCACCTGACTAATTAATCATAAGGTAGGCGAGGCTTAGGCCTATCGCATACTGAGAATGACTAATTCAGTGCTATAAAACTGATAAAAAATAGCGTCCCAACAAATAACGTCATTGACGATGGTAATACAATTTTGGAGAAATTAGTTTATGATTACAACGAAATAAATTATAGGCTTGATAGAACTCTTATTATGCAATGATTATATATATAATGATATATATATATATATATATATATATATATATATATATATATATATGTATGTATGTATGTATGTATGTATTATTTATACATACATACATACATATATATACATATATATACTCTTTTACTTCTCTTTCCTTTTTACCCACTTCCCTAAGACTTACGCTACGTAAGCCCATTTTAGGCTGCCTCTCCCATCGGCCTCCACATACAAAGAACACGACAACAACAAGTCGAAGAAACAACTCACCACAATGACGCCGCTACGACTGATGACGGAGGCGCCGAACCACTGCATGCTCTTGTTGTCTACCTGACGACCTGCCTCCCAGTGGTTACCTGGGGGGTGGGGGAGAGGTGAAGAAAGACATTAATGAGTGAGTGAGTTATTATTATTATTATTATTATTATTATTATTATTATTATTATTATGTCTCTGGTGGTGATGTGATCTATGGGATATTTATATACATATAAAATATTGTGGAATAAGTTATATGGCTTTCTTGCAAATATATTGAAATATTCTTGATTTTATCTCATTTTATTTTTATTTTATTGATTTTATTCTAATTATATTTATTTTATTTTATTTACCTTAGTGTTATTCTGTTTATCTTAATTCATTCTGTTTATCTCATTTGTATTTTATTTTTATTATTCTATTTGCGAGAAACCCACATAACTTACTCTACAGCGTTTTCTATCTTATTCTTCTCAGCTTAATCCTTAGTCGGGGTCGCTCAGTGATAGACAAGGGAACAGACAAAAGGACGACACAAAATAGAAACACCTGGAAAAGGCTCAGTGAAAACAGCGACCTCAACTACAGATTAAGTTGAGAAGAAGAAAATAGAAAACACTGTACAATAAGCTTTATGGGTTTGTTACGAATAACTTGAAATAATAATGTTGATTTTATAAGAAATATCATTTTGTTGATATCTTCAAAGCTAATGCCTTCAGTACTGTATATCAATGAAAATTCTGGACTTTTCTCGTTATCTGTAAAAGAGAGACATTTTACATTCCATTTGGTGTCGTCCTTTAGTCTGTTTCCTTGTCTCTCACTGAGCGACCCCGACTAAGGATTAAGCTGAGAGGACTAAGATAGAAAACGCTGTAGGGTAAGTTCTGTGGGTTTCTCGCAAATGGAATAATATAAATAAAATACAAATGAGAGGAATAGAATGAAATAAGATAAACAGATTAACACTAATATAAATAAAATAAAATAAATAAAATTAGAATTTACATACGACCATTTTAACCCGGAGTTAGCTCAAGAATTTAATGGCGATATTTGCTTGTTCCGTATAAAAATAAGCAAATTATGAACACTCAAAATATAAAGCATAAATCCTGAGAATACAATAAACTGAATTATCATTATAAAGATCACATTACTTACTTTGTTCATCATTAACCAAGAGACCTCGACGATAATGAATTTAATGAATACGTCGCTTTCCTCATTATCTGAACTTGCCAAATAAAACACGATCGACAGAGGGCCAAATGCAAGATTTGGTCGTAGGTCCTAAATTAATTAGCTGTTTGTTAATTTTTTTCTACTGATTTATATCTGTTTAATTATATATTTATTTTATTTATTTATTTAACAATTTAAATATTTATCTTTATTTATTTGATTTCATTACATGCACTTGCTTAAGTTCAGCTCTATTAACATATGGTTATCATGATCTAATACAGCAGTTTTTTTTAAATGAAATTAATGACCTTTTCGGGTTGCTTAAAGTTAATAATAATAATAATAATAATAATTAATAATAATAATAATAATAATAATAATAATAATAATAATAATAATAATAATAATAAAAGTTCCCTTTCCCACTACCAAACTTCATGAAACACAAATAATAAAGCAAACTAAATAATAATAATAATAAATAATAATAATAATAATAATAATAATAATAATAATAATAATAATAATAATAATAATAATAATAATAATAATTACGAAAACAAAGTTCCCCTTCCACTACCAAACCTTATCAAACAAATAATAAAATAACCTAAATAATAATAATAATAACAAAGTTCCCTCTCCCGCTACTAAGCCTTATCAAACACAGAGAATAAAGTACCCCAAACAAATATAAATAAAACTTTTAACTAAACACCATCTTCCCTACCACACTGCAAAATCACATCAAGCTCATTATAAACAACAGAGGACACGAGACACCTCAGATTTCGCCGGACAGGTTAATTGGGAAGTCACCTGGTCACTTTTTGTTTCAGCGCACCCTGTGTTTATCTGTGTCTTAATTTTGGTTAGGGTACTGTATTGGTTATCTGAAGTTCTTTGTTATAACTGGGGTTGACTGGTCTTGGATTCTCCACTACAACTACAACAACTGGTCTTGGCTTCTTTCCTACAACTACAACAATTGGTCTTGGATTCTTAACTACAACTACAACAATTGGTCTTGGCTTCTTAACTACAACTACAATAATTGGTCTTGGATTCTTCACTACAACTGTAACAATTGGTCTTGGATTCTTCACTACAACTACAACTGGTCTTGGATTCTTAACTACAACTACAACAATTGGTCTTGGATTCTTAACTACAACTACAACAATTGGTCTTGGCTTCTTAACTACAACTACAATAATTCGTCTTGGATTCTTCACTACAACTGCAACAACTGGTCTTGGATTCTTAACTACAACTACAACAATTGGTCTTGGGTTCTTAAATACAACTACAACAATTGGTCTTGGATTCTTAACTACAACTACAACAATTGGTCCTGGATTCTTAACTATAACTACAATAATTGGTCTTGGATTCTTCACTACAACTGCAACAACTGGTCTTGGCTTCTTAACTACAACTACAACAATTGGTCTTGGATTCTTAACTACAACTACAACAATTGGTCTTGGATTCTTAACTACAACTACAATAATTCGTCTTGGATTCTTCACTACAACTGCAACAATTGGTCTTGGATTCTTAACTACAACTACAACAACTGGTCTTGGCTTCTTAAATACAACTACAACAATTGGTCTTGGATTCTTAACTACAACTACAACAATTGGTCTTGGATTCTTAACTATAACTACAATAATTGGTCTTGGATTCTTCACTACAACTGCAACAACTGGTCTTGGCTTCTTAACTACAACTACAACAATTGGTCTTGGATTCTTAACTACAACTGCAACAATTGGTCTTGGCTTCTTAACTATAACTACAATAATTGGTCTTGGATTCTTAACTACAACTACAACAACTGGTCTTGGATTCTTCACTACAACTACAACAACTGGGCCTGGATTCTTAACTACAACTAAAACAACTGATCTTGGATTCTTAAGTACAAAGAGAGTATACCTTAGTTTAACCAGACCACTGAGCTGGTTAACAGCTCTCCTAGGGCTGGCCCGAAGGATTAGATTTTCTTAATTACAGCTACAACAACATCTATAGTGGTTATTTGAAGTTTTGTGTTATAAGTAGGACTGACTGGTCTTGGATTCTTCACTACAACTACAACAACATCTGCACTGGCTATTTTCAGGTCTTGTTACCACTAGAGCTGACTGGGGTTGGATACTTTGTTACAACTACAACAACAACTATAATTACAACAGTCTGCCACAATAGTTGACCCAGATGCGAATGGGTGCCAAGTTTAGCTAGGGTCAAGACATGGGCGTGGGGTTAACAACCTCAGAGATGTGCGTGGGGTTAACAACCTCATCCTTTGTGGCATATTGTAAAAATTAATAATATAATAAACATATTTACATAAAAAAATATATATATAATTATTTAATTGTGATAAATTGAGATATGTGCATTATAAATAAGAAATATCTATATATGCATCAACTAATTAAAAATTTACCTGTAATTTAGCTCAGCCAGGCCAGGTTAGGTTTCATCACATTTAACAAACATGTTGCATTTTATCTATCTATCTATCTATCTATATATGTGTGTGTATTACATATATATAAATATATATGTATATATGTGTTTGTGTACATGCATATTCTATTAAACATAGCAAGCCCGTGAAAGACACAGACAAGAACCACTACCTAATGACGAGGTAATGAGACGGAACCATTTGTCACTCGAGAGAGCAATGCATTAGGGACAACAGCATTAAGACAAACCCAGCAAGGCAATAATTACCCAGTTTGTCGAAAGGGATGGCCTCGCAATCGTCAGGAATTCGGGGGTGGCACCTGTACACCGCGCCCCCCTTCTGGATTTCGGGCTGAAGGGTCTCGGCTTCCGGGGCACCAACGAGCACCCTGAAAAAAACAAAAACAAAAAGGAAATATTAGAGGTAATATAATGGTATGTTTCTCACTTACCAACTCCTTACTAATTAAGATCGCAAGGAAAAATCTGCCATTTATAATAATATCCTGATTGTCCCAAATATGACATAAATATAAACATATGAATGTTTTTTTTTATCTGTTTACGTATTTATCAATTTGTTCGTTCGATAAATTTGTTTGTTCATCTCTTTATCATTAACTATTTGTTATTCACTCATATGAACACCATATTGTTTGGAAGGCTGAATTTCAAGTCAGTGGCCCCTGTGGTGGGCTGCTTCTATATGAAGAGGGTTCATCTTCTGAATAATAATAATAATAATAATAATAATAATAATAATAATAATAATAATAATAATAATAATAATATACTGACAAAACCCTCTATTCAACTCCTTTATTATTTGTGACATTTGTATTTAACTGAACTTATGATTTACTCTATTTTTCCTCCATTTCTTCAAATAATATTTTAGCTCTGCGGAAGCTTGCTTAATTCAGCGGAATATGTTGTTCTTCCATACAAGTATATTTGCATTTCAAATAACAGTCACAATAATCAACAACTCATAAGGAAAGGTGACTCTGACAAAAAAATCGTTCAAAAGCTGACCGTTTTCCGTTTACTTCTCAAGGCGAAGAAACATCGCCCCACCCCCCACGAAAATGGCGAGTGCCAGGGAGATATGTCCTGTCAGACAAGGGGCGGCTGCTGTAAATATTTACGTACGTCAAATAAACAACTTGTCGAGGAATATGAGAATTGCTGGAGGCATTTTCCCAATTTTTTAGCTGTTATAAATATATAATGATTATTTAATCTTATTTGTCATCGTTACTTCAAAATGTATTTGGCATTCAACTTCTTCCTAACTTATAGATTGAAGGTGTTTTCTGATTTTATTTATGATAAATATATAATGATTATTTAATCTTATTTGTCATCGTTACTTCAAAATGCATTTGGCATTCAACTTCTTCCTAACTTATAGATTGAAGGTGTTTTCTCAGTTTTTATTTATTGTAAATAAATAAGCTTTATAATAAAAAATTTATAATGATTATTTATTGTAAATAAATAATCATTATAAATATATAATGATTATTTATTTTGAATTATTATGGGTCCTTCAAAAAAGCATTTGACATTTCACTTTTTCTTAACGTGCAGATTAGCCTGAAGTGATGTTGACTATTACAGCCTCACAATTACTCCTTATACATTTACAGATATCTCACCAGCATTACGTTGGTCCACTCTACACATACTATTCTTTACCTTAACATTCCCAGCCCACAGCTTCCAACACAACCTTCACAAGTCGGTACTATTGGGTCCTTACATCTATTTCTTCTTCCTAATATTTCTGAATCTTAAACCCATCTGCTCAATCAATTTTCTCCAATTCTCAGTACATGAGCAGACCACCTCAACAAACTTGGATTCATAGTTTCAGCTATGTGACATTTTTTGTTACAAAGTCTTCATACCTCTAAAAAATTCATGCACTTTGAACCGTACATGTCCTAAATATATCAAGCAAAAGCAAAAGTGATCTTAAATATACTGAACTTTCATACATACCATTTTCCAACAACTCTTTTCATGCAATATATTCCAACTTTCAACCCCTGAAAGTATATATAATTTATATATATATATATATATATATATATATATATATATATATATATATATATACAAATCCTTTATATATTATATATATATATATATTTTCAACATTTTTTGATAATAAGTCCACCCCCTTTGTCTTTACCAGACGGACCAGAGTGACACACTAACCAGTCGGCCAAGTCTTGTGGCCGACTGGTTAGTGTGTCACTTGTAGTCCTGAGATTTTACTTATTTATTATTATTATCAAAAAATTCCCTTCCATTTCATTAAAGGACGTTTTTGATTGTATATGAATCACGGTGATGTGATAAATAGTCATTTATATATATATATATATTCAACATTTTCCTGAAATCCCCTTGTCTTTATCACACCTTGTACTCAAGATTTTACTTATTTATTATGTAAAAGATTGCTTCCATTTCATTTTTTCCACCAGCCATAGAAAAACACATTTAATGTTGGTCACTTATGTACGTCTGTCTGACATTAACTTTGCTCTCAGAGTGTAATCTGAGACTTGAAATGCACTGTCATGAAGCAAGCATACGCACTGCAAAACGTAATAATAAACATGACAATATACAAGCCTCTCTCTCTCTCTCTCTCTCTCTCTCTCTCTCTCTCTCTCTCTCTCTCTCTCTCTCTCTCTAGCACACGGAGATAAGAGCTCACAAGCCTTGCTCTTAACATCTCACCTTCTCATAAAACAACCACTTATACATTCCTCTCGCTGTCTCTGCCGTTCACTTCTAAAAAAAAAGTGGCACTCTAGGGTTGCTCAATTAGAGATCAAATTTTAACGTAACGTTTATTTGGGTGATTCTAGAACACTTCTGTATGGAGATGTATATACATGAATCAATGTCATGTCGTCTGCAGGGTGTACAAACGTGGTTATGTAAATATTACTGCGAACTGCGTCTCATAATTCCTAAACAATGGCTTCTTTCAAACGAACAAGTTAATTCTAGGTTTGGCAATGTTGGCTCTGTTTTTAGTTCCTGTATATTTCTCGCTTTTGATACCAAAATATAAGTGACCAGTTTATCTCAAAACGTGAGAAGAGTGTCAGCTAAGACAGAACGAATCAAGAAATCCGTGAGTAGCAGAACAAATAAACCTATACCAATATGTTGTGCAATTGGAACCTCAAACGTTCAAGCGAAGATGCAACGCATTACTGCCCTAAAACAATTTTCCTTGCATTTAAAAAATTTACATGCATTTATATCTATTTCCCAATTAGTTTGTTAATTTATATTTTCTTTTCTATTAACTGATCTCTTCTCTGCATTTCCTATTACCTTCTGTTACTTCTTTCAAATGAACGCCATATTCTTTGGAAGCTTGAACTTCAAGTCAATGGCTCCTGGGGCTTGTTCTGTATGAACAGGATTCATCCTCTGAATAATAATAATAATAATAATAATAATAATAATAATAATAATAATAATAATAATAATAATAAACGATGATCATCACTCTCAAACCAGAATTTGTACAAAAATAATCCAATGAATGCGGACACAGTCCCACACAGCCAATAGGACGCTAAGTGAAAAGCAATACAGGAGGGGACAAGCGTCCTAGGATCCCGAAACAATGAGCAACGACAGCTGTCAATAGGAATCTTAATAGCGGGCCCCTGTCGAGCCGTTAAGCAGCTGACTAACACCCCCTACCTTAGTTCAAGCCTGTCAGCTATCCCTAAGGATACTCCTTTACCATTAAGGATATATCTTTTACCCTTAAGGACATCTCTTTACCCCATGTGCGTAACTGTCGCCTATTTGCGTCCTATCCTTAAGGATATCCCTTTACGCAATGCGTAACTGGCGCCTATTTGTGTACTTCTATCCTTAAGGATAATCCTTTACGCAATGCCTAACTGTCGCCTATTTTTGTCCTTCTATCCTTAAGGATATCACTTTATGCAGTGCGTAACTGTCGCCTATTTGTGTCCTTCTATCCTTAAGGATATCCCTTTGCGCAATGCGTAACTGTCGCCTATTTGTGTCCTATCCTTAAGGATATCCCTTTGCGCAATGCGTAACCGTCGCCTATTTGTGTCCTTCTATCCTTAAGGATATCCCTTTGCGCAATGCGTAACTGTCGCCTATTTGTGTCCTTCTATCCTTAAGGATATCCCTTTACGCAATGCGTAACTGTCGCCTATTTTTGTCCTTCTATCCTTAAGGATATCCCTTTACGCAATGCGTAACTGTCGCCTATTTGTGTTCTTCTATCCTTAAGGATATCACTTTATGCAATGCGTAACTGTCGCCTATTTGTGTCCTTGTCTCTCAGAATATTATCCTTTCACCTAACGCGTAATTGTCACCTATTTTTGTGCTTTTATCCTAAAGGATATCCCTTTATCCCATGCGTACCTGTCGCCTATTATGCTCCTTCTATCCTAAAGGATACTTCTTTACCCTTAAGGATATCTCTTTACCCCATGCGTAACTGTAATGATTTTTAAAAGGAATTCCCAGGAAGGATTAGATATTTACACATCCTTGAAGGAATGGGGAGGACTTAAAAAAAAGTTATCTAAGCAAACGTGTTTGTATTTGCTTAAGCGTGTTCTGCACTCGAGGTCAAAAAAACAAACCTTGAATTTACTGCAAAAATATTTATATGTTCTAAGGAATTTTTTTTTTATCAAACAAAAATCTTAATTAAAAGACATAAATTTAAACCCGTTAATCAGGGCACGAGGAAGTGCAACTGCATCTTGAATCTTGACCCATATTCTTCCCTCTTCCTTCCTACTTCGTACCTGGTAAGCAAAGCCTTGATGAAATCAAAGGATTCCAGAAAGGAAATATGATAATAATAATAATGATAATAATAATAATATAATAATAATATTAATAATAATGTGATAATCCTTGATTGCTTGCATTCTTTCCCTCCTCATCTACCCTTGACTAGGCCATTAAAATCTCATTTAGAGACTTTTTTTTGTGATGATTGCGTGATGAAGCTAAGCTTGATCCACACGCGGGTGAGCACCCGCCCATCCACCCACCCACACAAACATACACACACACACACACACACACGCCAGTAGTCCACTGGGTAGGGAATTTGCCTCACAAGCAAAATGTCCCAAATTTAATTCCTGAGTGCGCCAGAATAATTTAGACCCATGTGCGTAAGCATAAAAGGAACCACATAGCCAATACAAACATTCAAATGATACGTTTGCCTACACAATATACACAACAAGCACACAAGTAATCCAACACACAATGGCAACACGAACGTTTGTTTCGTCACAAGAGATTCCTCTAATTAATCCTAAATCCACAAAGATTTAAATCCCATTTCTATCATCAGCGGATTTTAACTGCTTTAGTCGTGATGCTTTCCAACAATAAGTCGATAAGTATCTCAGATGATTCTTACCCGGTGCAAAACTGAAGTCACGTTTGTTTGCCAAGGCGATTTCACACAAGGACGAACGCGCACGATTTCAATTATGCAGCCAACGTGGGCTTCCTGATGCAAAGTCCGGCCTCAAAGGCCCCTAAAAAAAAAAAAAAAAGTCACAAAACGAGCAACCTCCTTGGGCGACACTGCCTGAACCTACATCACAAAGTCCGTCCTTTCTACCCTTAGGAAAACAGGAGGGGATGCATACCCAGCGCGACGCCACCTTAACCTACATCACAAAGTCCGTCCTTTCTACCCTTAGGACAACAAGGAGACGATCCGTAACCCGCGGTCGGTTATTGATACTGGGGACGAAAGAAATTCGCGAGAGATAGAAGAAGAAGAAGAAGAAGAAGAAGAAGAAGAAGACACAAAAATACCAGCGCAGAGAGGATGATTCGACTCGCATATGCTCCTTTTGAAGTCAAGGCCAAGGGGCTGAATAATCCCTCCCTTTCAGCCCCACCACCCAGTCAAGTTTCTCTCTCTCTCTCTCTCTCTCTCTCTCTCTCTCTCTCTCGCTTTATCTGCCGTGCCTCGTCTATGCAGATTTCAAGATGCGGATCGCTTGACAACAACGTTTATGCGGATCAGTTAATCTTTCGACAATAATTTGTTTGGATGTTCGTCAAATCTAAGGGGTGATTTAGTAATATAAATTATTATTCCCAAGCTACTTAGCACGTTTAGGTTTGTTTTGCTTATTTTTCAGTTAATTATTTGCCAATTTCATATTCATGTGATTATCTTCCCTCTTCTCTTTACCCTACTTTCACTTCTTCCACTTCGGGTCATTCCGTTCAGCAAGTGTTGAGCAATTACAATAACAATTCTAACAATGTACATTTCCTTTTCTTAGAATTTCAGTCAATTATCTACCAATTTCATCTGCATTCTAATATATATTCCTCATTTTTTACATCACACCACTCTATTCAGTCGAAAATTATTCAGCAGTTATAATAATAGTTATAATAATGCGCATATCTCATTCTCCCGATCTCAAGGCTTTCTGGGAAGTCGCCAATTGCATCATGAGATTCACGCAGCGAAATTCTGCCCAGTTTCCATGGACTCCGCGAGTGATGTTGAAAGAAAACATATTTTTTTTTTTTCTTTACATTCGTATTTTCTCTTTTAAGGCTTCTCTTGTCATTTAATCGGATGTTTTGTAAGTTATAAATTAATGAGAGGAATACATGAGGAAAAGAAAGACTTTACTATGTAGGGTTTTTTATTTGCATTCGTATTTTCTTTTTTAAGATTCGTGATTTAATCGTATGATTTTTAAACTATAAATTAATGAAAGGGATGAATGAGTCTAAGGATGCCTTTACTTTAAATGGACTCATGTTAAAGTCTTTCTGTTAGAACTTATCGGCTATAAGTTCGTACTGTCTCTTTTAAGATTCTGTCATATAAAATATAAATTAATGAAAGCAATAAATAAGGAAAAGGAGGCCTTTACTTCTTAGGGACTTATGTTCAAGTCTTTCTAAAAGAATCTTTGTATATATATATACATATATATATACATACATACATACATATATACATATATATATATATATATATACATACATATATATATATATATATATATATATATATATATATATATATATATATATATATATAAGCCCTGGAATCATTTTTAAAATATGCTGAAATCCCACAATACTCTTCTGTGCTTAGTATACTTGTATTCTTAGGGAATTTTACATTATTCACTCTCTAAATTCCGATGACTGAAAATGTTATATCATTATTTACATATGCAGACAAAGAAGCAAGCTATGATCGTTCACCATAGGAAAAGTAATCATATTCCCGGTTATATTGTTTTTTCAGTTATGTTGAAATCGCAATACTCTTCTTTGCAGAGTATGCTCGTCAACCTGGGGAAATTTAAATCACTCCTTCTCTAAGTTGGAATGTCTTAAGAAAAATCAGATACCATTATTCGAACATGAATATAAGAGAGGAACAGCAAACGATAAACACCCTCCATACGAAAGCTAATTATGGCAATCTGGTCATTAAACTAATTCGCGAATAAACTTTTATTAATACATTATGCAAGCTTACCCAAACAACAAAGGGTAACCACAGGTGCAAACTGCAAAACTGGAACAACGAACGAGACGGAGATGTACGAAGGGAACGCCACGCAATGTTAATGATTCTATCAACCAATGGGGTTGGGGGGGCGACAACACAAGGCCACAGCATCGTTTTGGGTATGACGTCACCCGTCTATCGTCGTTACGGACCATCGTTACGCGCGCCTGTATAGATACTGGACTTGGCTCTCGTATGGGAACGGTTTGCTGTAAGTACGCAGAATAAGTCAACTGCGTTTCATCTGTTAATTTATCTTAAAGGTCTTTAATCAACCATATATACACGTCACAGGGAAAAACAAGTACTTCTATACGGAACACACGTTTATTTCACGAAGGGAAGATACGGTAAGATAAGTGTGAATTTAAACGCCTGTCATCCTTTGCCTCCCTGTCTTTGACTAATTCGCCCCCCCCCCCCGCCCCGCCGCTTGTTCCTTCAGTGCATGAGTATGAAAATGACGACATATTTATTTCATCGAGGGAAGATACGGGAAGATATGTAAAAACTTGCATAACCCTTCCTTTACTTCCCAGTCCTTGACTAAGTCCCACGGGAGTATGAAAAGGGAGACAGTTATTTCATTGAGGGAAGATATGTAAAAAAAAAAGCTTTGAATAAATATCTTTCTCTACTCGTCTTCTTTTACTTTCCAGTGCTTGACCAATTCCAATCCCATCCCCTGCCCACTCACATCCCTCTACCCCCCGGGGGAGCCACGGACTACCCGACTCGGCCAGCCGGCGGCCGTCCCACAAGGCGAGGCTCTATGCCTCACGCTATACAGCGCTGATACCGCAATTTCGTGCGTAAGGAATATCGCGGCCTCCCTATCATTCGGCACGCCTCGCCGCTTAAAAAGAGCCGGAGGAATATTAGAGGGAATTATCTCTCTAATGAGAAGAAGACCGCGCGCACATCCTCCTTGGCGGGTGGTGTGAATTTAACATAAACAGCCGTGACAGTGTACTGCTTCGTTTCGCTAAAAGATTAACTGGATTACTGCATTACCCCATGCATGCTCGGTAACATTGGTATCGTTTAAGCATCCAGTTTAATAGTGCTGGAATTATAAATTAACTGAAGTGGTACAAAAGCAAATCTAGAGACAAATGTTCTTTCCATAAAAACAATCCATTCTGTAGAAAATTGTCTAGGTCATTGCCTTTTTGACTGTTCCATTAAAATATAAGTTAATAATAATAATAATAATAATAATAATAATAATAATAATAATAATAATAATAATAATAATAATAATAATATTTTTCCCTAGTTTCTCTTTCAATTACTGTCGCTAATTTTTTTTATATAAAATCATTCAAATCTCTAAAATTCTGCTTGCTATTTTTAATTCCCATCTCTGCTTACTCCATATATAATACTAACATGAATACTGATATTTTTTCCTTTCTTAGGCTCCGTAAAAGCCTCTTTACAAATCTCTGGGTCCATCTATTAAGCCCCTGTCATTCTCGAGAGCTGACAAGTCACAGAATAAAAAAAAAAGGTCCTTCGTACAAAAACTAGTACTTTTTCGGTACACAATAAGGCCCAGTTAGGCAAAACCGCGCTTGTGAAACACCAAGGTCTATAGAGTAAAGTGCCCTTACAACTGACAAAAAAGAAGAAAAAGAAGAAGCAGAAGGAGGAGAAGGACAAGAAGAAGAAAAAGGAGGAGTAGGAGGAGGAGAGGCTTCGATTTTATCAGGAGATTTAGGGAAAATGGGCTTGTTTCTGTACAAGAGCGACTCTTTCAACAAGAGGCAACTGTAAAGAATTCTGAATAATTTAGCTAACTGAAAAGGAAAATACACTCCCCAGATGCAACTGATATAATACATAGAACATTTAATACATACTTCAAGCCTTGTTAGTGGGAACTTAGCCAACAAAAACTTGAATGTGGGATAAAATGAAGAGAGAAAGTAAGAAAAGAAAAAAAGAAAGTCAAGACACAGAATTCCTTTGTCCACTAGAAAAACTTCGTCTCCTAACAACTGCATTCTTAAGGGATCTTGGCTATGAACCTTTCATTCCTTTCTTGGAAGACATCTAATACACTCTCTCTCTCTCTCTCTCTCTCTCTCTCTCTCTCTCTCTCTCTCTCTCTCTCTCTCTCTCACACACAAACACTGAGGTCACCGACCTCCCTCAACAGTGAAAGACCCGGGATCGACTCCATGGGGAGTGGAACATCGGGTAATCTGTTTCCTGGAAACTTAAGGCCATACACACACACATATACACATACACATACATCATACACTGAGGTCACCGACCTCCCTCAACAGTGAGACCCGGGATCGATACCATGGGTGAGGGGAACATCTTAGAACCTGTTTTCTACACTCATATAAGGCCCTGTTGACCTTCATAGCGAACTACGTTCTTGATGGATGCTCGACTGTGGTGGGTCGCAGCCACGAGTCAAGACAGAAGAGAGGAGCTAGCAACCTCATCCCCAAAAATGACTTCCTCGGAAATACAAAGTTAACATCCTTTGGGGCTAACACATCTAAAAAGGAAAAAGGCTTAAGGTGTAACAAAAATGTGTGAATGTCTACATGTGCAGATATACAAAATACAAATATACAAATATTCTAAAATCTTCAAGACAAAACTGAAGAGAAAATAACTTATAATCACAAACAATTCTCAGACTTCTAGCCACGAGATACCAGCCTGTCATGTATTTTAGAAATTACTCGAAAGAGAAATGTTCTACAACCCTTGAAAGACGATACAATGTTGCAGAATAATTCTCAATTACTCTGCAACGGCATCTTG
>NC_089780.1:23235165-23247665 GCF_040412425.1 Macrobrachium rosenbergii
ACTTCTTTCGACGAAATTCCAAAAATCTCTGACACTTTATTCACAACCTCTGCAAATCACCCACTGCCTTTCTTAAACCATCTACTCTCTGCATATGCCTCATATATGTGTACATAACTCGAAGACCTCCTATTCACGCTACAAACCTTGTGGCACTGGCTTCTATTTTGAAAAGCATCACGATAATGTCACAAGACACCGTTCATGAGCGTTATGAAAACAGAACTTTTAGCGTCGCGCACCTGACTTTGTGAGACCATATTCCCCTTTTTACGCATCAATGAAAACCTGATCTTCCTCCCCATCAAAGCAGGCTTGGCATCCCAGGACCCAGAGAAAAACAGATCTTCAGTCAAGAACGAGACCCCTGAAACCTCATTGGAAAACAAACAATTCTGCAAGGTCCCACGTGGATGGAGAAGTCTTGACTGACATCACGGCTAAAAAGGGGGGGGGGGGGAATACAATTGCGAAAGCAAACATGATCTACTTTATCTACAAAGGCAATAGAGAGAGAGAGAGAGAGAGAGAGAGAGAGAGAGAGAGAGAGAGAGAGAGAGAGAGAGAGGGCATAAGTCATCAGAAAGAATTATACAGATACATTCCCGCAAGTAGAGTTGTTTGGTATGAAAACGCCGTGAACATCAGCTGATTGGTTTAGGGCTAGCGCCTTCATCCCAAAGCACATATACAAACATACACGCACAAACATTTTAATATATATATAATATATATATACATATATAGTACATTTGTATATAAATATATATATATATATATATATATATATATATATATATATATATATATATATATATATATACATACATATATATATATATATATATATATATATATATATATATATATATATATACTGTATATATTCTGGATATATCCTGTTATGTAGAATTACTTTAAGATTTAGAGATTGCCGTCTATCTCTTCCTTACTACATCAAACAAATTCAGTCGCTAGACGTGAAATTCGCAACTGTCCTAACACCAATTATAAATACACATTCAACGCGTCTTAATACCGATCGCAGTATGAACACAAACAAATATCTGTTGGACCTCGAAGGCAAACTTAGCTGTCATCTGAGATGCCTGCTTGATATGACTCTTGAACGGGTATCTGTGAGTGTAACGTCTTGTAAACTGTAGGATAGAGAGAGAGAGAGAGAGAGAGAGAGAGAGAGAGAGAGAGAGAGAGAGAGAGAGAGAGAGAGAGTACTTATTCTTTAGGTCAAAGGAAAAAGAATGTTTTCAATGGGAAAAACTGTGTATGTGAGAGAGAGAGAGAGAGAGAGAGAGAGAGAGAGAGAGAGAGAGAGAGAGAGATCACTTGTTCTTCAGCGAGGGGTAGATTCTTTGCTCCTCAGGGAGATTATGATGAATCTCAAGATTATGGCCTCCCATTTTCATGGTATTTTGACAGAGTGATGCACAGTCACGTCTGGTATTCTCTCTCTCTCTCTCTCTTTCTCTCTCTCTCTCTCTCTCTCTCTCTCTCTCAAGCCTCGGTCAAAAGAGAGAGACAGACAGACAGACAGACAGACAAACATATATTGGGTCACTTAGAAAGCTCAATAAAGTTGTTACTCTAAACAGAGAGTGAGAAAGACAGACTGGAATAGGCAAGCAAACAGACAAACACCGGCAAACAGAGAGACACACAGACACATAAAGACACACGAGAAATTTCCTCTTCCAAGACAAGAGGACACATTCCATACATTACATAAGGAAGCGCGAGTGTACAGTGTTCGCTTACCTTAGCCAAACAGACGAGTAACCCAAGACCTTAACCCCTTCTCCCGCCGTTCTCCCCTATCTTTCCCCACCCCCTCCTGCAACAGAAACAACATTCGTCAACAAAGGAACATGACTGCCGAGTGAAAAGGCAACATTTGTCAGTACATAACTTGCATGTTGATGAACTAACTGCCCACAAAGGGCCGTCCGCCACTCGCGTCTGTCGTCTTCGTTGAAAGGAATTGTAAACAGGAAGACATTCGTTTGTTATTGTGGCTTCTATTAATCACTGATGAACCCTGTTCGAAGATAGAATGGACTGTAAGGTTTAGGCCAAAGGCCGAGCAAGCGCTGGGACCTACAATGAGGTCATTCAGCGCTGAAAGGGAAATTGAGAGTATAAAAGCCTTAAAGCTGTAATAGGAAGAAAACCTCAAAGCAGCTGCACTATGAAACAATTGTCAGGAGAGGAAGGTAAGTAAGATGGGAGAAAGAGAATACGAACGGAGGTACGGGAAAAGGAATGAAAGAGGTCGCAGACAGGGGCCAAAAAGACGCTGCAAAGGACCTTAGGTAATACCTACAGCTCACCGCGTGAGGTGCACTGACGGCACTACCCACCGCCGACGAGGCCCGTTCAAAGATGAATGCGTAGATGAATCCTGGATCACATATATCAACATACGCACTTTTATATATATATATTTTCAACATGAAGCTGTTTCCCCTACCGGAGTTTACTCTAAAGAAACAGGACAACATTCACCAACTTCAGGCCTTAACAGCTGATTCGTGGATGAATATCCTACAAAGAAAACACTTATTCATCCTTCTATTCAGCAACTTCTGTGTCTTCCTCTCAACTCCGAATTATACACTTTTCATCAACCTATCATCCTCCATCTTTTCACCTACATTGACTTATTTAACTACTTATACGTAGGTCTGTATTTCTCATCATTTCAGTTTTTCTCACGTCTTATACAGATTATACGACGAAATTATTTCGTCTCTACAGCTTCACCCTTTTTTCTACTTTATTTGTATTTAACACTTAAACTTGACTTTCAAAAATAAGAATTAGCTCAATAATCTCTTCATACGTTCCAGTTTTCCCTCGTTTAGACACAATCCAGTTTACTTACAAAAACTTTTGCACTTACATTATGCTACCTTCCTCCCTTCGACTATTGTAAGACTTGCCGCCTCTCTCTACCGGTATACTGACTTCCACATACCTATATGAGTAAGTATTTCCGTTCTTCCATCATTCTAATTACCGATCATTGCTCCATCTCCCTGGTTTCCGTTTACCCTTGCAACCTTAGTCCTGCCCAGATTGACTTTTAGTTGTGTCTCTATGAAAAATTGTCCAGCTCTCACCAATTCTGCAGTTTCTCTCGACTATCCAAAGTTAGTGCTGTGTCAGTTTCACACACCAGCCATTCCACAATCCATTCACATGTCCTTTCTGAGACATCTTGCACTGTTCCAGTCATAAAGATATTAAGCAGCACGGAGACATTATATTACACACCTTTATATCAGCCCTATTTTTGTACCTAACCAGTCACTCACCCGACTACATACTGCTGCCAAAAGAAGTATCAAGGCTGTGAAGCGCCTAAGAAAGGGTGTGGACCAGTTTGCGGGAGAATTTCCCCTTAAATGGCGCAAAAGCATTTTCACCTGAGGCCAATGACAGACAAACTTTCCCTCCTCCTGCGGGATATCAGGAAATGAAAATATCAACCTCGCCCCTCTGCATAGTAAGAAAATGAGAGAGAGAGAGAGAGAGAGAGAGAGAGAGAGAGAGAGAGAGAGAGAGAGAGAGAGAGACTTAGTCTTATCACAACAAGGCACAAGGCAGAGAACATTCCCAGTACACGTCAGGTGGTTTGACTGATGGCATGGCCTTCGCTGATATGCATTTACGGGCCCACGAGGAACGTAGTACATCAAAGCACAGGACGAGATGCTTCAAAGGCCAGTGGGATAAAAAAGATGCAGGTGGGACCACTATCATTAATGGTCGATTCTATCTATCGCCTTTCGTCTTCGTTGGAGCGTGTTTTTTTTTTTTTTTTTTTTCTTGTCTCGTACGATATCGTTCTTCGGGAGCTTGTTAGGCAAGTTCCTTAAATTTTTGGCTTCTTCTAGAAGAATGTGTACAGACTACTTACTACTACTACTACTATTCTAATAATAATAATAATAATAATAATAATAATAATAATAATAATAATAATAATAATAAAAATAATTCTCTCACCAACATTCCAAATCTATAAAAAAGCAACAGAACAGGGCTATATAATAATAATATAATAATAATAATAATAATAATAATAATAATAATAATAATAATAATAATAATAATAAAACTCTCACCAGGATGCAAAATCTATAAAAAGCAACAGAGCAGGATTTAGTCTCGAGTGGCATTCCTCGGTGTTGTGTTTTCTCTCCCGTTCCTTCCTCCCCTTTATTATTGACTTTTTCTTTCTTCTAACAGTGCCATTTCCGTTGGTTCAGTCCTTCATTATGCCTCTCCTTTTAACTTCTATCTATCCCCTGTTTACTGATCTCAGTTCCTAATTATTCTTTCTGCATCTACGAATTCTGATCTAGTGAAAATTTCCGAATTATTAGCCCTAAGTTCAAGTGAAGATGCAATGCATTATTACCCTAATGACATTCTCCTTGCATGTTAATACATTTTTTTTAAAAATTTATTCATTCTTGTTTAATAAGCGAGATTCTCTTCTTTCTGTGTTTCCCTTTACCTCCTCTTACTTCTTCCTGATGAATGCCATATTCTCTGGAAGCTTGAATTTCAAGTCAATGGCCCCTGTGGTGGGCTTGTTCCATATAAATAGGGATCAATAGTGAATGTGAAAGATCTCTGTTGAAAAATGACAAACAAGAGACCATCCGTCGATGGTCCAAGTCATAACTGCTGCTATTTGGAAACAGAAACCTACCACCACGAACCACTTTATCTAAAAGAGATAAATCTCTGGCAGGGATATATAATAATAATAATAATAATAATAATAATAATAATAATAATAATAATAAATCTCGATTGCCGTCTCAGGTCAGAGAGCGCAAGCGAAGCGTTGTTAAATCCGCTTCAGTTGTGAGGTGTTTGTTCCTTCGTTTGTTTATCGGCTCGCGATCAAATTTCACTTGATCCGGTTGTGTTTTCTGTGTGTGTGTGTGTGTGTGTGTTTATGTGTGTATTGTTTTTACGACATCATTATGACCAATTAAGAACAACTGCTTCTAATAAACTGACATTAATGATGATTTGACCCGGTCGTATCTAGGCCGTGACGTGTTATGAAAAAATCTTGGAAGTTCTATAAGATTATAATTAATAACACTATTATTAGTATGTTTTTTAGAGATTATCCTGAGAATGAGATGTGCTTTCGTTAATCATCATCAGCATTATCATCGTCATTACCATCTTCATCATCATTATCATTTTCATTATCGTCTCTAACGTCCTATGATTAATATAAACAATAATTTTCAAAGATGATAAAATTAACAAGTTTCTCCAGCAGACATATTTCATGCCTCCTGCTCCAACCATAGCACAAGCGAGCATGCAAGCACACGAACATACACACACGCAAGCACTTTAGAGTAGCTACACTGTAATAGCCAAGGAAACACTGCTTTGACATTAGATAATCAGCAGTTAAATGTCAGCATTACTAACACTATATTTGGTACGAGAGCTTTTCTTAGTGTAACAACGTTCATTTTATTTGTTTTTTTTTTTTTGTCCGTCCATCCTATGAACTTTTTCTTTTTTTATTTAGACTGAAAACTGAACGCAGCTGTGACCCCTTCATTATTATTATTATTATTATTATTATTATTATTATTATTATTATTATTATTATTATTATTATTATTACTGGAACCGACCTGCAGTTATATCAACCTCCAGGTAACTTGCTCTTAATAGAATGTCCATGTGAGAAAAAATTTACAATGACAATGCCATTCTGATGACATTTTTTTAGTTTTTGAATAAGCAAAGGCTGAAAAAAAATTACTTTATATATATATATATATATATATATATATATATATATATATATATATATATATATATATGTATATGTATGTATGTGTGTATTTATGTATATATATATATAGACAAATAACATATATATATATATATATATATATTTATATATATATATATATATATATATATATATATATATATATATATATATATATATATATATATATAGAGAGAGAGAGAGAGAGAGAGAGAGAGAGAGAGAGAGAGAGAGAGAGAGAGAGAGAAATAACTTAATACACATCCACATTACACACATACAATTATACATATGACCCAATTCGACTGACGTGAAGATGGAAATTCTTCTGCCCTGAAATCATAGCTGGTTCCACCCAGGAAATGGGAACAGGTCCATGACTAAGCCTAACCAATTCGGGAGGAGCCAAAGGGATTCAGGAAATATAGAAAAATGGAAATATAGAAATAATGCGGAAAGGTAGTGAGTGGGCCACAGCCATATTATCTCTGCCTAATCTCGAATCAGACGATGGGCAAGCTGAATACGATTTGGAAATGAAATAGATTGGAACTGCATACGAAAGTTAGTTTATATGTATAAGTGTAGCGTGGTCTGTATTGGTGGCACGACAATAAAATACTATCTAGATTTTATTGAAAGGCCCATAAAACTTTAAGAAGAATATAAAAAGAATATAAGATTAGGTTTAAGTTAAGATGCTGTAAATAAGGTTAGGTTTGGTTAAGTTACGGCAAATGAGGTTGGGCTAAGTTAAGGTACGGTAAATAAGGTTAGGGTTGGTTATGTTAAGGCAAATAAGGTTGGGCTAAGTTAAGGTACGGTAAATAAGGTTAGGTTAAGTTAAGGCATGGTAAATACGGTAAGGTTAAGGTAAATTACTCTGAAGAAGGCAGAATGAGAAATGAAACCATCAGTAAACTGTGGGAGTTCTACATGAGAAATCTTAGACATGAGGCTGGATATCTGTGGAGATTTGTGGAAGTGAAGGCACAAGGAATGAAAACATGAGACCTAACCTTTTTAACCTTATTTAACATAACTTAACCTATTCTAACCTTATTCACCGTGCTTTAACTTAACCCAATCTTGCTTACCTTAACTCAAGTTAACCTAACCTTATTTATCATAACTCAACTTAGCCTTGTATACCGTAACTTAATTTAACCTAACCTTATTTACAGTAACTTAACCTAACCTTACTTACTATAACTTAAGCTAACCTTATTTACCATACCTCAACTTAACCTAACCTTATCTACCTTAACATAACCTACCCTTATGTACCGTACATTAACTTTACCTAACCTTATTTACAGTAACCTAACTTAGCCTAACCTTATTTGCCATAACTCAACATAACCTAACTTCAACTGACCTTGCCTAACCTAACATAATCTAACTTTACCTTAGGGTGGGTAGTGAATTCCCATTATAAATGGATCCCTTCCTTAAAAGGGAATGTATTCCACCCACATGATGTCATATCAAATATCAGCAATCCCTTATTCACCACAACTTAATTAACCTAACTTTAACTGACCTTGTGTAACCTAACCTAAACTAACTTTACCTTAGCGTGCTGTCATATAAAATATCAGCAATCCCTCATTCACCAAAACTCACTCAACCTAACTTCAACTGACCTTGTGTAACTTAACTTAACCTAATTTTACCTTAGTGTGCTGTCATATCAAATACCAGCAACCCCTTATTCACCATAACTCAACTTAACCTAATTGCAACTGACCTCATGTAACCTAACCTAACCTAACCTAACTTTACCTTAGCAGTACTGTCATATCAAATTTCAGCAATCCCTTATTCACCGTAAACTTAACCTAATTTCAACTGACCCTGTGTAACTTAACCTAACCTAACTTTACCTTAGCGTGCTGTCATATCAAATATCAGCAATCCCATACACTGTAAAAAAAAAAAAAAAAAAGAATCGTAATCCCCTTCACAGGCCTGGATCCTGCATGCATCTCACTTTTCGGAGATTAACTTATATCAGCAACGCTTACAAGCTGCATAACACATCCTCTCTTTAGACAGACCTGGAGAAGGACGTGTTTACTTCGGGTTTGCAACACGATCAGCTCGGTTTGGGCGCTCGCATGCGTATCTGTGTTGTGTGAGGCATATCCTCTAGTATTATATATGTGGATAAAAGTAAAGGGTTTCAAAACAATAACAAACGACATTACGGAAAAAATCTAAAAGGAGTTTATTTAGGAAGTTTATGCATGACATATTTGAGAGAGAGAGAGAGAGAGAGAGAGAGAGAGAGAGAGAGAGAGAGAGAGAGAGAGAGAGAGAGAGAGAGGTAATGTACTTCTTTAAATCTAATTAAAGCATCCTAAGTTTGTGACAGCCTGTCCTAAACGAAGTGGCCACTGAGGCTGTGAAATCACCTTCTTCTTCTTCTTCTTCTTCTTCTTCTTCTTATTATTATTATTATTATTATTATTATTATTATTATTATTATTATTATTATTATTATTATTATTATTATTCAAGAAAGATCACTGTTTTCATAAAGAAGCTTCACCAGAATAAAATATCCATGTGCAAAAAATGTCCAGAAGCAATAAATTACAAACAGAAGCTAACAAACAACAGTAATCAAATCACAAACAGCTAAGAAATTTAAAAGCCTGAATAAGAAGTCGAAAGAAGAGAATCCTTAAATGGGTGAAAAAAAAAGTGAATAACACCTAATCCGCATTCAGTGTGACGTCATACGAAGAGAAATCACTTTTATAAGAAAAAAGAGGAAGCCCAGCTGATTCCTTAAGGTACACCCACACGAGACCAGAAATGGGCTGAAGCGATTGGCTAGTCAGCTGGATGACGTCACCGGCCCGGAGAAAGGAGGCGACGCTATTGGCCACTTGGACGACGTCACTAGCTCTGAGAACTATACCTTGAATTCTTTGACTAGTGAGTGATTTTGATGACGTCACGAGCACCCCTTCATACCTTTTCACCTTCTAATATCGATGACTCACGCAGGTGATTCGACGTGTCGTGGAAGTGCCTGTTTCTTTCACCTGAATTTCGATAAAGCAAATGTCTCACCACTTTTTTGACAAAGCTCCCCTTCCCTTCCTGGCCCCTTCTTCCTCAGTTTTACCTGGCATATCATTTCCAAATTGTATATAAATTTGTGTGTGTGTGTTTATACCTTTTCCGAATAACTATCCGTATATGAGCCATTCAATCTTTCTTGTACCACGTAAATTAAGCTGATGATTTATAATCAGCAGCTTCTAATTTTTTAATTTGTTCACATTAATCTACACATCACTATACTGCACATGACAGTTTTTACACCGAAAAACCAAATTAAAAAATAAACAAAAATGTCATTGTTGTAATCGAGTTATACTGAGATAGCTACACTAGTTAGCCAAAAGGATACCTTTTTATATAATGACATATATATACACATGCATTCACTGACTGTACTTTCCTGTAAAGAGAAAAAACTATCAAGCTTATTAGGATGCATGTAAAGTGCAGGTAGTGTAGACGTTAAATTTCAATTGTAAACTAACTGTTACATGTTCATAAGCTCATGGTTACTCATCTACTGTTACTTGTTTTGTTACCAGTGCGATAAACTCTGAGTCTTTCTATAGTCAATGTAATGACTTCACAGCATATATTTTTTCTCAGGTGTATTCCTTCCAATTATGTATTATATACAATATAATGTATATTTATATATATATATATATATATATATATATATATATATATATATATATATATAGAGAGAGAGAGAGAGAGAGAGAGAGAGAGAGAGAGAGAGAGAGAGAGAGAGAGAGAGAGAGAGAGTACCTCATCACCGTCAAGCACAAATACACAAGTTACCAGGTAAACAAAGAGTCGATGAAAAAAAATTCCACTGAGCTATAAGCTGTACATAACCTTAGCCAAGAGAAATATTTCTACCAATAAGATTCGTCCTTCAAACTGACATTGAAAAAAAATATATATATAAATATATATATATATATATATATGTATATATATATACACATATATATATATATATATATATATATATATATATATATATATATATATATATATATATATTTATATATATAGTACACACACACACACACAAGCCAAGGTCCAGTAAAGTCAACAGTTCTCCAAGGAACTTGATCTCTGGGGGCTGCTGCCTGCCTCTTCTTCTTTACCCTACAGCCGCCTCCTCCTCCTCCTCCTCCTCCTCCCTCCTCCTCCTCCTCCTCCTCCTCCCTCCTCCTCCTCCTCCTCCTCCTCCTCCTCCTCCTCCTTCCGTCCCACCCCACAAACACCCCACCCAAGCGGCGGCAGGGAAGGAAGGCGGACACTCACCTGGGAGCGAATTAACCTAACCCCTTGCCCCCCACCACCCCTAATGTATCCATCCATCCCATTAGCGCACCTGAAGAGATTCGCCGTGAAATTCAGTCGCTAATTCAGGAGACCGGGCAGAAGGGAGGCGAGGTTCGAAGGATGGATGGGTAAAGATGCTACTCGCTAATTTTCAGGAATATAACACGAGCCGTTGTCTTGTTGTTGACATGGGGTTTAAACGAGGTTCGATTAGGTCATTCGCTCTTTTGAGTGTTTCCAGGACTCTCTCTCTCTCTCTCTCTCTCTCTCTCTCTCTCTCTCTCTCTCTCTCTCTCTCTCTCTCTCTCTCCCTTTTGTTCATGCTTCTGTCTCTAGTTCGTAGAAATCTTATTGTTGAGGCGATGAAATCTTTGAATAACATGAATTATGTTGCTTAAAATTCATATAAAAGGCTGGAGGATATTTCTCTCTCTCTCTCTCTCTCTCTCTCTCTCTCTCTCTCTCTCTCTCTCTCCGTTTACTTCACGGGGTGGCTATATTAATTAGGAGTGCTTTTAAATCGTGAATAATGAAACTGACCATTATATGTATGTATGTATGTATGTGTGTAGTTATGCATGTATAAATATATGTATATATACATATGTGTGTGTGTTTGTCTGTCTATATATATATATATATATATATATATATATATATATATATATATATATATATATATATATATGTATATGTGTGTGTGTGTGTGTGTGTGTGTGTGTGTATGTATAATATATATATTATATAATATACACATTGCACAATATTAACAGGTGCTAGCCAACATCCGTACTTTAGCTGGGTAAAACCATAATCAACTATCACGTACGTAATTAACTTCTTGGGTAAAAGAAAAGGCAAATTTTTCTCTTAAATATTAGCCTTCAATCGTTTTGAAGCTCCCTCCGAGATCGATCTCAGGTCTCTTGCTGGCAAGGGCAAGGTTGATTACCACTGAACCAATCCGAGTGTGTGTTTGTGTGTGATTGTTGTGTTTTTTCATGGAGAATAAAACTCCAATAAGGAATCCTTTGCACTATACATAATCTGAAGTCTAAACTGATAAACTCTTGTCTTTCAAACTGATTTCCTAAAACACATGATATCAAGGTACAAAAACTACATCAACCTTGCAACCATAATATATATATATATATATATATATATATATATATATATATATATATATATATATATATATATATATAATATATATATATATATATATATATATATATATGTGTGTATTATAACATATAGGCTAAATTACACAATATATATATAGCCTATATATGTGTGTTTTTTCATGGAGAATAAAACTCCAATAAGGAATCCTTTGCCCTATACATAATCTGAAGTCTAAACTGATAAATACCTGTCTTTCAAACTAATTTCCTAAAACACACGATATAAAGATAGAAAAACTACATAAACTTTGCAACCAGCTGGTAACCGGATGCACCACACAACGGAGAGTCGATCTCTCTCCTACATAAAACAGCTGCAGGTGTATATTCCTTCGTGAAATGCCGAGGGATAATGACCTATTACCTGAGTTATCCGACATCAAAACATTCTCATTACCGACTACAATTTACTTATCTTTTCCTCCACGACGGGAAACTATAGGGTCTGCGAACCAATCGTTGTTTTCCGTGATAACAAAAAATTATTAATTAACCCGACTCCACACGTAAGACTTGATTACCTGGGCGTGTCGCCCAGGTAAAGGGGGGAAAGGTTAAGTGTGCGTTTCAGCTCTTAAACGTCCCTTAATAAGTTGTTTTGATTCGTATAAGGGTCTGTTTGTGTGTGTGTGTCTATGCTCATCCACCCCCTTCCGTCTATTCTCCTCTTCTCTCTCTCTCTCTCTCTCTCTCTCTCTCTCTCTCTCTCTCTCTCTCTCTCTCTCTCTGTCCATCTTATATGTAACCTCAGTGTTTATCAAGGTAATCGTTTTGTTTACTAGTAATTCATCATAATTTGACTAGATATCAAAGCGATTTAGCTTGAATTCCCCCCTCTCTCTCTCTCTCTCTCTCTCTCTCTTTTAACAGCAGCATTTGTCAAGATAATAGACATGTGTGCCATTTTAATCTAATGTTTTGATAAGATATCAAAGCAATTGTGTCTTATACTCTCTCTCTCTCTCTCTCTCTATATATATATATATACATATATATATATATATATATATATATATATATATATATATGTGTATATATATACATATATATATGTATATATATACACACAT
>NC_089780.1:23255165-23347665 GCF_040412425.1 Macrobrachium rosenbergii
GCGCTTGGCTGTTTTGCATATTACTACTGTACATACAGCTGGTTCCCTGGTCGTGAGATGATGACGTTTTTGTATGCTGATTAATTTAGAGGCAATGAGAGAGAGAGAGAGAGAGAGAGAGAGAGAGAGAGAGAGAGAGAGAGAGAGAGAGAGAGAGAGAGATAGAGAGAGAGAGAGAGAGAGAGTAAAGAGTTTTTCAAATACGGTGACTAATGAAATCCATAAAAATTAGCAGGTATTCATATGGATGGCAACTAAACGGTCTTTGACTTGCAAAGTAGATTTCCGAAATATAGACTGCACGTATGTTGCAGAGAGCGTTGGGAGACAAAAATAACAGCAATAAATAAATACATTATATAAATAAGCAAATAAATAAACAAATAAATAAAAACATGCAGAAACATCAAACGAGAAAGGTAATAAAGACTAATAAAATGCCTCATGAGTTCTCAAGTAATATTACTGTCTTTATTTTAACATTTGATTATTTATTAATTAGTTAATTTATCTGTTTTTCCTAATAACTAATCTCCTCTTTCTGTATTTCCCTTCATCCTCTGTTGCTTCTTTCGAATGAACACTACAGTATACTCTTTGAAAGCTTGAATTTCAAGTCAATGGCCCCTTTGGTGGGCTTGTTCCATTTGAAGAGGGTTCACTTTCTGAATAATATAATATAATAATAATAATAGTAATAATAATAATAACAGCACTAAGGATACTAAAACGAAAACCATAATAAACGTACAAAAAAAAAGAAAGTGAAAACAAGCAACCAGTTACCCTAAATAAAAAGGAACAAGGGTTCACACTGGCTAACATAATGAAGTGCTTACGATATTGGGCGTCTGCGGTTTATCGTAATAAAAATCACTGGAAGCTAACTGTTCTGTAGTATGTTTTGAATGTGGTGCCTTAACAGGAATCCGTTTTAGGGAACTGGGTAACTCGAGGCGACAAAACCCTTGTGTGTGTGTGTGTATGTATATATAAAATCAACAAACAAATATATATAAAAAATAACATACATTTGACCTCCCGAGGACAAAGGCTAATAATCCTGAGGTGATAAATACCTCTCTTACCAGGAATTCTATTCGAATAAGAGACTCATCGCATATCTCTCTCTCTCTCTCTCTCTCTCTCTCTCTCTCTCTCTCTCTCTCTCTCTCTCTCTCGCTTCCTGTCTCTCTTTTATCTGAACAGGCCACATCTACAACAGAAAGTCAATTTCTTTTTACATTTATCGATTGATTTTACAGGAATATGTATGTTTGTGCGCGTTTCATTTTCTACACAAGCCAGTTAATACTTCGTCCAATTTCCCTTACTGATTTATACAACTCGCCTATTTAGCTTCCACAGAACGTTATAGCCAAGTTAGTTAATCCTCTTTCGACGCGCGGAGTCAATGAAAAGGGAAGACACGCGTTTCGCAGCGTGTGACTGATCGGGACATTCTCTCCCAATTCGTAAACTAAGCCGAAAATAAGGCCCGGTAGCACGCGACCTGCCCCCAGCGAACTGACGGACTCCCGCAAGGAGGTTTGCTACCCCCTCTGGCGTGTGTGACGTCATGGTCTGCTTCGCCAGACCGTGATGTTTTCGGTGTGTTTAAACTTCTGCAACTTCTATAAATAATCTCATCATCTTTAGCTTTAGATCTATTCATTCTACAAATAAGTAAAATAAAGCATATGATGGTTGACGTGTAGGCATTCACAAATACGAGATTTTTAAATCTAACAGCTGGCACATGAGAATGCAAGCAATTAACCAAATATATTCATCTCGCCACCTGCATCGAATCGAGATGAAGCAATATACCTGTATTACAATCACTTCTGCAATATTTCAAAACGTGCCTTAATGCATACGCATGGGTTGCATTCATCACAAAGGTTTTCATCAGTAGCATTACGGTTTTCCGCACCACTGAAGCAATAATTGCCGGATAAATATAATACTATGGTACAACTTTTTGTCTGTAACTTACGCCCTAAGGGGTAAGTATACCAAGTGAGACTCGTACAGGTTTGTGTTAAATATCATTTACTTCCCTGTTCTGCATAAAGGTGGTCATTTGACAGGAGTTATTTATGGCGTTACAATAGGGCGCTGAGCTCGTAAATAAAAGGGAAGACATGCATGTGTAATTAGCTTTATATTCGAGCAGTCAAAACCTTGAACTGAAATTTCATACTTGTCTTTTTTTGGCTGATTAGTTTATTCGCTGTTTACATTTGTGCTTCAGTAAACATCTCTTCTCTTCACACTTTTGGTAAATCTGGGATTCCATTCGAATAATAATAATAATAATAATAATAATAATAATAATAATAATAATAATAGCAAGTAGCAGAATTGTGTCTGTCCAGTCTGAATGCTGCATATCAAGAATAATAATAATAATAATAATAATAATAACAGCAAGTATCAGAAGTGCATTTGTTCTGCTAGAAGTTACACAACCCCTGGCTCCCATTTAAGGAAACATTAGAAAGACCTGCTGCTTACTGCATAATACATCATTAACCACATCCAGCCAGGAACGTGACCAGCCATTCAAACACACTCTTTAGCGACGCCAGTTTTAGTAGCCACAATCAGTCAATCATTCAAACGCTCTCTTTGTTCAGGGAGGGATCGCAGCCTCCGTTCGAAAAACCGCGCTATTACTGAAAGACTCTGTGACTTGAGGCGTAAACCATTTCACTGTTGTTATTGCTTCAATACTCTAGTGACTCTCCGGTCTTCATGTGACCCACTCCCACTTGAAACGGGTTCTTGAAGTTGCACAGACTTTGAAACGATAGATGTAAAAACATACCGAGATCTGGGTTACCTGAACAAGGAGAAAAACGGATCCCTTTAAAAACTCTCTCTCTCTCTCTCTCTCTCTCTCTCTCTCTCTCTCTCTCTCTCTCTCTCTCTCTCTCTCTCTCTCTCTCTCAACCGAAGTCACACGACAAGACTATAGGGTTCCATAACCCCGTCACTCTAACATAAGAGGTTCACTTGCACTTAAAGATAAGAAAAAGTAAAAAAAAAAAAGTTTGAAGTGAGACAACACAGACCCAACTTCTGGACTGTAGTTTATGTTCGCAATGTCACCATTAATGCTACGAACTATTAGTTCAATACAGCATCTCTCTCTCTCTCTCTCTCTCTCTCTCTCTCTCTCTCTCTCTCTCTCTCTCTCTCACGTTGAGATCCCTCACTCTCTATCTTTCTTATGCACTCACAAACACTCATGCACTCCTGTTAAAATTTCTTCTCTCTCTCTCTCTCTCTCTCTCTCTCTCTCTCTCTCTCTCTCTCTCTCTCTCTCTCTCACATTACTTTTAATTTCGGCCTTCCTATATCTAGATATCCAAAAACAAATATCCAGTGACAAACATCATTTCCACCATTATTCAAGATGAATTAACATTCTCATGCACAGCAGAGAAAAGAATCACAGTAATTTAAGAATAAGTAATTAACAAACAAACAAACAAACAAATAAATAAATAAATAAATAAATAAATATGTACATATATAAACAACAGCTGATTCAGGTCAGGCAAGTGAAGACAAACAGGCAAGGTGCTTGAAACGGAGCACTACAACCTCTCGTGAACTCGGGAGCACCAACATTCACAACTCTAACAAGCAAGGCTGTTCCACAGCTATGCTGCGGAGAGAATCAAACAACTATAAGGTGGTCGCGGTGGTGTGACATCGCGACAACTCGACAATATCGTAGACCATTTGCTTTGATAATTATTGATGAATTCGGTTACATCACCAAAATAAATTCTTGTATAAGGAAGTGATTATCACATTATTGCAGTCTCTCTCTCTCTCTCTCTCTCTCTCTCTCTCTCTCTCTCTCTCTCTCTCTCTCAGACACACACACAAGTCTGAAATAAAAATCTCTCTCTCTCTCTCTCTCTCTCTCTCTCTCTCTCTCTCTCTCTTTATATACACACACATAAATCTAATTAAATAACAATATCTCTCTCTCTCTCTCTCTCTCTCTCTCTCTCTCTCTCTCTCTCTCTCTCTCAGACAAACACACACACAAACCTAATGAAATAACAGAGAATCTCTCTCTCTCTCATATATAAATCTAATGAAATAACAACCTCTCTCTCTCTCTCTTTTCTCTCACACACACACACAAACACACATACATGCATAAATCTAATGAAATAACAATCTCTCTCTCTCTCTCTCTCTCTCTCTCTCTCTCTCTCTCTCTCTCTCTCTCTCTCTCTCTCTCTCTCTCTTATACACACACACACACATAAATCTAATTAAATAACAATATCTCTCTCTCTCTTTCTCTCAGACAAACACACACACACACAAACCTAATGAAATAACAGAATCTCTCTCTCTCTCTCTCTCTCTCTCTCTCTCTCTCTCTCTCTCTCTCTCACACACACACACACACACACACACACACACACACAACACAAACACTCACGCACACAACAACACACACACACACACAGACATAAATGTAATGAAATATCAAAACTTCCCTCTCCCCCCTCTCCCCTCTCTCTCTCTCTCTCTCTCTCTCTCTCTCTCTCTCTCTCTCTCTCAAACCGATTTCCTCGCTACAAAAACACAGGATTCACAACTAATGGGGAATGGCGTGTTTATTCGTCGAGCCTAATCTAAACAGACAATAAACACCACGGACATTCCTTTCAATCGCACTTAACTACAAACCACGCTCCCTGTAACGACAGATATTCACAGTTATTCACTTTGATAACACGAAGAGACATACTTCACATCTGACACATGACAGAATTTTCTGTCCTGAGAAATAATAGAGGCTATTTTCTTTGTTTTGGGCTGAATTGTTTCTGTCGGTTTGCTTTTAATAAGAAAACAATTTTTTTAACGGATCTGTCACTATATCATATTAGTAATTATCAGTGGTACTAATAAATTAGTCATCTCTAATATTATTATTATATTATTATTTTATTATTATTATTAGCTCTCAAATAAAGTCAGGGGTTACTGTAGTCTTCTCTCCTTTTGTCTCTCTGTTATTATTATTATTATTATTATTATTATTATTATCATTATTATTATTATTGGAGAAGCAAATCAACAGTTATGTATATGTACACATATTTAAAGATAAATCAATACTGATTTATCTTTAAATATATGTACATATACATAACTGAATTTACTTCTCCATTTTAAGACTCATGCTACTATGAGTATTTTCTAATTATTAATTATTATTATTATTATTATTATTATTATTATTATTATTATTATTATTATTATTATTATTATTATTATTATATTACAAGAGTGAGCACAATTTCATACGGATCAAACCCACAAGGTTATCGACTTCCGAAGCAAGCTATTTTTATTAGCGGACAAAAAAATTAAAGCAAAAACAAAGCGGATATGACCTTTGATACATCCTTTCTTTTTTCATACATCCTGGACGTTCATTCAGTAGATCAATGACATTTTTAACTTATTTATAAACTTATTTCGTATGTATGCTTGTAAATTTTCAGTAATAATGATAATAATTAAAATCTGAAGAAGAATCTAGTGATAGTTTTCCATAAGGATTTTTTTTTCAGCAAAATATTTTATATACAATTTACCTTTTTAATAATAATAATAATAATTTTACAAGACCAGAAACACAATGTGGCACAAGGTTATTCTTTAATAACAGTCGGATATAACAATAATAATAATAAATCTTCACGACCACAAACACCAAGTGGCATTATACTATTCTTTAAAAGTCAGCCACCATCTAATAATAATAATAATAATAATAATAATAATAATAATAATAATAATAATAATAATAATAATAATAATAATAATAATAATAAACAAGTCCCAAAACCCGACATCCTTCTCCAAAGCAATGTGATCCATCGAAAACAACAAAAACCTTAGAAGGAAACTCTAGATAGCATTCTGCCTACCCACACGTCACTTCGCCTCATACCTCTGGGCAAACGGTTCAGATAAGCCTAAAAAACTGTATCCACCAACTAAATAAGGATAGCAATGTGAGATCTCCCAGCCATACTCCAGCACGTATGGCTGAAACCGCTGACCGTTTGTCTGGTGGTTTGAAAAACGACGAAAGCTCAGTGTCTTTGAGTCAGTCTCCCTTTCACCTTTCCAGCAAGCGCTTTTATATGTTTATGTGCCAGGGGCCATCATGGTATTGAACAGAATACAGGATTTCAGAATTTAGGCCAAAGGCCAAGAGCTGGGACCTACGACGAGGTCATTCAGCGCCGAAAGGGAAACTGACTGTAAGGAGGTCTGAAAGGCGTAACAGGAGGAAAACCTCGCAGCTGCACAATGCAACAGTTGTTATGAGAGGTTTGAGGAAAGTAAGATGGAAGAAAGAGGTGATGAACGGGGGTACAGTAAAAGGAACGAAAAGGTTTGCAGCTAGGGGCCACGGGAGGCACGCTGCAAAGGCCCTGAAGTAATGGCTACAGTGCACTACGTGAGGTGCATTGGCGGCACTGCCCCCTCCCCCCCTCCACCACGGGACCATCGTGGTATTGGGTTATATCCTGTATAAAAAGAACCCGATATCCTAGGAGAGATATCACTGACCCATAATATTTCTCAGGCACTGGTATTCGGTCAAGATATGTGAAGATATCCGTGCCTTATCATAATGCAGTAGTTTCTCTTCGGTTCTGGTCCCTGGCAATAATGTTGGGCTCCAGGCGCTCGTTAAGTTTAAGAGAGGTTATAGAGTCTATTTGAAGTTCCATAACCTGTCAGCATGAATTTGAGTTGCGCCTCATTCGCCGTTTATTTGTGTGTTTTCCTCATTTTTTTGCTGACCTGTTCAAGTTTAATTTAGTTGTTATTCACTGTATTTCTCTCTTATTAACTTATCTTAGTTGTTATTCACTTCATTTTTCTCTTGTTAACAATCTATTCTGCTGAAGCTTAAGTAAATTGAGTGTTTTCGCTGCCAAAGGCATAAGAATATATATATATATATATATATATATATATATATATATATATATATATATATATATATATATATATATATATATATATATATATATATATATATATATACTGAATAACAGTTGTAGTTATATTAATACCATTTCTTTAATGACCTGTTCAACCGTTATTTAAGTATTCTTCTGTAATTCGCTTTTATTTGAGTTATGTAGTTGATTTATCTTCCTCTGTAATTCGCTGTTCTCTTAATAACATTCTCTTCTTCAGAAACTTGTTTAAAAAATTTAAAAGTTATCATTGTCGCAGTTTGTTGCATAAAAACGTACACACATTCTGAATAACAATTATTGCTATAACAATATAAAAACAAAACCCTCGTTCAACTCTCAACAGAAAACGAGTTGACAGACTGCATGACTCAATCAATAAGCTCAAAATAACACACACACAAAAACTTCCACTCAGGTATCTCAGGAATTCGCAGTGCCTTGGCCACCAAGCATGGTCTTGCATTAAAACCGAGAAGCAAAACTTCCTGCCTAACGGGGCGGTACACATCCGAGATATTTTGCATGTCCTTACTCAGAAATATGTATGGCCTGTGTGACTTTATCAATCAATCCACTGTAAAAGGCTGGTACAGTTTTTTTCATGCTGAAGAGACCGAGATAGCAAAACAAGCAAAGAAACAAATAAATATAAATATACAATGTATATTATTGGAATTCTCCTCCCAAGCGACGTACACACGCCCTTTAAACGATTACAGAGATACAGAGAAAACCATAGATTACCAAATTCTGAAAGTGAGTATAATCGACATAATATACTGGTCAAACCGGTTCACTCTTCCGTTACCAACTTCCGCGCATTATCCCCGTAACTCACCCGACGATCACTATCAAGTTCAAGTCATGTCACTAACCTCAAACAAAAAGGGTCAAGGTCACTAACATTTTTTTTTAGACCAGAGACGATTACCCGACAGGAATAGTCATGGAGGAATATGCAAATGAGGCTACGAGGGTGGATAATGAATTGCCTGTTCTGGTCAGTTGATGATATTAATATCGAAATGATTACTAGGCAATAATGCGTGGCCCAACTCGCACACACACACACACACACACACACACACACTACGCACGCAATTGTGAGTGCGATCATGGGGAGGGGGGAGGGATTTGCGTGTGTTTGTATGTGTGTGACACATAAACGAGGTTGTGAATATTAAACATCATGTAAAAATGCAAACATTTACGCATTTTTCCACCTTGTATTACCTTGCAGTGTCAGCCTACAAGTCTACAGGTTCCACTGTCTGCCTCAAGTCTAGACATTTTAGTTTCAAGGTCTACCTGAAAGTCTAGACATGTTAAAGTCTAAGAACAGTCTGTAAGTTTTAGTGTCTGCTTGAACCTCTATATATTTAAGTGATAACCCGAAAATCCAGCATTGAAGTTCATGCATTTTAATGTAGGCCTAAAACTTTTCTTTTAAAATCTTCAATCGCCTGATAATCCCTCTCTGCGCTAACTGAAATTCAACCCATCCATCAATATGCAACAGAAAATCTCCATTCACGCCCAGCCCAAATTTCGCTAAGTACTAGCAAAAAAAAAAAAAAAAAAAAAAAAAGACTGGACGGGGAATGGGGGGCCTTGACCCCCAGGCAGTAGATTTTGACGCCAATGCGGTCAAGACTACTTGAGATTTTCCTCTACCTCAAATGGTGAGTATTTGAGTGCTGGCTTTGTTTCTCTCTGGGCTTTGTTCTTGCTGCTTTAAGTTGTTAAGTAAATGGAGTCTTTGGCTATTTAGTATATGTATGTTCTAAATAATAATAATAATAATAATAATAATAATAATAATAATAATAATAATAATAATAATAATAATAATAATAACAGGAGGGAGATGAAACCTATAAAGTCAAATTTGTGTTTAATTTCAAGAGTATCTTTCTCCTATGAATGTGCGTCGACTTTAATCAATAATAATAATAACACTAATATTATAATAATAATAATAATCGCTGACGCATTGAGGGCTCTCTCTCTCTCTCTCTCTCTCTCTCTCTCTCTCTCTCTCTCTCTCTCTCTCTCTTTTTACACACACACACACAAAGGAGCACCACAAATAACAGAGATTATTCCCATGCACAACAGTAATTCTCTCTCTCTCTCTCTCTCTCTCTCTCTCTCTCTCTCTCTCTCTCTCTCTCTCTCTCTCTCTCTCTCTCTCTCAGAAAAGAAATGGAGTAAAGCAGCCCCTTCTCCTTAACTAACAAAGACCGAGGTTATCCTTCTACCACGCTTCTACCATAAATCACCTCATAAAATGCTGCTCACACAAAACTCCCAGCCGTCACTTGATGCAACCTCATGAATCTCTTTTTAAAGTCTCCTAATACACGGCATGGCGACGTTTCCCTGCAGGCTGAGTTCCAGAGAGAGAGAGAGAGAGAGAGAGAGAGAGAGAGAGAGAGAGAGAGAGAGAGTTATTCAACGGCCATGTGAAGTTTTATGTACGCTGTTAAACTAGCACACAATTCGAAGCAAAGAGTCTATACTCTCTCTCTCTCTCTCTCTCTCTCTCTCTCTCTCTCTCTCTCTCTCTCTCTCTCTCTCTCTCTCTGAAGACATTTATATCATACTGAAGTGTTAAATACTGCACTGCACGAGTCACTCCTGTTTTTGAGGCTCAAATCTGTAAATAGCCTACCAGATCACAGAAGTGACTAGCCTAATCTGATTTTCTGAAGCAGGTTACTGCTTATTGCAAATTTCTGAAAACAGTTATACGCTAATCGTTTAGTACTTCCTCCGACGGTTGCAGAGCTGTAGTCTGCAGTTGCTAGTGACTGGCTTGTCATTATATCAAAGGTCCTAAGTGCTTCAACATGTCAAAAAGGGCCAAAATTTATATACTTATGGAACAAGCCTAAAAGGCCATGAGATTTTAAACCCCACTTACAAGATTAAAATCTTCAAATGAAGTAAAGAGATACAACAGAGAGAATAAAATAACAAGTACATCTAAAAGTAAAGCTACAAGACCAAGTGAAGCCTACAGACAGAAAGGGTTATAATAAATTGGAAAGCTACATCCACGACATCTCAGATTCTTTGCACGATTTCTCCTGAAAAGCGAAGGCTGCTAAAACTTCCGTATAATCAAGACACAGACATCGTACCATTACCTATTATTTTTTTTTTTTTTTTTTTAATTTTTCTTGTTTTTTACTCCTTGTGTGCCGGGTGGTCATATCTGGTCAGATCTTTAAGTCTCCCTAAAAACTCAGGAGGGACAGACTTCCCAATGCCGCCCGCCCCCTCCCGAAACTACTGACATACTCCACGACCACAGGAGTTGTGACGCTAGTTCACAGAAAGAACGTCGGTGGAACATTCTTTCAATAATGATACTTCCTCTCTCTCTCTCTCTCTCTCTCTCTCTCTCTCTCTCTCTCTCTCTCTCTCTCTCCACGGAATCCCGCCTGTGACCACAGGAGTTGTGACGCTAGTTCACAGAATGAACTCAGTAGGTCGATGGAACACTTTACACACACACTCTCTCTCTCTCTCTCTCTCTCTCTCTCTCTCTCTCTCTCTCTTCTCTTCACGGAATGCCGTCTGTGACCATATGAATTGTGACGCTAGTTCACAGAATGAACATTCTCTCTCTCTCTCTCTCTCTCTCTCTCTCTCTCTCTCTCTTTTTAAAGCCATTAACACCAAGCAAAGTAAACTGTCGGATATTCATCAGCCCGTAACAAAGGACTTGGACATAACACTGATAACTTTCAATTGAAATTTAAAACTTTACCGTTTGTATTAAAATTTCTTAATTTTACTGTAATTACCAATTTTTAATTTTCTTAAGGTTCCCCTTTCTAGGGCAGAGGTTTCAAATCCTTAACTACAGTATTACTAGTCATCCTAAATTTAGTTTTTCCGCATTATCTATACAGCATTCAAAAGCAAAGTTCGGAAAAAAATTATATATGTAATTCTAGCATGCTCGGTAACCTCAAAGTATGCAATAATAATAATAATAATAATAATAATAATAATAATAATAATAATAATAATAATAATAATCATTTCTTCTTAAGGCGATTTACATATTCCTAAGCTCTTTAACAGACTATTTATAACACTTACAATAAAATAAACTCGCAAATAAACAACAGACATACTGTTGTAAATAAAAAAAAAATTAAGTTTTCTTAAGCTTCATATGAATCTGGAATTTAGTGACAACGGCTCTGCATCGCCTGTTCACTATGCAAATATATAGGCCTACTGTACGGTACTGACTGAATTCTCATCATATCTAAAGGTTACCTGTCCTCCATGATAATTAGTCCTTTGCAAATCGTATGGTCATGAATAGTCTACTACTGTTTAGTGTCAGGTTTTGTGACATGATGAACAAAAGGGTATCTTACTAAGCTATAAATAGCCTCACAATGAACAAAAGGGTATCTTACTATGCTATAAATACTTTGTTTTAAGGACCTTGTTATGTTATAAATATATTTCAGGCAACTTACTACACTTTAAATAAATGCTCACTTTATCTCAATCATTCTTTTGCTATTTTCATGTACATAAACCACCTGACGGCAGCAATAATATATTCTAGGTACCTGTCACGCTATAAATATATTTTGGGTAACTTGCTACGTTATAAATATGTTCTAGGCACTCTACTACCTATAAATATATTGTAAGCACCGTGACACTATAAATATTTTCCAGGTATCTTACTACGCTACAAATATATTCTAGGTACCTTGCTAAGCTGTAAGTATATTCCACGCACCTTACTTCGCTATAATATATTCCACGTATCTTACCATGCCACAAATATATTCTAGGGTCACCGAAGGCAGTAGCCTAACGCACTCCCTAAAATGCCTGTCGTGCGATCAGCGAATCTGAGCTGAACTGGGTCTGGTCAAGTAACGAATGATTGCGAGGGTGAGCTCCAGGAAATAACATCAGTTCTTGGAACTCCGGCGGGCCAGATGGATGTGGCTAGCAACATCATCCCAAATGTGCTTCATAAAAACAAAACCTCCTCCAAGGGGAAGAGGCATATAGCCTAGATTTTATATCTATCTATCTATCTGTCTATCTTTCTATCTATCTCCCATCCATATATATATATATATAGCCTACATATACAGTATATGTGTGTATGTCTATATATATATAAAACATCTTTCTATGAATTTTCCAAGGCAAAACATCTTAAACCTCAGTAACAAAGAAACTAAAGGGTAAAAGAGAGGGAGTATACTGTATATGCAGACCAGAGAGAGAGAGAGAGAGAGAGAGAGAGAGAGAGAGAGAGAATCTCCTCACTTACGCACAGCCCTCCTCACAATCCCCATAACAGGTGTTCCCTAGACGGAAAAGGGATTAGCCTTAAAGAGGGGAAAAGGGTGAGAAGCGAACGCCCCCTAGGAATGTAAACAACTCCGAACAACCGTGAAAAAAGTATAACGCGAAAACGCCTCCGACAAAAATGCCCGTAAGCAGCCGACTCGGCTTTGCTTCTAAATCTCACGGTAATCGCAGTAGGTAAGGAATTGCCTTTAAGACAAAAATTGCTTGCAGATGTTGTTTTAAGGGAGGACAAAGGTTCCGGAATCCCAGGGCAATGTTTTAAATGTCGCTTACACCAGGGGAATAATGTTTAGCGAGAGGAAAGTTATGTTGATGGGGCTTTTTTTTATAAGAAAATACGATGCCTGAAAATTTCAATTCCATTCTCGAGGATAATAAATATTCACTAGCAGCAAAAATCCAGACTTTTCTTTGTATAGAAAAACGTGGCTCAACATTTTTCGTAAAACATGACTTGGTGGAAAAACATATTTTAACTTGTTTCTCAACTGTTATTTCCTAAGTATGTGTTTTTTACTGTTTACATAAGCTGATTAATTCACATCTTTGTTACCTTACAATACTTCCCTGGCATCCATTCCCATACGTTTCCAAACAAAAATATTCCATACAGTACAAGCTTACTTAAAACCTTCCTACAACCATTACAACTATGGCCAATAACAATAACAGCCTCTCAGTAGAATGAAGAACGGCACTTGGCACTTTTCTCCGGGGGCCATCAAGCGAAGGAATTCTATGACCAAAAATGGGGATTCTTTTCACGGTCCGACGAACAAGACTCTTAGGTAATAAAACTTCAAGAGGAGACACACGAGGGGAATGCGAGGGCATGCAATAAAAGAGGGGAAGAAACGCACAGATGAATTTGGAGGCCTCGGGAAATTTAGAAGCTTTAGGGAAGGAGAGGGAGAGATACATAGACGCAGGTATAAGTAAGTTTTCGGGTTTGAAATCTTTTATTATTATTATTATTATTATTATTATTATTATTATTATTATTATTATTATTATTATTATGTAAATACATACACAAAACACAACTAATACAAGGCATACGTGAAAAACAACACTTAAACAGCTATAGGAAGGAAAACATTAAAATTCATAGGAAAATATCAAATACATAAATCATTATTTATCTTGAATCTTAAAATTTTTGCTCTAATCTACTTATTTGTTCATTAGCTTATTTATTTATTTATTTATTTATTATTATTATTATTATTATTATTATTATTATTATTATTATTATTATTATTATTATTATTATTCACGGAGCGCATATTAACACTCTTAAGTCATACGAAAAACCTCAGCCAAAGAAATAAAATCCTGATACAACCAAAACATCGAAATAAAGAGTAAATAAACCAACCCCCAATATAAACATTAATGCATATGCGCATATACGCATCACCTGACAATTAGGTCACAGACATCAACCCAAAAGGAAACGTCATTTAAAAACCACCTTCACATCCTCTACTAAACTGACAAGCGTCAACTTTCAAACGAATGTATACTGACGTAAGAGCAGCAGCAACAACGAGTCACTTTACTCCCTGGGTTGTTTTTCCTAGAGGAAAACAACGGGAAAACAACAGAGAGCGTCAGCGACAGGAAGTTTGAAGCGGACGAGAGGGGGGGTTGGGGTGATTGTCTCATGTTGTCCGGAAGCTGTCCACTGCCGAGTGTCCGGTGAAACACAGAGAGAGAGAGAGAGAGAGAGAGAGAGAGAGAGAGAGAGAGAGAGAGAGAGAGAGAGAATTCTGTGCCATTTAAGAAAGCTAAATCGATGATGATTTTGGTGTTATTATTATTATTATTATTATTATTATTATTATTATTATTATTATTAACCTAAACACCAGCATCCCTGCCTTCCCATTTTTGTTTCCTCCTGAGCAATAAAAACCCCATAAATCTAATTACAATAAATTCAGTCGGGTAACAATTAATTCCGCTTCCTGGGTCACCGGCGTGGAACTGGCCTGTATTTAATGTCACATTTAGCTATAAAAATTACGGCTTCGACCTCTCCCTACCAGGGAAATTCCGGAATTAACGTGGGAATATATAAAGTATATATATATATATATATATATATATATATATATATATATATATATATATATATATATATATATATATATATACATACAGATATATATGTATGAATATATATAATATATATATACAAATACACATATATATGTATATAAATATATATGTTATTTATATATATATATATATATATACATATATAATTACTATATAAAGTTTGCAATAACCGAAACACACGGTCACTCATGCACATGCGCAGCACACCTAAACACACCACACACATACACACACACACACACACACACACACACATGCCACCATTTCAAAAGTACACAATCCTACAAAATTTGTTTTAAAAATCCATCTATGAAACTTAAAAGACATTTCGGAGAAAAGCAACGAAAGATCGCCCCTCCCCACCCCCAAGGAAAAGTTTACGAACAATCGCTGCGCCAATCAAAGCAAAGAAAGAATTCCGTCAAAACAAACCGTAAAAACAAAAAAAAATTGAAGATTAAAAACTAAGTGAAAGAACAACAAATGCGCCAGCGCTAAAACAGCCCAAAAGATAAAACGGCCGTTTTTTCACGCTGAACCAAAACAAAACGAGAAAAGATATCTGTTAAACCGCGAGAGAGAAGTCTGTTAAACCGCGCTAGTCATGGCTCTCTCACTCACTGTTCCCGCAGCAGCCGAGATGCCTCTGTGTAAACAGATCACTCAGAGCCTTCCTTTCAGCCTGGACCAGCCACCTGTTTGGCAGGGCTGCAATAAAGTGCTAAAGTGCCATTCTTTTCGGCGTGCTTACGCCAGGGATCAACGCGAGATCCCTGCTTTCCACGCGGAAGCGTGGCACGCTCCGTACGTGTATTGTCATCGTTATAAGGCGAATTATCATACGTAACAGAGACAGGTATCTTATATGAAAAACTGCCACTTTCAGAGATATTTATTATTACTATTATTATCAATTTTCTGCCGTATGGAATAGGGAAAAAAGGGGCCATTAGCTTCTTAAACAAGCTTTCAATGAATAAAATGTAGCTCCGAATACAATTGAAAAAATATAAATTAAGATCAAAATACAGGATACACGAGTGCATATCATAATTCACTGGTGTTACCAATTTGCACCTTGAGATGGAGAATGTTTTAATACAGTAGACTTTAGACAACATTAACTCAGATCTATTACAACGGGATTACAACGGGATCTGTCTCCCTACAAAAAAAAAAAAATGGCTATTGGCACTACAACTTAGAAAATATTGTTGTTTGCCCTTGCTACCGAATTTAAATCAATTTATTACATGAAATAAAGATTACAAAGGTTGCTTTCTGCCAGCATAGAATTTTGCCATAAATAGTAGCTCCTACGGTTATAAGTAACTTTGCCTGCACTATATCTGTTCTGTCCTTAATACATATATAAATACAATACATGCATATAAATATAAACACACACATATATATATATATATATACACATACAAACACACACACACATATATATACATGTATATATATATGTGTGTATGTGTGTATGTGTGTGTGTGTATAAATCATCTACCTAAGTATCTTAACCCTTCCAACCCCGACTTCATCCTACACACTCCAGTACTTCATTCCCGCTTGAGCTGTCACCAAGTACCCTTAATAAACACTTCACCCCACCTCATGTCGGTTCAACATGTACTGAGGTCACAATTAGTAGATGATTTCCCGTCCCCCCCCCACCCCCCATCATCCCCTTTAACCTTTTGACCTCACAACGAAAGCAATCTACTCAAGCACATGTCTCTCGTCTTGGGTTACCATCAACCTCATAGCAATGAGATCAGTTGAGTATTGTAAAAGTTAGTTCTTGCTGCGTTTGTTTATAATATATATATATATATATATATATATATATATATATATATATATATATATATATATATATATATACATACATAAATATATATACATATACATATACTTGTATATATTTATATGTAAATTTCTGACTCCTATCAGGATCGAACCCAGGTCTTTCAACTGAAAGGCAATGGCACTACCAACTGACCCTTGCCTTTCAACTGCAGAAATTTACTTCTGTTACACGTGATTGTGTGTTGATTACCTTTTTCTCTCTCTCTCTCTCTCTCTCTCTCTCTCTCTCTCTCTCTCTCTCTCTCTCTCTCTCTATATATATATATATATATATATATATATATATATATATATATATATATATATATATATATATATATATATATATATATATATATATATATATGCGTTTATCTGTGTGCGTGCATGCAGTAAAGAAGCACTACTACACCTGAAACTGAATGTGCATACAATCACTGCGTTCATCATTCTGTTGCCATTGTTTCTACTATATGGAACCTTCAGCTAAATTCGATTGTCACCATACAAAACCCTTCGGAGTACTCGCACGCGGTGGTTACGTCCTTTGTCCGCGACTTCTTCCTGACAGGGTACGTCACGGGCAATTTCACATTTACAGCCTTCATCATTCCCATTCGGAGACAAGGAAACAGACTCCACAACAAGAAAGGATTTTACGGGAAATGAATAGATTCCGGAGCACTGCCAGTTATGCCGGCAGGTTATAGTGGAAGGTGTATGGGCGTTTTCTAGATTATAGGTCATAGGTTCGAGTCCTGGCCGACGCAGAAGCATTTATTCTTTATTTCCCTTTGGGTGTAGTTATTCTCAGTGTAGGCTATGGTGAATTCGGATATTAAACGATACTGTTGGCTTAATATTTGTGCGTGTACGTACATGTATGTATGTTGGTATGTAGTCTATGTATGAATGTGTGTATATTTTTATTTATATATCATATATATTACATATACATTTAGCCTATGTAAATATATATGCATATATATATGACTGACGTGTAAATAAGAGAGAGAGAGAGAGAGAGAGAGAGAGAGAGAGAGAGAGAGAGAGAGAGAGAGAGAGAGAGAGAGAGAGAAGAAAAACATCATTTCCAAACATCTTCCTTGACAAAGACAACTACATCTCACTTTCACAACAAAACGGTACGCTAAAAAACCAGTAATTACGGGGTGAGTCACACTGCAGCCCAATTTAGTGGCTTAATGACCCTTACGAGGGAAGCAAATAAGGGCACAGCAGTTTTCTTCTCTTCTTTCGAGGAAATACCTCCCTAACCCCCTCCTGGGGGCCCAACCCCCTCCCTCCCTCCCTAGGCATACAACCTACCCCAATTTACATACTACTCTTTTACATTATCTCGTTTATTTTCTATCGAGAATTTGAGATAAAATAGTTATTAAATGATTAACCTAACACTATACAATGAAGTCGCAATAGTTAAGGCCCCGCAGGCCCCACCATACAACCCCCTCCAGGCATACAACCTACCCCAATCCACATACTCTTTCGCATTATCTCATATATTTTCTGTCGAGAAATTTAAACAAAACAGTTATTAAATGACTGACTTAATATTATACAATGTCGTCACAATAGTTAAGGTCACCCTCCGGGCCCCTCCATACAACCTTCCCCCCTTTCCAAGCATACAACCTACCCCAATCCACATACTCTTTCACATTATCTCAATTATTTTCTATGAGAAATTGAGATAAAATATTGATTTCATGATTGATTTAACACTAAAAATTAAGTCACAATACGTAAAGTCACCTACGACGACAGAATAAGATATAGGATAGGAGAATGTACAGACAGGAGTTGGAAAAACGAAGTCTACACAGACTGGGGCAGACCCAACAGATACGAGTCTGAAAAAGATTGATTTTGGTGCAGCTAGACACAATAAATCAACCTATAAAATTCATGGATATGAAGAAAAAGAAACTACAGTAACCTATTGGGAAGTCAAGTAGATTCCTAATCGTACGGCGAAAGAAAATAACACCTCGCGACGAAAGTTTAAATAAGACTTACTATAATAACATAAGGAAAAGGTGGAGTGTCCTGTGAAATCAAAGGATAACCCAAATTGAATTGAATTGAATACAGAATTTAGGCCAAAGGCCAAGCACTGGGACCTATGAGGTGATTCAGCGCTGAAACGAAAACTGAGAGTAAGAAGGTTTGAAAGGTGTAACAGGAGGAAAACCTCAAAGCAGTTGCACGATGAATCAATTATTGTTAGGAGAGGATGGAAAGTAAGATGGAAGAAAGAGAATATATAAGGAGGTACAGTAAAAGAAACGAAAGGGGTTGCAGCTAAGGGCCGAAGGCACGCTGCAAAGAACCTCAAGTAATGCCTACAGTGCACCACATGAGGTGCACTGACGGCACTACACGCCCTACGGGGATAACAACCCAGAGAAAAGGAATTTATAACTAACGCTCCTTATTTTGCATCGGGACTCCCAAGAAAGACTCCGGGTAAAAACAGCTAAAAATGGTCTATCGGGACCATCTCCGCCTTCGGGGGAGACCACGAGTTAAGGATCAGACCCGTCACGGTAGAATGAGAGAGAGAGAGAGAGAGAGAGAGAGAGAGAGAGAGAGAGAGAGAGAGAGAGAGAGAGAGAGAGAGACTGCTTTAAAAACACGAGAGAGAGAGAGAGAGAGAGATTCAAAAACAAGAGAAAGAGATTGAGAGAGATTGCTTAAGAAGAGAGAGAGAGAGAGAGAGAGAGAGAGAGAGAGAGAGAGAGAGAGAGAGAGAGAGAGAGAGAGAGAGAGACCCCTTAGGAAGCTCATCTCGAAATGGTCCTGACCACAACCGATAGCGCGTCCGATAAACGATGATTTCCATTTAATGGTGTTTTTCGAGGCGTAACGATCACAATTTTACGCGTTTTGCTGCGTGGTCGTTTGATCGGCGTGTTTGGGGCTAAATTTAATCGGGGCAGCGTAAGTCAAAGGTTTGTTTGGGTATGCGCTGAATGCTGTTGGGTTGTGGCTTCTTCGTGTATTCATCTTACTTTCTTTTTATAATTATTATCAAAAACAAAATTATGATATGAATGCCAAGATAACACAGTCATTGAAGAATTTGTAAGAGATAACCATAAATTTTACAAAATTCCTTTCGAATACATCATTAACATATCTTAAAATTGATACACCACCCGGAAACATCTTAAGAAAGATCTGAACATGTTTTAAGAAAGTGATAAAAAGGACTCTACTGAATCCTTTTGGTTTAAGCCTAATTCTTTCTCTCTCTCTAACTCATTTTTCTCTTATTTTCTTCGTAACTTTATCATGAAGAATTGTGACTGCAAGGAGCCATCTTAGCTGATTTACGCGAATTTCACAGACAAACTCAACAGTTTACGTATTTCTTTTTTTTTATGTTCAACTACCACATTCACGTTCCAGACGAAGGAATTGGCTCAATAATCCCCTCATAAATTCCAATCTATATGTCGCTATTATCATCCATAGCATTCACTCCCAAATACCCATAAAAGTCAGTTGTGTTTATTCTCTCACCGTTTATCATAACATTTACCACATTTATCTCGATTCCAGTTACTGTCACCACCTTATCCTTGCTAACATTTGATGAAAACTTTTTATGGCAAACGCTTTTCAATTTTTTCACCAGTTTCTGCAGCTTAGCTGGCTCAACAAGTCTCACCAACAAAAATCCACAACTCTCCCGTAGATATATTACGAAGACCATAAGTGTCAGTTTCATCACGAAAACTTCTAATAGCATTAAGAGCCTGTGATATTCTATTGATTCTTGGTTCTCTCTACCTGTCTTTCAGCTATTTCGTATGTTTAAGCTACCACACACTTACGGTATTCCCTTCTCTCAAACCTGTCACGCTTAATCCATACACTTTCGCCCTTCCTTCAACCCTCGCTATACTCTTCCTCCTCAAACATCGTGTTCACTCTCACTTTCTCAATGAACACCCCTTCCAAACACATTACAAAGTATAATTAGTTGTGTTATGCCCTTTCATTCATGGGCACCCACCCGTAACCTTTTTTTCCCCTTTCGGGCATCTCCTCATTACGGGCAACATTTCTCTCAGCTGAGATTTTTACCATGAACGAGAATTTTATCTTGTGTTCCTGCCTAAAGTCTTCCCAAAATAATACGAAGGTACAAATTAATAAGAACAAAGGTGAGGTATGATTACAACTGCATGAACGCACGGTACACACACACACAAGGTAGCAGTAATCACCAAACCTTAATACCTCCTGTATTTCTTTAAAAAAAAAAAAAAATACATTTTTTGCTGCTGTAGCCCATTTAAAAAAATTATCTCGAAATGTCACCACTATCCTGACCTACATACGAATCACTGAACGTCAAAAGCTTCGCTTACAAACTATCTTCTAATTCTTCTAATGATGTTACTCTAATTTTACATAAAGAAAAAGAAAACATAAATATCCTCCGACAATCTGGAAGAAATCTGATGTGAAAGTTAATTAGGCATATAATAAGCTATTACCTGATTTTCAAAGTCTTTTTCAACAGCATGCCTACATAAAACCGAGCCTATATAAAACACTACTTCATTAACCATTCCTCATTTTCATTCACGTCATTTTCTACCAACAACCCATATTATACAATTTAAATCCTGCCCGCAACCCAAACTATACAATCTTATTCCTGCCAGCAACTCAAATATACAATTTAATTCATGCCAGATACCCAAACTATACAATTTAATTCCCGCAAGCAATCCAAACTATACAATTTAATTTCCGCAAACAACCCAAACTATACAATTTCATTCCCGCAAGCAACCCATACCATACAATTCAATTCCCGCCAGCAACCCAAAACTATACAATTTAATTCTCGCAAGCAACCTAAACTATACAATTTAATTACTGCCAGCAACCCCAAACTATACAATTTCATTCCCGTACGCAACCCAAACTATACGATTTAATTCCTGCAAGCATCCCAAACTATACTTTCATAAGTTCTTTAATCCTTACAAAAGCAGTCAGCGCCTTACAATTCGTGACGTGGCCTTGCTAGTCAAGAACCAGTGTCATCAGCTGAGACACTTCACGTGCCAGACATGACGCCCTGATAAATGACAACACTTGAGGATGGCCACTGCGAAGCCAAAAAGACACTACTTCAACCCGCCGTCAGATGTCACTCGACGCGCGATTGCGTATGCAACAGCCAACACCTTCCCACCGAGAACTGTCCACATTCCTAATCGAATGTTTTTACTTAACGAGTTTCAATGTTGCGCTGTGGGGGGTTTTTAACTGGACCGGTGCTGGGTGCGTTGAGAGGGGCAAAAGGTTTTAGTATTGGTTGAACTGCAGTTATTGAAATAAAAATCATTGTAAATAAATTAATACGTTAAAAACAATTCCAACTGTCAGTATAACAGCTAGAAAGTTCTCCAAAAGATATAAAAAACGAACGTAATAATAATAATAATAATAATAATAATAATAATAATAATAATAATAATAAGAAGAAGAAGAAGAAGAAGAAGAAGAAGAAGAAGAAGAAGAAGAAGAAGAAGAATGGCTAAAACCATCCACATTATTATTATTATTATTATTATTATTATTATTATTATTATTATTATTATTATTATTATTATTATTACCCAGAAGATAAGCCATATTCATATGGAACAAGCCCACAGGCGCCAGTGACTTGAAATTCAAGTTTCCAAAGAATATGGTGTTTGGAAGAAGCACAAAAGTAATAGGAAAAAACATTACATTACCTGTAAGAAAAGCAACAAATAATAAGAATAAAAGATATTAAAAACTAATAAAAATTAAAAAAATAGGGAAAGACAGGAAGCCTATCTGTACCGTAGCTTTCGTGACAGCGAGGCGATTATACGGTCTGGGAACCTTTTAACCCTTACACAGACCACGGGTGGCTCTCATGATATCCACATGAAGTCAGAATATTAATTTTCATTTCGCTTCCGTTCACAAAATCCCTGTTACACGCAATAAATCTCACAATAATGAAAACAAGGAAGAGATTAAATTAATCTCTATTGATTTAATTGTATATAAACAACACCTCCCGGAAATATTTAACGAGAACGTTAATATATAAATTACAACGGAGCCCCAGGGCATACACGAGAAGGAACTGGTTTGTGGAACGCGCTCTATCTGCTTCACAGATCGGTGATGCATTCCTGAGTTCCTCTCTAAGTATGTTATGGTCTTTCCGTTATATATTCAAAGGTGGGTAGAGTAAATCTTATCGTAATTCTAATGGAAAATCCTATAGATGAATTGCAAGTAGATAAACAATACGAAAACAAATACACAATTACGATTCAAACGTACGAATAAAACCGATGACGAGGTATTCTGTAATGCATATATTATAATGACTACTACACTTTTATCAGTATTATTTAATATTACCATTATTTATTCTTATCATTATTATTAGGAATGCACGTACATCCATAAGGAACAAACCAAAAAGGCCATTAACCTTCTAAGAAAGTTTCCATAAACCACGACACCTATAGGAGTTAAAAAGGGTACAGATACTTTCTTTTATGCTTAGAGTTTGAAACATACCCTTAAACAACTCAAAGTTAAAGCAATGAATACGTTTGAAAGAAACAAATTTCTAAAGCACATGCCCAGCTGAATGAGGAAATAATTTTCTTCGGTTTCACTGTAGGTCTAGTAAAGATTTATGAAAAATGCCTACGAATGATTTTCGCCAAGGTGGGTGGGATGAGGGATACCTCGTCTCGTCGATGTCCTCCTGTTCTCTGTTATGATACGATGGTTTGCATTTGAGGAAGTACTCTGACATTTTCAATTTTAGTTCCTACAATTTCCCCTCTCTCTACCCACCCCAGCTGCCACCTATAACAGTCGACTAGCAGCCGTAAGGAAATTCACTGCTAGGACCAATAAGAAGCACAAAGGCTAGCTGGATTTTTGGGTATAACCCAACCAAGCCATTCCTTTCCTATCCCAGTCAGCGAACCGAATGCGGATCCACTCACATAAGTAAGGTTAGCTAGAGCTCTGGGGAGATCTAAAAAGAAAATAAAATAGCATTTATAGCCCAAACAGCATCTACAATTCAAATAAACTGCTTGCAACCTAAACAGACCCGGGATTCAAACTCATTTCACAAAGGAAACTTAAAGGCTGCCATATTAAGCTGGGCTATACCATCTCGCAAGCACGTTAGGCTATCTGCTATTAAAAACACGCAAGCATGAGCACAAGCGAACCGAGAACGTGCACAAAAAAATTACAACGGATTCCGAGCAGATCCATAAAATCCCGATTAGGCAACGATTCTTGAGAGGAGCCTGTAATATCTCTCTTAATCTTCCTGTTTTCAAACGGCGGGACAGAAGTGGCTATTTGTAGCTGATTTTAGAAATTTTATGGGATATCCCACCGCAGCTCGAATGCCAAAGCCTGTTTCGTGCCCGGTGAATACTGACGGTAAGACTATGACGTAACGTGAAACCTCTTTGTTTCTACTTTAACGGTTTTTGAGTTGAAATGTTATGCACACTGAACAGTCAAGACATTAGGCCGAAGTAACGGAACTTCTTTTTAACAAAGGTGAAAACTTAAGCCGATATAGGCAATTCCGACATATTTCCAAGTTCTTTCCAATTACGAACTGAATTAAAATCAAACAAGAATTGAATCCTAAACATAAGTCACTTTGATCACTAGAATTTCGATACTATTATCATGTCTGTACAATTCTTTAGTCCATTTACTTTAAATTTCTTCAACCGTGCATTATCTCTATAAAATAACCTGATTTCGTTACCCAAACTTTTTTTTTTTTTACCATCATACATGTCTTGGCTTTCAAATTCGCTTTCACTATTCATCAGTGAAAATAAGGGTTAAATTATTTAGGAAATACAGAAGAAGGGAGAGAGCTCCACTTTGGAAGTGACTGATAAGACAGTATATCCTTGAGTGAAAAAACACCACACAAAGCAAAATAAAAAATATATTTAAATAAATAAATTCCAGTCGAAACTACCATCAGTAAAGCAATCTTTCAACGGAACCTCAAAAGCACCCTCAAAGGGTATCCCCGTAACGGTGCCAATTTACTCATAAATTTTATACTCGTCCTCTTATCATATCATACGTCCAGTAAAGAACAGTCACACCATGAGGTGCAACATCAAGAACAGGCAGTTTTGCATATATAACGAGAGTGCAATGCGCCTGTACTAAAGTTTATTATTGTTATCATAATTGTGCAGCAAACAAGCTAACAGAGAAGGTCCCACACCCCCACCAAAAATGAAAAAATTAGACCCATGTGAAGACTAGCTTGTTAACATCCAAATGAACATGACAAATATAACAGATAAACTTCAATACCAAACTGAAAGGCCCTCTGATAAACACGTCTCTAAGATTCATAATAAAACACGCGTGATAAGCGACAATGGAAGTTCGAGCTGGAACGAAAGCTTATGCAAGATTGCCAGGCGTGGTGGAAGAAGATTTGAAATTTATGATCCAGATGTTATGGCCTCCTCTATATATTATTACGCGTCTCTGTTGGTTGGTCAGAGACCAGAGGGACATAGCAGGCCTTCTACACATTTTTGACACCTTACCATGAGACTGGTTTAATCTAATGATTTTAAACCAGCCACCAAACAAAACATCATAATTTTTCACATTCCTAGTAAAATGTGTGCCTGCGTGCGTGTTTAAAACACCTGTTCTTTCCTTCAAAAAGTACTAAACATATATAAAAAAAAATCATAAGCTAAAACCTGAGTGGTTAAAAAAAGCAGTTTGAAATCTATTACATTCAGGCTATCGTCTTTTCTATTATTAACACATCTCTGTTGGTTGGCGAGATCATTACGGACATGGCAGGACTTCTACACCATTGCACATTTGGCCAAAACACCGGCTCAATATAGACCAAACCACTAAAGCATCATAGTTTTGACATCCATGGTAATATTTTTGAGTGCATACGCATATTAAACCTGGTCTTACATTCACAAGCACAAAAAACAAAGAAAATACCAAGCATAGGTTAAAACCCCATGTGGTTTTAGACCGGACCTCATTTTTAACCCTTAGGCTGTAACCTGTCACTTAGCGTCCAGTTCTGAGCTCGCCAACAGAGATTAAAGGGTCATATAAGTCATTTCTGTAAGTTGGACTGCTTTCTTATTTATATATTTTATATCTCGCAGTTATAATTAGTTCTACTGTGTAAACAAATTGTTATTTTTATTATTATCCACGAGGTACAAATTAAAAAGGGCTTTTCAACGTGCTAAAGTTTCAACAGAATTAGATGTCCATTCGAAAATGGCAGATTGAGGGTTGTGCCGAAATGTAGATTATAATTAATGAACAATTGCCCATTGAAAGAGAGAGAGAGAGAGTATAATTTAATTAATGAACAATTTACCCACTGAACAATTACCCACTGAGAGAGAGAGAGAGAGAGAGAGAGAGAGAGAGAGAGTATAATTTAATTAATGAACAATTGCCCACTGAGAGAGAGAGAGAGAGAGAGAGAGAGAGAGAGAGAGAGAGAGAGAGAGAGAGAGAGAGAGAGAGAGAGAGAGAGAACTAACTTTCCAAGAAATCTTGAAACTTAAATGACCTTCGTATACTTTGATTTAATCAAAATCACCGTAGGTTATTCCTCGTCATTTATTTTATGGATAGGCCTATTTCGACTGGCCACAAAACTTGAACAATAGGCTAGGCCTACATCAACTTGCCAACATCAATGTGAGAAAGACGGAAAGACCTAATTTCAAAAGACGTTTAGAAAATATAAATATATATATATATATATATATATATATATATATATATATATATATATATATATATATATATATATATATATAATGTTCATATAGTTAAACATGAGAATTCGGCCCAACCAGAATAGACAGTTGTCCGACAATTAGGCCTATCATGCATGACATTGCTATAATTCATTGTAAACATAAAAATAATCCTCAATGTGCAATAAGCTTTCAACTGACTTTATGAATGTTAATTAATTCATTACAATTCAAAATATATATAAATGACCATTAGGCCTAAGGTTCAATTGACTTACCGGGATTCTGTCAAGACATAATTATGTTTATCATGCATGTCATTGCTAAATTCACTGTAAATAATATAAAACTACTCCTTAATGTGCTATAAACTTTCAATTGACATAAATAGCTGTTAGTTCCTTATAATTCAAAATATGACCATTAGGCCTAGACTTCAGTTACTTACCAGGAACCGGTGGTATCTCGGTGCATGGCCAAGCTGAACCCGAATTTGCTTTCGGCAGGCCCTCTGTGCATGACGAAGTAATCGGTCTCGATGTTGAAGCCCAAACCCATGCCCACACAGACCGAAAAGACCAAATTCCACGCCCGTAAAGAGGGCATGGGCACCATGTCTCTTAAAACCATCTTGTGCACTAACGGAACTCAAGTTACAAGTCTAATTGTTTTCTTTTATCTTACCAAAACAGTAATTATATTCGAGTTACTCAACACATATCAATGCAATTTATAAAAATGAATGACAATGCAAACTTTCGAGTCACTTGGAACAGATTAAAAAGGAATAAATTCGAAACGATTCAATCGAGGGCAAGCACGTCATTCAGTCCCGGAGGAGACTCGCGTGACGATCCTAGCCTCACAGGGTCATGTGGACAACTGAGCTAACTCTTTCGCAGACGCCTGGTCAAGTACCATGGCGGATTTGTTTGTGATGATACCGGCATGTCTCTCAGTTTCCTTCTTACTTATTATTCTGCGTTTTATTACATTATTTTCTTATTTGTAACCCTCTCCCCTTAGATTAAGGGAAATGATATTATGATATAGGCCTGAGACCAAAGCACTTCAGACGATACAAATCTACTCGAAGGGGAGACTTGGATGCTCGAGTTGCCAGTTATAGAATATGTTTGAATTTTTTTTTTTATACATGGCCACCTGTTATCTTAAACTTAGTCATATATTACTTTTGGCAATTATCCTGCTGTGTATGGACGTATTTTTATAGAAATATACACTGTTTTTTACATAAACAAGGAATCATAACCTTGAATTATACCTTAACAACAAGAATAACATGATTAAGTTGTGACTATTTCAACTATTAAGTTGTAAAAGACATAAAAGCTATTACATGAAGATTAAATTACAACAAAAAACAAAGCTTAGCCATCCATAATAGATTTTGACGATGATAGAGAGAGAGAGAGAGAGAGAGAGAGAGAGACTTAAACCTACTTTACCGCATCGTTTTCACTTTTTCGAAACTTAAGCCTCCAGCATCTCCTAATTAAGTAACCTTCGAAATTATGCTAACCTACAAACTCTTGTTACATATTATTTGGTAATGCAATACGTACATCAAAGAGTCTAACAGTCATTAGACCGATGCTGATTTGCTAATACTTTGGCAATTTTCATTTTATCACAACTTGTTTTACCTTAATATTTTTATTTAATTTTCCGAGCGTAGGCCTGTGTTCCACCCCTTCTGTCAAACCTGCACAAGAGGTAAAACTGGTTCTCTAACTGGCAAGCAAAAGGAAAACTGTTTGAGATTCACACCTGCAAAACAAGGAAAAACTGTTTGATACTCGAACTTGCATACGAGATTAGACAGTCAACCATCGTAACGAACAACGAGATGAGGAATTTTCTTAAGAGTACAGTATTATCAGAGAGAATTAACAATAGGCTTACTGATACAAGTTTTCGAGAGGCTGCAGCATTAATGACATTGTATGAAACCATGTCTCGTAACGTATGCTGGTTAAGTAGTATAGACATGTACTTATGTTACTGATCAGGAACTGAAAACCTTCAAGACATGGAAAGTGTACACACGGGTTTACCTTGTTCTCCCTAGTACCACACAAACCGCCTATACAGATTTCAAAACCCTGCGGGGATTGCACTACCCTTTTTCACCTAACTCCGTCTCTGTATTTATCATTAACTGAATTATTATTGTTTTTAGATATTTTATTTTATAAGGGGCGGAGCATGATTGCAGCTGTGAGATCATTCCCTACCACTCGGGAGGCTCTCATTCTTGACTTACAGTTTCGTAAGTTGGTTTATTAGCTAATTCATTGCAACCTCCTATTCTTGGTAACAGTTTTCCTTCTTCAATTATCATTCCTGTCCTTTCTTACTGTATTTTTGGTTCTGTATTATACCTATAAAATTATATTTCTTTCTACTCTGTAGGGTTGTACTTACCAAAATAGGTCCAGCATCTTGTTTTTGTCATTTGGGGGGGGGTGGCTTTCATTAGGCTCCACTGAATTATGTTTTTCATACAGTAGTCATCAATATTACGATTTAATTTACTCATCACTAGATGTAGGTTATAAAATTTATCCAAGTACTTTCCTGTGCCTACCATGAAGCCACACTGATAAAGATGAACTCCTCTTGGTAAATGCCTTTAGGCTTATATCTAGATATCAACAAAGCTCCTTTAAGTGGTCATTCGTTCAAGATCGAAAACCGAGTTTGAGCACAACGTGACATGAGACTTCCGCCTTCACTGATAATGCTTGGTACACGATCCTGTACGCGAGAAGGTATGCCCACCAGCCTCATCTATTTTCTGAGTAACCAAAACCAAATTCAGTTATTCATCGTTTCGCACCAAAAGGTCAGTTAGGATAGCTGAGTTCAAGGTGGAAGAAAGATGATATGAATGGAGGTAAAATAAAAGGAATGAAAGGGTTTGCAGCTAGAGGCCGAAGGGACGCTGCAAAGAACCTTTAGTAATGCCTACAGTGCACACCCTGTGAGGTGCACTGACGGCCCTACCCCCCTTCGGGAGGATAGCTGATTTATGAGGAATTAGACCTATGCTGTTGTTCTCTGGAATCCTCTGACCAAAACAAGGGGGTATGAGTCTTGGGCTACCACACGAACAAACTACAGATTTTCATTTGCGCATGGCTAATAGGAATTTTAATATGAAAAATGGGTTACGTCATTCATACTTTTATTGTCGTAACTATAAAAACGGAAATTTCTTGAAGTCAACAGACATGACAGCCTCTTGTCTAATTAAATACACTTTCATTTTACTTCATGTCTGATAAGAACATCCTCACATACATAATAATAATTTATATTATAAATGACATTACTCACACCATTCACGAACAGGATTTATTGAGTAGACCACTGAAGTTCTAAGAAGTTCTTTATGAAAAGATAAGGTGGTACACATGTCTGTTAAACTGAAAGGATCTCATTAAATTTCCAAAAAGATTAAGCAGATCAGAATTCGGAAAGTTTAATGACTAAGTACAACAAGACATAATGACTTAGACAGCTATCTCTGCCACCTGTTCCTATTTGAAAACTGCAAAATACATTACTGTATTTAGTATAACTTTCTCTCCTGTAATCTCACAAGAAAACATTGACAAATCTCTCAAAATGTCAACCCAGGTATCAAAGCTATATTTATACAAATCAAAGGTTCTACTTTTCAGGAATATGAATTAAACTTCACAATGCTGGTAACAAAAATAAACACTATTGTACATTTCAACAAGAGTAAATTACAACTGGGAACAATAATAAGGAATACTGTACACTAGTGCAGATGCAAATGATAATAAATACTGTGCAATAAAACTTCATAGAGAAAATTGTCAGGTAATCTATTACCATTGAGGTTTAAAGAGTTCTAGGGATTCTTAAAAAATCCTAGCTCTATTAATTGCACACAACCATTTTAACAGTTTTAATAGGTCAAAACTGACATACTGTAATATTTTAATGGATTACCAGTAATAGTGCTAGTAAGTGGGTAAGCTACTCTGGAGAGGGTAGAGAGCAGTCAGCTACCTATTTAGGAACAATCACATTTTAACACTTCAATGGTTTATTAGAGGAATTTGTTCTGCTAAAGCAGGTTAACTTGATTCAACCTTTAAATATGTTCTAAAACATTTACCACTGCTAACTTTTGCAAATGCAGAATATAATGTTCAGGAAAAGACAAAGATATTCTTTAGTGTAGAGATGGGAACAAAGACCCAACTGAGTGATAGTATGAAAGAGCTGTAACAAACAAACAAAAATCAAAGTATGACTTAGTTTGGCAAAGATCTCATTTTTTCCATCTTTCACATTTCCCAGCTATATGTACAAGTCACTGCTTTAAAAAAAGTCTTTCTGACTGGTCTCGTTGGATACGACCAAGTATAAACATCATCTTTTTGTGCCAGTTCTTCTCTATACAGAGTTAGATGTGAAATGAATTCTTCCCACTGTTTTCAGACTGGTATAAAGACCTGCTGGTTTTGCTACTCAGGAAACTTCTCAATTGGGAGATGCTTCTATGCCGGCCATTATTCCACAGGTTCCATCAAAACCTGATCACTGGATCTTCACTTGCTCAGAATATCCAGTTATGTCTTAAATAAATAGTTTTCTGAGAGAAGCCATGGCAATATCAGTCATGAAGAGATTCCACAGTGCAGTTATAATAAGTGAATTATAGATCCTTCTGTAACCAGAGTGCAGGTATAATAAGTGAATTATAGATCCTTCTGTAACTAGAGCAATGGGCCACTACTGACCATATGGAAGCTTTCCTTTTATACTGTACCTTCAAGGGAAGGGCTTGTCAATTACCAGAAGGTTATAGAACTGCTCTGTTTCCCATTTTTGAGGCCCAATGTGCTGACGTTTCTTCTTTGATTTGAAATGATTATGCCTGCAATTTGGAAGACAGTTTTTAAAAGGATAATTAAGCAAGGTTATAGAACTGCTCTGTTCCACATTTTTGAGGCCCAAAGTGCTGACATTTCTTCTTCATTGATTTGAAATGATTATGCCTGCAATTTGGAAGACAGTTTTTAAAAGGATAATTAAGCCTCATAAATCAGATCTCTCCCTGGTCTTAAGAAATCTTTTTAAAGCACCTTACAAAGTATTGTAGCAAGCTTCTTTAAATGACCTTTCATTAAAGGTACTGTAGTTCTTCCATTGCCGTTTGCATCTTTGTGTAAAGTTACTGGGCTATTCATCTTATCAAGTAAATTCGTACAAACAGAAGGCTTGAGGTCTGTTGGCCTGTCTTTTGCAGCCAACTTTATCATGAAGACCCAATATCAGGAATCAAAGACCACTCTACAGCTTCTTTCATCATTCCATCAGGCCATAGGCTTATTCAAAGCAATGAGAATGCTCTCTTTTGTCCAATAAGAACCTTATGATTGTGTCTTTGTAAAACTACAGACCCAAAAGAGGGTACAACTAGAATTTCCTAGTCCATATTACATATAAGGAAGCTACTTACCAAAAACATGTTTTCATACTCCTTCAGGAAGATTATATTAAGAACTTGTAATGTGACACAGCAAAACTTCACTAGTTAATAAACATGATATAGCAGCTTTATCAACATCATTAATTTTCAAAGGTAATTTAGATGCTAATACTCTAAATGAAGGAATTTTTACTTACAGGAGGTAGCCCACTTTCCTGTTACAGCAAACAATTCTGCCCTGTATCTCTTATCTCATATATCAGCCACATCCTAAATCTTTCAGCTACCAGTCTGGGAACTTAACACTCAAATCCTTCCCTGGTAAACTGAAATTCAGGCACTATACAGTAATTATAGGTTTGTACTTAACTATTATTTTTCTATTTCATACTTTTTTTCATTATAAAACCTTAAATGTAATTTTTTATAATGGAAAAAGTTATCAGAAAAAGAAAACTATCACTTCCGACAATTTTGTTTAGAAGATAAAGCTCCGTGGAAGCTGTACACACTCAAATGGGCAAACTTTTCCAGCAATGCCAAACCAAAAGATCTGAAGAATGTGGCACTAGTAATATTATCTCTTGAAACAGTAAGTTGTGCAAACAGGACCGTGTTTTCCGGCAGAACTAGGTATGACATATTTCTTGCAAAAATTAAAGCTTGCATTGAATACTGCAAAAAGTACTTTCAAAGTTTAAAATCATTAAGAAGTGTCAGCTATGGACTGGGAATCATGGAGAGGAAGCATGGTGCCAGATAAGCCAATCAACAATGACTTGGTTTTGTTGGCAGTCAAGCTGTTCTGCCACTGACTAAACCACTTACTAATCGTTTCTGAACCTTTATAGAGGCTGGCAGCCACTTCATTTCGCTACTGGGGAGAAAGAATAATGGCAAGAAGAATTTCATTATCTACACTATATTCAAGACCACCAATCAAGTCACTATTTGTAGTGCTACAGGCAGTCACCAGTTTACGATGGGGGTTCCATTCCAATGCCACGTCGTAAGCTGAAAATCGTTGTAACCCGAAATATCGTCGAAAATCGTAGGAAAACCTTACTTTTACTCATTTGGGTGTCTTGTAAAAGATGTAAACTGCATTTTTAATTAGTTTTTCATCAAAAAACCTCCAAATTTTGACCATTCTGCACTTTTTGGAACCATATTTCTTCCATCGGATCAGCGTCATAAACCCGAAACATGCGTTGTAACCCAGGAAATAATTTTTGGCATATATATGTGAAGAGCGTCATAAGCCAAGCTTGTTGTAACCCGAGGACTGCCTTACAGTATATTGATTCAAAACAACAAATATCCCAGAACTCTGCCCTTTGGAACACAGGCTTACTAAAAATATGATTAACACCACCTCTCTTTCATCAGTTCCTTGACAATTTAAATAAAACCAAATACAGTATACAGCTTCCAACATTAAAATTTCCAAGCCTATACTGTATGTATATGAAAGCCTTATGCTAAACATGGTGTTTTCAGGAAATATATAGATTCAAAGTACTTATAAAAAAGCATAATGATTAATCTATTGGCAACCTTATAAGCTTCTAAAAGAAAAGACTGGTTTTTTATTACTGCAAACACCACAGAAACAGTATTACATAATTCCTGCTCATAGAAAAAACACAGTATACTCTTAAAAAGAACATAATTAAACATACTGTACCGAGTTCAAGAGACTTACTTCTCAGAAAACAATGACTAAATCATTTGAACTTCTGCCATCTCATATGACAAAGAACATTTTATTAACCTCTGAATAAAAGGCAGAGTGGTGTGCTATAACTCAAGCTAACAGTACCAGGAAGCAAAACATCAACAGAATAAACAGGAATGTTTACCCTCCATGTATTGAAAACTTAATCTTCAGAAACTGGAACAGTTATGACAATAATTCTGATGGACCTCTAAACATTTCAAGACAACCAGAGGATTTTTTATTCTGCAGAGTGCCTGAAAATTTGTACAGATGCTCTAAGCTAAAGTAAAATAACAGGTTTGCAATAAAAAAAGAATTAGTTTTTTTAAACATATTTTTATCATGAAATGGCATTTTTCCCAAAATGTCAAACCTAAGTTAATCAAAGGTGTTTTCCTATAACTAGTTGAGTTTTTTAGGGAAGTTCAGCATGAATTTCAGGCACTTTTATGAATTAACAATAATCTTAAGCATACTTAAGCAAGTCAGGTCTAGGCTCAAGAATAACATTTTATGTCTCTCTTACAATGAGCAGCAGCACTCAGGGGAAGATAATCTTTCATTCAAAATCATGTGCAACTGTATCCCAAGTGGCATGGAAATTTTGCCACAATTTTTCAGTTATGGTAGTTGTAAAATACCGACTTAAAGATGTCCACTGCTATGGTCAGAGAAACCAGCGAACTCAAAGACACTAGACATAACTATGGCAAAAACCTCTCTTACCAATAGATCTAATACTGTATATTCCTGGATATGGTAGGTGTAAGCTCTCTTATCAGCTCATCAGTCAAAAGCTTGACAGAACTGCCATGTTTTTAATAACAGGTGAGCCTAGGCAGTCTCTTTGCTTAGCACTGAAGTGAACATAGAGACTGAGGGATTATGGTAAGCTTTTTTTACAATGAACCTAAATAAGGCATGACTGTTGGAGGTACAACAGACTCTTAACACATACCCTAAACATTATACTTGCTAAAAACTATTAGACAAAATCTTATGGCGATAACATTCACAGTTCCTCTAGAAATATGTGGGAAGCCCTGCTTCATAACAAACAACCATATCCTAAGCATGTGCAATACTGTGGCAAGAAATGAAAGTATGCTTGACAAACCATGGAATGAGGAATTCTGTTTATGACTTGTTTCCAAAGACAAGTGTCTAAAAATAAGTCATACCTTGAAACCCATCGAAGAAAATATGTCCAATGACCTCAAAATTGTGAATATAGTACATTACCTTAAATTTGTTTGTCATAAGTTTGCTAGAAGGCTATAGTTTATTTTCACATCATCAGAGAATTAACATCAAAGAAATTATGCTTTATAAATTATAAATGTGTTAAAATAAACAAAAAAAAAAAAGGAGTAAATTCAACATCATCATGTATACCCCAACAATACCCTTGATAATAATAAGAAATTTTGCTCTCTAGAATAGCTATGTCAATTCTTGGAAACAGTAATTTGGAATGGATAGATTATAAAGTATGAAAGCTCAAAACAAGGAACAGATAATGTGAGGAAATATGTATTTTACAGACATTCCATTAAGTAACTGTCCTTGAGAGGACCTGAAAAACAAGAAATTCATAAAAATAAAGCAATGTGTACTGAACCTAACAGTCTACTCACCCATCAGTGAACTGCAGGCTTTAATGGGTTGGTGATCTATTCTTCCTAGACCACAGGAGGAAGGAAAACAAGAGAAAAAGTGATGATGAAAGCAGGCTAATCATATGATTGCCAACTAATCAATACAGCAAATTTTTAAAGTAATTTTTATTTTTCATAACATACAAACCTGAAGGGGATTTAGCTTGCATCCACAAGCTAAATCCCTATGTAAAAACAGAAGGTTTGTATTTTTGTAGGAAGAAATTGGCCTTATCAGCAATTGTACCCATAAAACAAATTGTAACTACCTTTACAGAAAACAGAGCAAAAGTTGATTGGTACCTTCAACAATTTGTATACAACACATGACCTGCAGGCTTTGACCAATGAGATGTGCTTGGCCAAAGGTTTTGCAATACGAATATCTTCCTTTTCCACTTTAATGACCCTTGACCTGTCAACTCAGTAGTTTCCTCTCCAGAAACATCATCAGAAAGTGGAACAAACATTGAACCGTTGAACTGGTTCATTCTCAAATTTAAAATGCAGTCCTATAAATCCTACCAGTTGATAAAGGTACTATGTAAGTCTCCTCTTCATTTTAGTCTTAAGGACTGTTCTTCACAATATTTTCAGCAAACATAGTATATAAGCCCATATAGTATATAAGTTTTGCACACAGGAAAACTAGTGAATGCATCATTAACATGTCTCATTACAAAAAAACTAAAAGTCATTGAACACAAAAACACTACAACCATTTGATGGTTGCAGAATATGAAAGGATGAAAGCTAAAAAAAAACAAAGATCAACACTAAGTAACTAAATATAATTCTTCTCATATCAGAGATTAGCAAAACATTGAAGGAATGGTGGAGTGACCGAAGCAGATAACCTCCTCCAGAGTAGCCTAACATCACCAAATACAAATGGTAATACCAAGTTTACTTATTTTTGTTAATTCTGAATACTTTAATTTCCTAATCTTTGGCAGATAAAAGCACATAAGGTTTGTACTTATTTAGGAACACTGCACTTTAAGTAGATATTGGATCAGAACAATTTCCATCCAATAACTCGGACTTTTTTGGTTTTATGTCTCTTTCATATGGAAATGAGGAAGCATCTTCACACTTAACAAAAACAGAACCAATTTCCGACGATGTAACCTCATCTTCACTCTGAGAGTCATTCTTCAATTTAGGGATGGTTCCTGCCTCTGAGCTTAAAGGATCCTTCTCAAAAGATTCCCCTTCACTTGCTTTGGGTATGAACGGATCATCCTCCTCTTTAAAAATCATTTCAAAGTTGTTCTGGGGTTCTCCAATCACAATTGAGTCTTTGACAAAACACATTTCCTGACCTTTGTGCTTTTTCATATGCATACGAAGAATATTTCTTTTGCTGTACGATTTCCCACATAACTCGCACAAAAATGGTCTTTCTCCAGTGTGCTTTCTCATGTGAACTTTAACATCACCTTTTTGAGTAAATTTCCTTCCACATTCTTTACAAGAGTATGGTTTCTCACCTGCATGAATTCTCATATGAACGTTAAGGTTTCCTTTTCGACTGAAGTATTTGCCACATTCTACACATGCATATGGCTTGTCTCCAGTGTGAGTTCTCATGTGCACTTTCAGATCACACTTTTGGCAAAACACTTTCTCACACACTGTACAAGTGAACGGCTTTTCACCCGAGTGACCTTTCAAATGCACTTCAAGATTCCCCTTCCACTTGAATCCTTTTCCACACTCCTGACATATAAATGGTTTTTCTTCTGAATGAACTCTCATATGCTCCATAAGATGAATTTTTTGGTTGAAACCTCTATTACATTCTTTGCAGTAAAATAAATCATCGCCAGTATGTATTTTCATGTGTAATTTCAAGTTCTCTTTTCTAACAAAGTTTTTATGGCATTCTGTACAAGTAAAGGGCTTTTCACCGGTATGAGTTCTGAAATGTGCTATAAGATGTACTTTTCGAGTAAAACGTTTCTCGCAAATGTCACACGCAAACGGCTTGTCCCCCGTATGAATTCTCATGTGCCTAATGAGATGCGGCTGCTGATTGAATCCAATACCACATTCTGTGCAAATGAATGGCTTTTCTCCTGCATGAGTTCTCATATGCAAATCAAGTTCTTCACTCTGCGTAAACACCTTCTTACATTCTGTACAATGGAATACTTCCACTCCAACATGAGTTGCCATGTGTCTATTAAGATTACCTTTTTTCGTATATATTTTTCCACATAAAGTGCACACAAACTCTTCTATTGGATGTAATGCTAGCATCTTAGATGTATCGTCTACTGGATGTAATCTCAAAATCTTTGTGGTCTCTTTTTCTTGATGCAATCCCAGCATCTTTGTGGTTTCTTCAACTTGTTGTAATGCCAGCATCTTTACAGTCAATATTTGAGCAGCAGCTGCATTTAAAGACTACTCTTACCAAACATACTCAGTTATACAAAAATATGCTGGCCATACAATGATAACAACATTAATATGCTGGCCATCCAATGATAGCAAAGTTAATACTTATTGTCATAAATCCCTGGCCTAGCAAATACTGTATGTGATATTTTCAAAATTGTTAAATACTTTGTGCAACTTAACAACATCTTCCCAGTAATGATGAAGATATCCATTTCAAAATGAAAAAAAAAAAAAGAAACTTTTTTCACATGAAATGAGTCTCCACTAGATCATCCTGTACACAAACAGATGAACAAATTATACTTTGAAGTTAATAACATCAACAAGTAAAAGCTGAATTATTAAACACTGCAAATACGAAGTACATTATGAATTACTGCAAAACCAGTCTTCATTCACACATAAATCCCCCCCAAACAAGCAACTGTATCACTGATAATCACTAAACATAAACAATGGTAATTATCCAGTGCTCTATGTTATGCCCACACTACTTATCAAAAGTGCAAGGCTGTTCAACCAAAAGATAAAATGTCAAAAAATTAGAAGAAAATATGTCTAGTTTAAATAAAGTATAGCGTCATCAAAAAATACAACAGTAAGTTCTAATACTGAAGGATGATTACCTCGACCTTTTATTTTAATTTATCCAATGAATGGATAGTAACAGTTATTAGTCATGAAAGTAAATACTGTATCTCAGATTACGTATTTGAATCTAAAAGCTGCATAACACACTCCCCCAACATGAACATATCACAGAACATTGACTGCGCCAAACCTTTAGATGAAGTGAACACATAAAATAAAAAATTCTGAATCAAAGGTTCAACTGCAAGTCTTTTTGGCTACTAAGATGCCAGTCTATGAACTATTTGCTATAGGGTGACAATTTGGTTCCGCCTTCAGCTCTTGAATTTTTCTGTGCACCGTCTCTGTTGGAAAGAATTTGAAAGATCAACTACCATACATACTGTTACCAACCACTACATATCAACACAAAAAATACATTTAAACACCAAGAAAAAGTTTTCGTATGTTTTCCAGTGACTCATTTACCAATTTAGTAGTGAATGAACCAAAGAATGAGCCATTCAGTAGAATTTCATTCAATACAGTACTGCCTCACATATTAGTAGAATCTAGGGCAGAGTATCTATAAATATAAGCTTTAAAATCAAAGCAGACAGAATGTTTTTTATGGAATAGATGTAGCTCAATAAAGGACATAGTATAAGTATACAATACACACATTCAGTTTCCAGTTTTTAGGCATTTTTGTGAATTATGTACTATGACCCTCATTCCATCCTTTAGATTTTACACACAAAAGAAATCTTAAACTATCAATTAATATAAATCAATAAACATTATGAGAACAGAATGTCTATAATAATTTAATTTCTTCAATACAAACCCATCACCAGCTTACCATCTCTTCATAATTTGTGAAAAACTTATGGGATAAAATCAATAATGGCATCATAAAAGAATGCAAAGTTTTACAAAAGCTTCAGACAACTTAAGTAAGGATTTGAGAATTGTAATGTGAAAATTAAAATTAATATTTATATTAATATACCAATAGCTTTTACTAATTATCATAACTTCCACTTACATATATTTATTTGAAGAGGGAAAATCAGCTAATACATAAAAATGCTACCTGAAGAACATGATTCACAGAGAAGTATGATGTGTCATGCCAAAAGACTAAATATAAACCATCAACATCATCACCTCTAATCCCTTAAGACACAAAAGGTCTCTGCAGAATGTTGCCTCTCCTATCTTATCTGTGACGACATTTCCACTTATATCCACTTACCTCCAGTGGCCCTCCTGCCCTCCTCACTGTTCTCATCTACAGAGGTTCAAGACTTCCAATTCTTCTGGTACCTAAACAAATAAAAATAAGCATTCTCATTAACAGCCATAAAAAGAAATTTAATTCACTGTCGATACAAACATATAACATACTTGTGTAAAATATTGGAGATAACATTTGTGTTCTCACTGTCAATTGACTGAGGATTCTTGATTCTGACTTCAAAACAGCCTTAAGACAGGCTAATAACTACAGAGAGTCTATGCCTAGGCCCCTGAGTTTTACCTCTGACTGGCCTAACCTTTAGGTTAGATGACGATGACTGTAAGAAGATATTTAGAGGAGAAGGGTTAAAAGAATGAGTGTCAAGATATACATACGAGACTGAGGAAGTAGCAATGGTACAGACATCAGGCTTAACTTGGTATGCTGTGACTGAGGTTGCTTAAGCTTAAGTTAGGGTAGATCGAGTTAGCCTGCGCTAACTTGTGCTGAATGAGGTTAGGCTGTTATAATTAACAGCACTCCTTAGGCTAAGGCTGACATCCCAAATGTGTATGCTTCTTCATGTTTATGCAATATTCTCCAATCTGACATGTCTGTCCTGGGCTAGGATATGACCACTGAGACCATATATTGCTTTAGCTTAGTCTACAGCCAGGTGATGGCGTATGCTACCTTATCGGCCTTATCAACAAAAAACTAATAAAACAAAAAACTATAAGCTTCACCTGATATTGTATGATCTGCCGGAGCCCCTCCCTGACTGGGGAAGGGGGTTATAAGTATGTTATTGCTAAAAATGGTGCTAAACACTTAATACTACCTAACCCAAATTTCCCTTAGCCTAACCTTACATAGGGCATTATGCCGTCTTTGCTAAGGGCCTCGTCTCCAAATCTGCCATAACCTAACCTAACCTAGAACACTGTGTCCTACTTTCGCCGGGGGAGTGTGGCTTCGCCCCCTTTTCCTATAAAGAATTTCCGATATTACTGGCCATGTATGAGATAGCAATCACCAAACTGCCTTTAGTTAATTTAAAATCAATCCATGCTTCACACACCCTAAGCTACCGAAGTCCTACTAGCCCAGGCCTAATGCCGGTGGAGGGGGGGCGGGGCTTGCGGTACGCAAGCCTATAAAATCTAAATCTATAAACTAATAGATAGCCTAGTCTAAATCCCTTCCTTATTGTTTAATTCAACAAAAATGCAATTAAAATAAGTAAGATATGCACTTATCAATGACGGATATACCTCTTAAAATACGTGTCCACCTTTAGGTAAACAAATTGTGGGACGTCGATGAGATTTGACAGATTGTTTACATCGGAGAAGGTGGAGGGAGGCAGACGATCCGAATTGTCCTGACCAATGATATATATACATTCGTAAATAAGATACATGTACTACGTGATTATTCACGGCTGCCATGTTTGATTATGTTTTTTTAAAACGGGGGATCTGGCTGGATCAAGGTAAAACATAATGCTCATGAACTTCTGAAACTGCCTTAAGATAGCTTAGCTTATCATTAACTGCAGGAAAGACACCCAAGCTATATGACTGCGTATGGATGCCATGTTGGATTCTCGCCTTAAACATGAAAGCTGAACGGTTATGGTGATATATATTGCTGATTGATTACTGAAATTTCCCTAAGACATTAACTACCTTTATAACAGTACTGCTTTCCATTAACGACAAGAAATATTCAGTTTACCCACTTACGCATAGTTTTCAGATACATTCGAAGAAACTTATTTCATACTCCCAGTTGCTTATCGAATCCATATTATCATCATTTAAAACACACGATATTAGTTTACTTTACTCTTGAAAGAGTTGATATTTTCAATCCTTCTGATATCATGGTGTAGTTTATTATACAATCTGGTGTCTCTAAGATGTACATTCGATGTGCATCCTGGCCCAGGTAACTTGAAACCATTTGTACCTAGTCTTTTGTCGACACCATTTGCTGACTATTAACGTGTGCAGCAAATCTCTTGAACACTTTGGACATCCAGACTTGATAGTTTGATGAGTCATAGCCAGTATTTTAAACATTACTACAGCTTTAAAAAGTGGCTGGTGTAGCGCAAACACCACAGAGCCAATCCTACCCCAAAGTGCAACACTTTTTATTAATATTGCCGTTCTACTTAGCATAATTTGCAGTTTCACATAGTAAGTAGTTTAGGTAGATTATGACAGTTATACTAATCCAATTTAAGTTAGACAACAAATCACAAGTATCTTAATAGAACACTCATGAAGATATACCATAATTAAGGCAAAATCTTCAATACGATATCCGGTAACTCATGCAACATTATTGATTTGAGCATTGACAAAATAAACTTCAGTCTGGTAACACATGAGTCACTGACTTAATCAGTATTCTAGCTGAGATAACGATTTACATTCGCATGAATGTCACCAAATCTCCACGGATTTTTGGTGTGAGTCTGACAAAGGTACCATTTATATGTCTCTTAAATGCTTGGCTAGCAAATAATCAAAAGAAGAAAGGGATAACCCCAGTGAATGACCTTTAAGGTCAGGTTAAGAGTTGAGTCAAGAGGGGAAAGACCCTGCCCCACCGATTAATGTGGTTAGGTGTCATAAGTTAGGTAGGCTGATTTTCAATTGTCTCGCCTGCTTAAAACCTCAAATTTCTAACTAGTTGTCTTTTTATCGTTAGATATGTGGAAAATGAATGTTAAATTCGATCGTTAAATATATAACTATCAGGTAATTCGTATTTAACCAGTTTTAGAGTGAGCACTTATACCGTATATATTGACAAAAATCAACCATCACTGCCTGTGAGGCCTTTGCACAAAACTAAATAATACTAAACTCTACAGCGCTTTCATTGCTTATCATTAGCAAGTGCTAATTTTTTTAACAGAGCTAACGGTCACCTCGTATGACTGAGAATCATAACAAAGTTCACTGTGAGTAAAGTTCACTGCATACGCGTTATTCATGTTATGAATGAAAATGAGTACTGTTTTCTTCTGCAAAATGCGTGAGTAAATCACGAAAGAGGTGGTATCACGGTATCGCTGCTGTGGTTTATGCTTGGATACGTTGAAATAAACCACAAAAGGACTCACGTTACTCAAGGATTTGTTGCCATTATAACGCAAATCACACACACAAACTCACTCATGCACGGTATACGCAAACACACACGTACATAAGCTGTTCCTTTAAAATTCTTCTGATATTTTGCAAAATCCAACTTAGACCTGAACGCGTACCTTGGTTATAAACTCTCTAGACTCACAGTTACAATCCTCTCATGATTACCGTTAATGGTTCACGCAAAACATTCGCAACGGAAATTTGGTCGCTATTAATATATATTGTTCCTCAGAGGTTTACTCTGTCTGGTTCTCAAATGCATTATACTTTGTATTAAATAAAGAATGTTATTACTTGGGGATCACTGAAAGGAGATTATGTCATTGTTTCAGACTGGAGTCTTTGTGAACAGGCACCTTTTTTTCCCTAGTGCAAAAGACAATAAGTTGACCAACCTATTGTTTGGTGATGCTATTAAAAAAAAAAAGAACAGAATCAGGAAAGACTTCCAAAGCTTGAAAGCAGAGGGCGCTTGAATAGGCCTATAGGACTACTTTTGAATTTCTTTCTAGCTGAAACCGCTTTTGTTGGAAGTAATGAGATTTATCATCTAAGCTCTCTATATAAACATAAATGTATTTTGTTAAAAGAATGCACGTGAATGGACTTTATTAAATGGAATTAAATAACCATTAATTGTTATTTTAAGCTTGGAAGAAGAGTTAGATACCATATTTTCCAATTAACTTTAAAATGACAAAAGAAAACAACATAGTAAGGAGATTGTCATACGGAAAACCTATGACGTAATGAAGGAAACCTCTAATGTGCATTGCAGATGGTAAGCCTTGAGGTGTTAAAGATAAGGTTACACACTGAACGGAAACCAAATTAACGTAAGAATTGACCAGTACATCTTAACTGTTATGATTTGGGACAAAAAGAATTTTGCTTAATGACCTGGAAATAATAAATGATTGAACGGAAGTGTTATGTAAGTGGCCCACCCCCAAATTGCACTGCCGAAGGTGATAATTCAGAAACGGCTTCAAGGGTACAATGAAATTACAGCAGGTGTTATCTTCCGCCAATGACTCATAAGCAAAAAAAGGCCTTCTCCTCTCTCTCTCTCTCTCTCTCTCTCTCTCTCTCTCTCTCTCTCTCTCTCTCTCTCTCTCTCTCTCTCTCTCTCTCTCTCTCTCTCTCTCTCAACCTTTCCTTTCCGTTTGCACACAATCGTACCACAAAACATGGAGGTACCGTGTTCCAAAAGGTCGTTGACACTTGCCAGCTGGAACGAATGAGCAGTATTACGTAGAATAGTTCATTCGCCGAGTCCTGGCTTCGAGATTATCACGAAGCGTGAAGGATTGCATCCTTATTTCTTTGTTTCACAAGACCAGTCGGTGAATTTACAAAGGGAGAGAGAAACAGAAGGGCACGTTTTCTGTTCTTTCATCATCAGGATCGTCAGGTGCAACCTTATGTTGTTCTGTTACCTCTCTCTTAAGTCTTTTTAGTAAACTCTATTCGTTTGGGCAGTAAAAAGGCAAGGATAAGTTAGATTGATGTGATATTTGATCAGGATGTTCCCTTCGATAGGCGAAATGCCTACTTTTTCTTTGAAGATGGCTGTTACGCAAACTATAGTCCTACCCAGCATCCTGTGAAAGTCAATTAATAGTCTCATGAAGAAAAATTCGGCATTAATCGAACTGAAATTTATAAGGCTTACCAAATATGGACATCGTGTGTCTCTCACGAGCGGAGGTTATTCATAGAAAACTTCCATGAACGACTTTCCCCATTTTCTCTTAAACGTTTCAAGAGACAACCTTCCCTTTCGTCCGATTTCTCTGAAAATAGACATCGTAGGGACAATTATTAATAACTCACGCATCTGGTGGGTATTGAATTATAAAGAACCATTAATTATAATGTCAAATATATGTTCTTGCTTTCATATGATGGCTAGTATGAGTAATTGAGACGAAAATAGACACACGTGTCTGATAACGTAATCGGACGAGTCGCCCCGTAAATGGGCTGGGTGGCGGCGTCTGCAGACAGAACATTTCTACGACCGGTCCTCGCAAAATGTCTTACAATAACGGTAAGTCTCTCCATATTTCCCTTTATTACGTAATTTTAAGGACATTAATACCCTGCGGATATATTCCGAGGGAGAAATATGAGTTTTAGCGCCCCTGAGAGGAGAGAATTGTAAGGAAATAGGTGGGCAGTATCTTGGCTGTTGTGGATGACAGGACAAGGTGCCCCTGGGTACTCCCATGTCCTCTCTCACTCTCTCTCCGTACCCTCCCTCTGACGGGTCCTGGGCAGAGATAATTAGAAAATCCGGATGTAGGCGTTTTGTAGTTTATTCTTACACCTTTGGGGCCCTTTTGATATTTTAGACCCTGGGATAATCGTAGTTGCTATGGCGTTTTATCGTAGGGATTTCCGAGTTATATTTATTATGTTTTAATCAAGGAAAATTGTTCTCGTCGGTTAGAGTACTTCTTTTCATAGCAACTAATTATACTGTTGTTTAATGAAAGTGATTTAATGATTATATATTAAACATTTTGAGTTTCAATCGTAGCGATTTCCGAACAATATATTTTATATGTGTATTTTAATAAAGGAGAAAATATTTCCGTCAGGTAAAGTGCCCCCTGTCATATGAACTAACTATACTGTCGCTTAATGGGAATAATTTGATTGTAATAAAGTTAATAAACAATTTAAATGACTCATTAGGTTTATAGGGTTAATGTACCCAAGAACAGTGAGGCTGAGAACCCTTGGTTAGGTTAGGTTATTGGTTGTAAGACCTAATCTTATACTCATCACGGATAAGTTGATACTTAGGCTAACAGGATAAATAAATGAATGAAATGAACATATAGCTGATTCCATTTTTGCTCCTGTCAGTTTATGGTAGATATTAGAACACCTGGGTATTCCTACAGAAAAGCACCGCTGGGCACAGTGTTTAGCATTGACCCCTTGGGAGTGATTGTAAAAACTTAAACAAAAGAACCAAATTTATAAAATTATCTTGGTAAATATCTCAAATTATCTTGTTTGTACTACATTATATCCACCCTTTTCTATATTATCTAGTCAAAAAAATATTAATAAACGGGATCTCCATGCAGTGCTCTTCTGTAGAATTACGAACACCTGGTGTATAGGGTAGGCTAATCCTTTGCATTCAGCTAGAATCAGTCTCATGGATGAAATCCATGTTTCTATTTATGACAGAAACCATATTGATATAATGACTCATGTCAGCAGTGATCATCAGGTGGGGTATAGAAAAATTCATGAATTATGAAAATACATGGTACTTACATGGCAAGGTCTTGACCATAGCTGGGGCTTATCCCATTATGTAAGCTGCCACTGTAATTGGACTTAGTCTACCAGTAATGCCATGCAACAGACAAAACATAGAAGAATAGTAAGTGATGATGGTGGCTCATAGTGTAATGTATTTGTGCAAAGGTTACAGTGGATACGAAAGTATATTCAACAATTAGAAAGTAAACCCAAGGTATGATTTTCTTTTTTATTACCTTAATGGGTAGTATTCAACTCTAAACCATTATTGCCTTTAGGTCTCAAAAAAAATAATTTTCATATGTTTAAATAAGTTTTGAATGTTACTGACGTTCGTTTCCTTAGCAAATGTATACTGTTAGATATAGTGGACTCCACCCGTGTTTCCTACTATTCAGGGGACTACAGTAGGAAAATGGGGTTTTTGGATGGGGGAAAAACACAAAATGAGTAAATACAAGGACCTTAATCCCTTTGATAGTTCTCATTCAGATAAAGGTTATTTCATGGAATGTTTTCAAAATATCATGCAGTAGGTTAAGGACCTAGTACCTTAGGTTAGGTTTGGTCGGTTGGCCATTTGCTCATGAAACGAATGTCAGAAACATTCAGAGCACACATTAAAACAGGAAAATTATATTTTCAAGTCCAGAATGAAATAAAGGTTGAAAGTAGAATTTTTTCACAGATAAGTATTCTGGCTTGAGAGAATAACAGGTGTATCATAAGAATTTGAGATGACTGCTGGTGTTTGTCGTGGAAGAAGCTACAAAGAAGGGGAAAAAAAGTGGCCCGCGTGGAGCTAGTTTCCGTATATGAGTACTAAAGGGACAGATGAATGCCTGCACATAGGGGAATTCAGGTAGAACGAACACAGGATGAAAGAGAGTAGAGAGAACTCATGTTGAATTTAATTTCTTAAAGGGAAAAGACATTGTAAAAGGTTTTATGATGATGAAATATCTAGACATTACAGATATTCATCATTCATATCCCAGTAATGATAGATGAACAATATATTTAGTGATGAAAAATTGCACAACATCCATGCCAGAGGTCTGTAAATGTTTGCAGGTAAGGATCTTTAAATGTTTGCACAAAAGTGTTTTTTTTTTTATTTCATGGTTGGTATAAACCTGCATCGATTAGTAAATGTTTGAACACAAACTACTCCTAGGTAGGCTATATGTTGCCTAAAACCATTAATATGATACAACTGTACTTAGCAACTATGAAAGTTATACTGTATAATTGTTTTGGTTATTCACAGTCATGAGTGTTCTATAGTTTTTTTTTCTTTAGTTTCAGTTTGGATATCCATTGCAACATTTTTATTGATTATCCTTAAGTAAGATGGAAATACTTTATTAAGATATGTGAATTTCTGTCACAGTACCTTATAGTATATAAGAGATTGAGATATTTTACATAACTATTCAAATTCTGCCTATTTTAAATTACTGTACCATTATTTACTGTGATGAGGTACTACCATTATTTACTGTGATGAGGTACCACACTTCTTACCGTACAGTATATGTCATTTGGTTAGATATTTCATTATGTATCCTATTTTAAATGTTTTTTCTGTTGCAGTTTCCATTTGGGCATGTTTGCCCCGCACTCAGCGAGGCCAGCCCATAGTCTTGAATGTTGATCCGAAGGGGAAGAAGTTACTTTATGCAAATAACAACTCTGTCATCATTCGAGATGTCGCTGTAAGAATCTTAATCTGTTTCAGAGTTGTGGATAATCCTCAGTAGCTTTCAGTGAAGTCCTTTAAAAATATTTTCTATGTAATGCTTCAAGTTGATGACATTGTTTTCTGTATGCCCAGAAATATTTTATATATACTGCTTGTAGAGTACCATAATAGACTTTTGTTTGGATGATAATTTTACAGTTTTTGCAGTGTAGATTTACTTTAAAAATTAAATTGACTAGTATATTTCAATGTGAATTGAGATTTAGATTAGTATAAACTAACTCCCTAAACAGGTACTGTATTTTGGCACAGATTATCAGCCACTTACGTATGATAGTTGATAAGTAGGATGCCTTAAAAGTACTATAAATTCTGTTTTATATTTTAGGTAGATAAGCCTGTGGCAAAAGCTGGCTTTGTACTTGAAATTTTTTATGCTAAAAATGTGTAAGACAATATTTGTTTCAAAATATAACTACAAGCTTCAATTTTTCAATTGATATATTATTTTATCATAATTTATTAACTTCTCAAATGGATATTATGTGCTTTTGAAACTGGTGTGTGCTTCTTAATAATGCTCGTTGGTTTCTTCATCATTGGGTTTTTACTTAAATTCACGTATGTACAGCCATGGGCATATTGTACTTTTTTATTGGATTGGTCAGTCACTGACTAACAGGATAAATTCATTATTAGCCTGCAGTATCTTTTAATGCTTTTCATCTCGCCTAGAATTCTGCATTAAGAAATACTTTTCTTTTCTAGAATCCGGCAGTTGCAGATGTGTATACTGAGCATTCGGTGCAAGTAAATGTTGCTCAGTACTCCCCATCTGGTTTCTACATATGTTCTGGTGGTAAGTTATTGTTAATAAGTACCAGAAAGTTCATATAATCCTTCCTGTTACAAGATTGTGTTTTGGACAGTGAGGCCCGTCACTTCACTTCATCATATTGATCCTCCTCCCCCTTCTCAGGAAATTTCCTGTGTGTATATTTTGCATTTGTGAGCATTTTAGGACCCCATCTGTTACCTTCAGTATTTAGTACTGAGTATACCTTCTTAGCTTTTTTTGCTGCATCCACATGGCTACTTTCCTGACTTAGTTCAAAATGGCCCCTTTAATGATCATTAGCCTTATTCAGTGCAAACATATCTCCAACTGAAAGAAATTGTTAAATTGAGAAAGATAGCTGTCCCGTCAAGGTAACACAATTGCTCAAGATCTTTTTAATGTCTTCCTCTCCACCATAACTTGATCCATATTGTCTGTCTCTTTGTTGTTAGCCGTTTTTCATACTCGACATAAAATTCCTTACTTCATGTAGGCTTTGCAATCCTGAACATCTTGGACACTGTTAAATTTGATGAAGTAATGCTAAAATTACCCCCTCCCCTCTTACCACAACATGCACATGACCACCTTTGTGACTCTTCCAGGCTAGTTCTTGTGTTATGTTATAGTATTAAGCACATGCTGAGGGAATCTCCTTTGCCCTTTGCTGACTATTGCCCATCTGATTGCTTGCACAGATGGCTAAAAGCCATTAAAAAGTTGCAAAATGTTTAATACTTGCATTCAGATCTGTTAGTTTAATTGGAAGTACCATTTTTCAGCCCTTTTATGGCTAACAGACATTCAAATAATGGTTTAGGGTAGACCCAAGTGAGAATATAGGGTTTTGTATATAAGATGCATACTATTATTTAAACTTTTATTTTATCAGAGTATTAGTTTTTAATTACGTTTGACTGAACTTTGCACAACACTTGAATAGGTTTATATTGAGTGAGGAAAAGTATACTCTTGACCTAGGTTTTCCATGATTGCCATTTTGTTTGCTTAATTATCACTAAAATTGTTGATAAATTTTCCTGGTTATATATTTTAAGAATTTTTTTTTAGTCCAGTAATACATTAATTTTGACAAACTTGTGCTATGCAGATCAGCATGGCAAAGTCCGCATTTGGGATACAGTCAATCCAGAGCATCTCCTAAAAGCGGAATATCAACCACTTGGCGGAGCTATTCGAGATTTATGTTGGTCACATGACTCGCAAAGAATTTGTGTTGCTGGTGAAGGCAGAGGCAAGTGAGTAATTTGGGAGTCTTCTAATTTTTATTGCATGAAAGATACCGTAATATTTCTGATATATTTTGTTTAAATATAATATACAAGTTTATTTCACACAGTTTACAGTGTATCTCACTCTCAAAAGATACATATTTTTGGCATTTAATCATAAGTAATTTAAAAGAAAGAACAATAGGTAAATAAGAATGATTTAGTGACCAATGAGCAGTGTCTTAGTTAATAACTGATGGTCATTGTAAAAGTTGAGTAGCAATCTATGTACATTCCATGATAAATCTTACATGTTGCATAGTCTGCAGTTATGGTGTCCTCTTTCTTTCAGATATGCCCACGTCTTCATGATGGACACAGGAGCCTCAGTAAAAGGCGATTTATCAGGACATCAAAAAGCCATAAATTCTGTCTCTTGGAAACCAACAAGACCTTTCAGAATCGTCACTGGATCGGAAGATAACAAAAGTGCCTTTTTTGAAGGTCCACCTTTCACATTTAAATGCACAAAGAATGTAAGTATGCAAGGTTTTGTTCATGTGTTTGGTATGCTACATATATATGAGCTTAATATGTCACTTGTTTTCCTTGTGTGTCAAGGTAGGAATACACATATGTACAGTATTGTTTTTTAATTTTTGTATATGTTGAGAATGAAGAGACAATAAGCATATGGTGTCCTTTCAAAAATTTTTGTTATTCTTTGCCAAATTAATTTTGTTGTTTTCCTTCCTTTTAATGTAGGATCATACAAAGTTTGTGCAGACAGTTAGATATTCTCCAGATGGAGAGTATTTTGCTACAGGAGGTTTTGATGGCAAGATCTTCATTTATGATGGAAAAGAAGGAGAAATGAAAAAAGAATTAGGAAGTCCAGCTCACAAGGGTGGAATTTACGCTGTAAGTATATGTTGACTTTTCTGTTTTCCATTCTGTAAAGGGGCAAACATTTTGCCTTCAAGTTGACTGTTTAAATATACTATCTATATAAGTAATGAATTTTTAAAAAATTTTTAAGGTTTTTAACGTTTGTGTAAGTAAATATCATGACCTAGTTGTAAATGTAAGTTGTTCTTAGCATTCAAAGTGGTGTGAGATTCAAGTTGACCTGGAACTTAAATATTTATCAATACAATATGTTGTCACTACCAAAGTAACCTTTATTCCACATGAAATCTTAGATTTTTTTATAGCTGTTGATCACTTGCATCAAGTGACTTGGCTTGATATACATGTTTGCAAGTACAATAACATGCTGAATATTTTAATTTATCAATTTTTTAAACAGGTTTCTTGGAGTCCAGATAGTAAAAAGTTGTTGTCTGCCAGTGGTGACAAATCCTGTAAGATATGGGACATTGAATCCGGTGAGGCCACAGAATTCCAAATGGGCTCAGACGTAGAAGATCAACAGGTTTCTTGTATCTGGTCTGGAGATAATCTCATCTCTGTTGGGCTTTCTGGATTCATTACCTACTTAGATCCTTCAGATCCAAGCAAACCAAAGAAAGTCATAAAGGTAAGGTGGCAGGGAACTTTTGATTTTTTGTTGATGTTTTTCATTTATTATTATGTGGAACTATATTCATCAAAATCTGGAACTCCTTCACTGTTCATTAGGAAACTTGTATATGCACATACAGTATATCAACCCATGAAATCTTCATGATGAGATGTTTTCAATTTTTGAAATATTTATTTCTTACAGGCTTGTTCCTCTTGGGAATAATGGTTAAGTATAGTTAAGTAATACATTAAAAATTTACATGATGTAGATTTAAAAGTTTACTTCAAAGGGAGAAGTTATTTGAAGTAGCATATATATGTTCCTTGATTATGCTCATGTTTTTAAAATGCTTAATTAATTTAATTTTATTTTTTTTATATAGGGTCACAGCAAACCAATCACAAGAGTGGCACTGTCAGCAGACCTCAGCACCCTATATACCACAGGTGTTGATGGAGCTGTTACATCTTGGGATGTCAAGACAGGTAATGGAGTTTTTGTCTCTTGTAACATTTCATTGCCGATAAGTAAAGAAAATTAAACTGAATTTTCCCACAGAGGTGCAAGAATATAGTGGATCTTGCAAGTGGCCAGTTGCTATTTTCAAGTTTTTAAAAAGTAATTCCCATTTACCAAAAGAAGTTTCGTTGGTTCATACATCTGCAAGAGGGAAAATATACAGATGACTTTTGTCCTGAAAAATTTTACAAATGAATTATTGCACTATTTGAAGAACATTGTAGTTTGCAACTAAATCTTCTGCTGTAATTTACTGTTACACAAAGATGTATGAACTACTAACACATCCTCCTTTCATTTGATCAGTGAATTACAATGTACAGTATGTACTGGGCAAACTTCCACAGTTTAGTTGTAGCCAAAATAAAACTTCCTAGCAAACTTAGTGGGTATTAAACCTGTCGCTAGAAAATGACACTGTTTACAGCAACAGCCTGCTTAGTGTTGCAAGCAAAAACAGCTAGGTCAGGCAAAAGAGTGCAGAGAACGTTAGTCACCACAGCACATTTTACGCAACAAACATAATGAGCTCACTATACATGGATGAAAGAATAAAATTCTATATTTTTGTAATTTCAGGCCAGAATGAAAGAATTGCTGGAAAGGGACATGGTAATCATGTTAGTGGACTCATTATTAAAGATAGTCTCATCTACACAGCAGGAATTGATGACACTATAAAGGCAATAGGTAAGAAAGACGCCTTACTCTGTTTATTGCAGATTGAAAATTGTTTTTTTAATATTGCAACTTTTATACTGAAAAAATAATAGTCTTATTTTGAGGAATAATAGAAATAATTTAAAGATAAGATTCATTGCTCAAAGAATTGATTGTAGGTATCATAACTTGGGTACTGTGGATGTGTTTTATTTCGAAATATTAAGCAGTTTTCTTCTTCTGTAGATCCAGTTGAACGTACGTACAATGGCACATCTATTTCTCTAGGCTCACAGCCTAAAATGATTGCTCCCATTGAAGATGGAATCATTGCCGTTACAACCAAAGAGGTAAAGCATTTATATTATGCAGATTCAGTTCATTGTAGTCATATTCATTTTACAAATACTCTTGACATTTAGGTAGCAACAGGTTTTGGCTTTGCAGGAAGAACTACCCTGAGTTGAGCTTTTTGTGCTACTCTCATTATTTGTTAGTGAAAAGGCAAGATCACTCATTTATTATTTGACTTTAGATTATCTTGATACATGTTGGATAATATTCCCATAAAACTTGAGGGCAAATCCATCTTTTTTTTTTTTTTTTTTCTAACTGATTTCTTGAGGGGGTTAAGTGCAGACATCTGTAAGACCTCAGTGGAACAGTGACGAAAATAATACTTATAAAAATGAGAGAACTGGGATGTAGAGTAGAGAGAAACCATCGTTCTTTTTGAGACAAATTGCCTTTAATTTTGTCATGTTCTATTTTCACTTGAATGAATAGATGGAATAATGAGCCTGCAAGTGCTGTATTCACAGTAACTGTAACGGCAAGCATGCCACTGGCCAGATGTCAAAAAGATGCTAAATTATGAATAAATGTACTTAATTCAAGAGGGAAACACGGATAGTACTAAAAAAGATAAGTTTACAACTTACTCGTAGTGTGAAAAAAATTCATATTAATTTCTTTTACTTTAGATTTGTATTATTCGAGATGACAAGAAGGTTGGCAGCTTCCCAATCAGTTGGGATGGATTGTGCATTGCTGCCAGTGGAATGGGATGCAATGAAATTGCTGTAGGAGGTGCTGACAATCTTATTCACATTTTCACACTGAAAGACAACACACTAACTGAGGTAAGTTGTAATGTTTGCTTCATGTAAATTTTTTATTTATATTATTAGTAGGTATTACAACCATAACACTGAATTAATATTCATAACCCAAAGGACAGGCCTGTTATTGGATGAAAAAACCCTTGTAGTATGTATTTAATCCTGAACTCAAAATTAAAGTAAATTTTTTACTTACTGCTATTTTTATCATCGTGTTTATTCATGTACTCGTTTTTTATTAACAATAAGACAGTTTAATTAAGGCTTTCTGTGAGCTTCTAAACACAAAAACTTTTGCCAACTTGAGCAGCTGCTTTCATTCCTATTCAGCAAAAGTTTCCTTGTATCAGAAAAATTATATATCAACAATACTATTAAGGATGTTATGGAATGTAGTAGTTGTTAATAATTTAACCAGATCCCTTCCCTCCCCAAAGTAAAAGTATCCTAACTTGTGAAAGACAAGCCATAAGCTGAAGATGCTAATACTTTTCATGTACAAACATTTGTATTTCTTCCAGAAAACTACACTACAACATCTTGGTGCTGTGACTGATGTTGCTTATTCTCCAGATACCCGGTACCTTGTGGCATGCGATGCTAACCGTAAGGTAAGCCAAAGTTATTACAAAAGTAAATGGTAATTAAATGTTTGCCTCCCAACCCCCTACCCTCTCTTATTTCCAGAATATTAGTAACCTTGTTTGTAGGTGGTGGCCATCAGAAAGTGTCTGCAGATAACTCTTTCTCATAACTTGACCATAAATTAGCTAGCTAGGATTTTCTTGCTTTTTTCCTGTTCAATTTTGAGTGTTCTGTCGTGACTTGACTTTTGTTGTTGAATTGAGTATGGTCATAAATGAGGGTTTGACTAGTTTTATAGCATGAAAGAGGCTGTTGCTGGGCAGTTTTCCTTCAGTTTTGGGGAGCTTATTGGTCTTCCATCTAGGTGCCCCACTATCCACCTTGTAATATTACTGGTTAGCAATGTAAAGCATGGGTGTCCACAGCATATTTTCCAAGGAGGGGCAAATCTTAATACATACATGGATAGTTTCCAGTATCAAGCAGACAAACACTTTTGACCCTTTGAACTTGCAGGTTAATTTCAAAAACAGTATCAGTGCCTGCATTTCTGTAATGAATAAAAATGTGACTTGAAATCATTATGAAATGATATAGGTTACATCATGCCTTTCGCGTATGGGCCATGCAGATAATTCTCTCTCTCTCTCTCTCTCGAGGCGCTGATTGAGTCTGCTGACCAGGACTTCCTTGTTTATCATTTGCCTCTCTCTCTCTCTCTCTCTCTCTCTCTCTCTCTCTCTCTCTCTCTCTCTCTCTCTCTCTCTCTCTCTCTCTCGGCGCTAATTGAGTCTGCTGACCAGGACTTCCTTGTTTATCGTTTGCCTCTCTCTCTCTCTCTCTCTCTCTCTCTATATATATATATATTTTGTTTTTTTAAGAATTTCAGGCGGGCAAGTGCCCCCCACCCTTGCCCCTATGTGCAGGCACCCATGATGTAAAAAGATCAGTAAAAAAATGGAAGTTCCTGATGTCAGTAAGTCAAATACAGGTTTAATATCTTTTTCCAAGTTCTTTTATATGTGGCAGGAATTATTTATTTTTTTATGAAAATTATAAGTTTTCCATATTTCCAGGTGATTGTATACTCGCTTCCAGCATATGAATTATTTAACAAAATTGAATGGGGATTCCACAACGCACGAGTCAACTGTATTGCCTGGAGCCCCAATAGTCGTTTAGTAGCCAGCGGTTCTCTTGATACGATGATTATCATCTGGAGTATCAGCCAACCCTCCAAGCATATCATCATCAAGAGTGAGTATTTATACTTGGAATCTGTTGTTTTAACATTAGGTAGCTCTTGACACTGATGAAGATTTGAGCCAAACTGCAGCTACCTTATTTCCTTAGGTAGTCTTAGTGTGTATCTCCATTTCCATGGAAATCATTAGGAATCCAGAATAATGATTGCATCGTTACATGTTCAGTACTAGAGAATATTTGGTTTTTCAGCTAGGTAAAAGTTATTTTCAACCCCAAAAGTGAAATACCTAGGTTTGTTCATAATGGCTTTTATTATTTTAACACTTTATCATTACAATACTACTGTTCATGTTACTTTAGTAATGACCAAAAACAGTAGCAAAATTTAAATAATTTTTCAGTTAAATCTACCTGATATATACAATGTATAGGATGTATATCACTAAGAAAAAAAATTTGTTAAAAATACAGTGTAATCCTGTTTTGGAAAAAATTACTGGTATAATAAAGTTGTTATATATACACACATGTACCTTAAATTATAACAATATGCTTTACAGCACATTAGCTGACATAAATATCTTAAACTTTTTGTCACTGGAAAGGCAGTTTATCTTAATTTTGTTGGGAGAAAATATATTTATTTTCCAAGCATGAAAACTTAAGTTTATATAGACCAATCAGAGAAATATAGTAGGTGCAAATGCTGTCAGCAAGAGATGAGTAAACTTTGGTTTTGGCAGACACACCAAAGAACAAATGGATAAATACCGAGTTAATATTGTAGAATTATATAATTTAACTGTTAGAAAGATAGAAATATAGTAACCTTCCCTAGGTGCAACAGGACTCCGCTTAATATTTAAGGACAAAACATGTAAATACAATCCATTTCATGGTGTATGTTGTTCCTTTGGAACTTCTGTCCTGTCATGATCAGTGTTGTAAATTTCACTGCTCTGTTGAGGTCCAAGTCTGCAGAATAAGAGAAATAAGAATATGAGCAATAACATGACTGGGGAAAGGTAAGACTTGCTGCAATGAATATTTATTTGAATTATAAAAAAGTTGAACAGTGTCATTAGAAAACTGTTTCAAGCTCATTGCACTGTTTAAGAATTACTGGGCATTTTAAATAATAATGAAAATATTACTAATACAAGAATATATTTTGAATTGGAGTTGTCTACTAAGTATTCTTAATGTCAGAAGATACAAGAGTACTGTACTTCATTTGTGATTACCGAGCACAATTCTGTTTCTGTAAAGGGTTGCTACATATTGACTTATTTGGTCCTAAACAATCACATACACTCTTGGAAGTTGGTTTTACTTATCCCAACTTTTGTCTGGGTAAAAAAATATTTTTCAAAGCTCAAAGATTAATACTATTAAAGTTATTTAGGTATTGAACCATTACTCTGGTAACATTTTTACAGCATAATATATTTATATTACAGCCTGTTCCAGTGTGAATTTTTTTCAACTAAATTTTTTTTATTTATATCAGCCTAAATTCTTGTTTACTAATTTAGTTTCAGAGGATGACAACAGCAGTTATGACCTTTCATAAAAGCTAATCTTTTCTTTTATTTCATTCATTGATAATACTTTAACTTGTCAACAGATTCCCACCCACAAGCCCAAGTTACAGGCTTAGTGTGGCTCAACGACAAGAGAGTGGTTTCAACTGGCCACGATGGAATTGTTAAAATGTGGGATGTCCAGTTTTAGGCACTGGCCATGTCTAGGTTAATGATGTAAGGTTACTTATATCCTTGTTTCTGCATTGTTTGAGAATGCAGGTTTTGTATGTGGGGTGCGTGTTGTTCCCTTGATTTTTTTTCTAATTGGTGGTAACGTGTAGAGGTTCTTGTGTGGTGTTACATTAATAGCACTTTGGGAAATTTTTAATAACACTTTGGGAAAATGATAGTCATTAGCAGTGTGGTTTTAATTAACAGTGTACAATATTTACCTATTGTAATATGATATTCACTTTACCTGAATGTTGGGTGCTTCTTCCTTGACAGGAATGTTTGATTTGTTTTGTACTCTGTTGAGAGCATTGATAATTTAAACATTTCAAGGGGTCATTGTTTAATGTGTTTCCCTTGGGGATATATACTGTACCATGTCTTGTTCTTAATATTTTGCCTGTTTTGGAGTGTTATGGTGTTGCCTGTGTGGGACTGAAATGACATTTAATACATACTAATTCCCTCTTCATGAATTCAGACTGTGAGGTTACGGAAACTAGGTTTGCTCTCTTGCAGCTGTGCAAGAATAATGGGTTTAGTTTACCATTGGAAAGATATGATGATAATTAAGCTAACTAGTTCTTACTCTTTTAATTTTGCATGATTTAAATAATAATAATAATATAGTAATTAGACAAACCACTGAAGTATTTGGTAAGGATTTAGTTTTCGATTTGAGGAACGAAGAGCAAAATGTACAGAAAGTAAAAGACAGAACACAAAACTGCTGGGGCTGAGTAGACATTTCAGAAAACATTTACCGCCTGTGACGTCATCATTACGACAGTCATCATTACCCGATCATAGAACTTTATTAATTATTTGCTGCCATAGTGAGGAGATGTCAGTAATAATTATATTGTAGGTGAAAAAAATGCATAGAGCAGGTGTATAATTTTTAACAGTGTTAATTTCTTGTTTGCTGAAAGTAATTTCATTTTGCGATTAATAACAAAGTTCATTTGCTGTTACTATGGAGTACCACATATTTTGAAAGCACACATATGAGTACATCAGTCACTGTAATCAGTTTTGCTGTTTCCCGAAATTTATTTTACTTTTTAGATGTCAACGCCCAGGGTGAAAAAACTTGCCTTTTGCCATGGAGGGTATTAAGTAGCAGCTGACAACTTGAGGCATCTTTTTTAAAATTTTACTATTGCTCAAGCAAAAAGCAAAGGCCATTGATTGTTCGTCCCTCTTTTTTTTTTTTTTTCTCTCTCTCTCTCTCTCTCTCTCCTTCCTGTACTAATCTTTGTACAGTGATACCAAGGACTGGAATATTTTGTTTTGATTTCTCATAAGTTTTTTGTAAGCATTGCTATTTTGTAAAGATTTCAAAAATACATGACACAGTTTGCAATGTCCATATTTTAATACCAAGACTTTTTTCTTTTGCAGATTCACATCCTCAGTCACAGGTGACAGGTTTAGTGTGGTTGGATGAAGAAACACTGATTTCAGTTGGGCACGATGCCTTAGTGAAAATGTGGAGCATTAATTTTTAATCATATATTGAGAAATGAAAGCAAAACTGTATATTATTATGGAGTAACTAATTTGATTAATATATACAGTAATGGAAATTACTGTGTGGGAAAAATCCGAGTACTTTGTTTTTAACAAATACATGGGAAAGTTCGGATTATGATTTAAGATCAATATGGTAGGGTTTGAATTATTGGATTATTGCAATGATTTAGTGTTCATTATTTTTGAAGAATTAGTTGAAGAGTGCATTTATTTAGTACTGGGAGTCTCTTTTTTTAGTTTAATTTAAACTCCTTTTCTGCATTGAAATAAGACATTTGAAGAACACAACAAACTTTTTGTAATTTATTTTTATATTCACACATTTCCTGTTTTAAACAGCAGTTTATTTTAGATGCTTCAAATTATCATAGTTTGCCTGGGAAATTAGAATGATTTTAGTCAACTGTAATATATGCAGCAAAGGAGTTTCAAGGCACAGTGTTGCTTATGGAAGCCAGTTTTATTATTATTATTATTATTATTTTTTGAGGTGAAATAGTTTTGCTGGTAAATGCTTTTACACCTATCAGATATATTCAGTGTGCTTGCTTTTGCTTAAGGGGTTTTTCTTTCAATTGTCTGTAATATGTTACCTTGATAATTGTTTCGTCATCAAAAGGTTTCTCGGGAAAGTGAGCTTACAACAATCATTTCAGCACTTCAAAAGCCTCGATCAGAAGGCGATCTATCAAAACTTTGTTATTTTATATTAATCATACATTACTCAGGATTCTTTTTATAATGATTAAAATCTAGTGGATTATCTAGTTTTTGTATGATTGACGTTCTGTATCATCATCATCATCATACCATTTCTAACGAAAGAGTGGAAGAGGTCACACACGACCTACTCAAGATGCTGCTGGGACAAGTTTTGACCTTCTAAACATGAGGCATCTACATACAAGGTTACTAGCTTTACAAATGTAAATTTTTTCAGGGTTTAGCTTTATGAATGACTATGCTTAATTTCATGACCCATTTTTACTGAACTCCATTTCATATCAAAACCACACAATGAGTTAACAATGGAGGCTGATCTAAACACGAAGTGGTGATCAACATTTGTGAAATATTCGTCTTCCATGCACAAAAGAGTTTAGTTTAAATCGTTTACCAAAGTAATGCATGGTATCCAACTTGAATTTTGCAAATGTTGTATCATGTAAGATTAAAACATCCTTTTTATGTGTACAAGATATCGGTAAAGTTCCACAATTGTCATAGTGTAGATAATTTTTTGAGGGTAGAAATATTATTGAAACCAAATGTTATATTTAAGTACATAATAGGTTGTGTCTGCTTAAGGGTACCTCTTTTTGAACTTCACAAGGTCTTTCATGCATGTGATCCCCTCCAACTTCTATTTTTTATCGCTTTTTCTTTATCTTTTATAACTATGAAGTGTATTAAGTTTAAAATTTTGTCCTCTGTAGTGTTCTGTAAATGTGCAAACAGTGATAGAAGCAGTAACACTATTCCTTGTAGTTCATGAAGGAGTAACACTATTCCTTGTAGTTCATGAAGGAAATGGAAGTTCAAATTGCTGAAGGAGAAATGTAAAAGTTTAGTTCCTCAGCAACTTTGGTGACAAGATTTAATTGGTGAACTATAAAGTGAATTGTCGCAGTTTTTTCACTGACTGTACACAATTCTACTTTAGCCAAACCCTGATACGGTATCACCTTTTGCGCCTTCATTTTGATATGAATAAACAGCCCCATTGCTTCCCATGGTTTTCTTTAATTTCAGTGTTAATGAATGGCATTTAACAAAAATACCAGATGGATAAATGCTTATTTGAGTAAAACCTTTATAAAAACTACTGAATATGGAATAAACCCAAACACTTTTCGATATGCTAACTTTGTATGGGGAATCGCTGCAGTATTTCCTAGTGCAGTTGAAGCTTGCCATGTTACTTGGTAGTTATAAATTTAAATGGCATGTGTGATGAATGGGAATCCCAACTTTCACCTAGATAAGGCTACACTTCTTCAGCTGCTGTTACGTTTCATCACTGCTCATTATTACATGACCTGGCTGTTGCTAAGGCTTTCTTTACCTTTCTTGAAGTTTATATCTGTGTGCCTGCTTGGTTTTCAAGAAAGTATGCTTATTTTGGAAAATGTTTCTGTGAGAGTTAGCATACATGGTGTCATGAAGATATGACTCGATGAGACGTCTTGGACTGGACAAGTATGAAGCAAATATATGCCCCTTGCTCCAGTGATACTGAGCTAAATCAGTTTGTGGTCTGTGCGGGGTCAGGGAACTTCCCGAAAAACAATCCTGTATCCTGAATGTCAAGGTCAGTTATCAGCAGTGGTTCAAGTATGGGTTCAAACATAAAAGTGGCAAGGTGTCTTTTAAGTTCATTGGGAAGTAATACACCTCCCCTTCACTCAGAAAAGCTCTTCAGTCTCTATTTCTGCTGGTGCTTTGGCTTCTGATGGTCTAATTCATGTCAGTCTCTCCCTGATGGACCCATCAGTGGGAAAGGGCACATGTCCAGGTTATTCCAAGGCTGTATCATTGTGTCTTATCTTCCAGGCTGCTCGATCTGGCAGGGATAAACATACACCAGTAGCATGCCCCACAGGTGCCAAAAAGCCTTGTAAATCTCAGGGTTCCGTGACCACTCCAAAGCAATAAAATGCTTGCCCTGGTCAAGACTCCATTGTCTCTTGCTTTCCTGTTAAGAATCTTGGAATTATGCTGGCATAGAGTTGTGACTGCTCTTTTGTGGCCCTAATTTCTCAATAAGCCATTGTGGGGTTATAGGTCATCAAACCTACTTTTTATGCCAAGGGCAGAGTGAATTCTTTGTGCACCATGAAGTATAGTCAATTTCTTTTCCAATGATATGCTAGTTATTAAACATAGGAAAACAGGAAAAATAAGCAAAAAAAAAATATATATTCTATTATATTCTGAGCTTGGAATGATAATTTTCTATACCATAGCCTCTACTTGTAAACAAGATAGTTAAACCATCTCCCCATGTAACTCTTGATGTCATCCCAATGCTACCGAAATTCAAAATATTTAAGGCTAATTTTTTTCTATTTTATAGTCAAGATATCAGAATCTAGGGAAGTGAAATTTACACGTCATCTGTTGTCGTCAAATCTCAAATGGTTTACAAGTTGTAATGACTTGGATATTTTATGACTGGGTGCACTGAAAATGCTTTAGATACTGTAAATCCTCTCACAGATTTTCTTCTGATACTTTGGACCTTGTTGATAGAAATTTGGACAATCACTGATGAATGGTTGATTGTAAGGGTGTTGTGCATTCAGGAAATTGATAGTGCAAAATGTACAGTGAAATTAAATCAGAGCAAGGCATAAGCTATTTTGCTAGAACAGTAAAATTCAAGTTCTGCTACTATGGCTGGCAAAGAAAGATTACTACCAATCTTGAAAACCTATCAATTATCAAGGACAATTAAGGTTCTTGTGAAACTTGGATTTATAGCAAATGATCAGTTCTGGGAACTAAGCACTGTATATTTATTACAAATCGGTTTGGTAAATATTATTGTAAAACATAACTGGAGCACAACTATATATTCAAGTACTTACTTAGGCTCCTAAGTTTTTGGCGAAGATTCTAATCGATGAGCAACTCCTCCACCTCGAATATCTGACATCGACACTAAGTTGTCTTTAATTTTTGAAATTCCATTCACACTTGCATATGGCTGGTGAAGCACCTCAAAACTGTGATTCATGGCCTTCAGACTGTTGGTGGCATCTGCTGGCATTTTAGCACCTTCTCCAAAATCTGCAGAGTACAGTACAAAGAATAGAATCTCTTGTCTCAGTTTTCAGCTATACTTAAAGAAGGAAGTAACTGTAAATTGAGTAACATAATGGAAACCACTGATTACTGCTAATTTTTCTTATAGTGATAACAAGTGCAATAAAGTGATTATTTACTCAACTAAATGAATAGCTCTCCATGCCTGGTACATTACATGAGAGTCCCTATTTGCTTGCCAGGTGACTTTAGCTGTCCAGAAAAACTCAATGAAATCCATTCATTGTATTTCTATGTCTGACAAAATAAATTCTGTGAAGACCAAAAAATGTATACCTCCTCTGTGCAGTTTTTACTTCAGCAGTATTTTATAGTTTTTTACTTTAGTCTATTCTCATTTGGAGTTACACTAAAAAAGTAGTGATCAGAAATTCAGAAATGAGAAACTCCTACTCCAGTGGTATGTAAGTTATAAAAACATGCCGCATGTGGTGTTCTTGGGAGCTAACAGAGATGCTAATTCATCTTTTGTTGGAAAGAGTCTAGAAATTCTGTGGACTTAAAGCCATGTAAAAGTAATTTGTTTGAAAAAAAAAAATCATTTGATACGAGTCTCCAAAAACAACAGCTTATCAGCTGATTAACTCATCTGACTAGGGTTTGATAAAAATGAAAAACTTTCTTGTTAACTGGTCACTCCCAGAACACTTTACAATCTGGTTAACACTGTCACCTTCACAAAACTGAGAACAAATTTCACTAATTACCTTACTGTTATTGAAACAAGAATCACTGAATGATCATAGTCCTTGAAAACATACGAAATTAACTAAAAGGTTTGGAAATTTCATGAGAACAGTTGATTACCTTGATGAGAAATAAGATGGGTTGAATGCTATTTTCTTATTCTTCAAGAGAGCTGAAGCTTCTCGAATGATTTGTGCCACAAGAATTGACCAATTTTATATAATGATTTTGGTAAAACAAAATTTATAACAAAGAAAACATGTTTCTGTGTGAGTGTTTTAATTACCTTCTCGATAAACCTCATCCACACCGGGCTTAACCGTGAGACGAGGCTGAGCAATGGCATCTATTAAGTTTTTCTGCCGAATGATTAGCTGGCTTATTATCTGAGCTGCTGCTCCAACTTCTGGACTAGACAGAACCACACGCTCTCCACATACCTGAAATCCATTGACAACTGCTATACATCTGAATCTATAAACATTATGTTGTAAGCCTAATAATCATGACAACTGAAAAACATTAGTCACTGATGATTTTGTGATATGTGTCCTGATATATCTGAAAATACTCTAATTATTGTATAGGAATCAAATAAAATATATAAAATAAAAAAAACTGGTAGAATATAAATCTCTGGCCACAAAGGTTGTGGTAAAACTGCATTAAGGACAATTAGTACATGTAAGCGGTGATAAGTGGTGCCATGGAATACTTAACCCTTAATGGACGAATCCCCTCAATAGGGGATCTAAAACAGGTGTTGGGTGGTGAATGGATCCCTTCTGAGGAATATTAACATTACACACCATATGATTTAGCTGTATCAAGTGGGAAAGAATTTCCAATACTGTACTTCAATGGCCCATAAATTAATTTTGGCAACTAAAGAATTCAGCTCAGCTCAGTCGTGGGCGTCTCATGGAATTTAGTATTGTTCTTGCCCTGAAGGGGGAAATGTCTTGCTCCTTTCTCTCCCATGACGTCTTTTTATTTATTTGCTCATAGGTATACCCATGGATTGCTGTTGGTTTTCATTCTTATCTTTCATGATATGATGTCAGTTATATTTGTAATTTTGCAAAGAAATATTAGAAAAAACATGTATAAATCCAAAAAAAGCTACTGCATTTCCCAAGCTCATTAACCCTTAAACGCCAAGCCTCTATTTACAAAAGTGTCTGCCGTATGCCGACGGCGTTCGGGAGTTAGCGCCGAAGCGGAAAAAAAGTTTTTTTCAAAAAATCACAGCACGCTTAGTTTTTAAGATTAAGAGTTCATTTTTGGCTCCTTTTTTTTTGTCACTGCCTGAAGTTTAGTATGCAACCATCAGATATGAAAAAAAATATCATCATATATAAATATTGAAATATATGACAGCGCGAAAAAAATTTCATATATAATTGTATACAAATCGTGCTGTGAGCAAAACGGTTAAAGCTAACGAGTTATTTTTTTTCCTTTGTATTGTACACTAAATTGCGATGATTTTGGTATATAACAAATTGTAAAACGATCAAAGCAACACAGAGAAAATATTATCACAAAATGATGCATGGATTCGTAACATGCGGACGTAAAAAAAAGTTTTTTTCAAAAATTCACCATAAATTGAAATATTGTGCTAGAGACTTCCCGTTTGTTGCAAAATGAAGGTAATTGATTGAATATTACTAGACTGTAAGTGTTTTAGCTTACAATTGCAGTTTTCGACCATTTCGGTCGAGTTAAAGTTGACCGAAGGTCAAATTTTTTCTATTTATCGTGATTTATATGGAAATATTTCAAAACGGATAAAAGCTACAACCATGAGTTATTTTTTATTGTATTCTACATGAAATTGCACACATTTGCATATATAAAACTTTATGTAACGGCCATTAGAAAAATGGTGCAAACATTACAACAAAGTGACGAAAGAATTTCTGAGATTTTCGGCAGAGTTACTGCGCGGACGTAAGGAAAAATTTTTTTCAAAAATTCACCATAAATCGAAATATTGTGCTAGAGACTTCCAATTTGTTGCAAAATGAAGGTAAATGATTGAATATTACTAGAATGTAAGAGTTTTAGCTTACCATTGCGTTTTTCTACCATTTCGGTCGAGTCAAAGTTGACCGAGGGTTGAAATTTTGGCACTTATCGTGATTTATATGAAAATATTTCAAAACTGATACAAGCTACAACCATGGGTTGTTTTTTGTTGTATTTTACATGAAATTGCGCACATTTGCATATATAAAACTTTATGTAACGGCCATTAGAAAAACGGTGCAAACATTACAACAAAGTGACGAAAGAATTTCTGAGATTTTCGGCAGAGTTACCGCGCGGACGTAAGGAAAGTTTTTTTTTCAAAAATTCACCATAAATCGAAATATTGTGCTAGACACTTCCAATTTGTTGCAAAATGAAGGTAAATGTTTGAATATTACTAGAATGTAAGAGTTTTAGCTTACAATTGCGTTTTTCGACCATTTCGGTCGAGTCAAAGTTGACCGAAGGTTGAAATTTTTTGTAGTTGACGTACGGTACGTCCACTAGGCACCCAACAGACAATTTTAGTCGACGTACGGTACGTCCAGTCGGTGTTTAAGGGTTAAATTTACGTAAATATTTTACAACAAATATGCTCAAATTTGTTATTGAATTTATTTCTTATCATATGATACTGTGTGAACTGTAATTATAATTTTACAAAATAAAATAAATCATTAGAAAAACCATGTATAACTTGGTAAAATTTACGAGTGTTTTGTGAAAGAGGCCCCACACAGGATTGTAAATAGTCACTTTCAACTTCCCATGGAAGGTAGGGAAAATTTTTTGAATTTTTTTCTTATACCATGTGCATTTGCATATCTTCCACTTTCCACTGATGTGTTTTTTCTTAAATTGGCCAACCTTAAAGTTTGCCTGGTCTGGGGGGTTGCATGATATATAACTAGCCCGTCCCTTTAGGGCTAAAAATAATAAATGCTTACAACAGCACTGTACTGTATAGTATATGTATTATGCCATGATTCTGGTTTAATATAAAATGAAAAAGGAAAGTGATGACCTTGACATGCAAATACAACAGCTTCACTGATTATTTAATGCAAATACAACAGCTTTACTGATTATTTACTAGCTCTGAAATTCAATTTCTACAGTGAATAATAGCTTATCCTAACAATTTTGAAAATAAGTACTTACTTGTTTATAGTCTGTAAGGATGACAGGAGTGTATAGACTGAGAGGTCTTACTCGTGAGAACTCGTCTTTTTCAGGAAGTGGAGAATTGGGGAGGTTGCTAAGGTGGTTATTGAAGAGGATTCCATGTTCTGTCATCAATCGAGAACCAAAGAAGCTGCCAAGTCCACTGTTGAATATATATTTTTTCCATTAAATACGCAGTAAAAACTATTCTGAATACAAACCCATAACTTTTAGCTAGTCTGTTCCTCTTGAAATATCTCCTCAAACCTTATCCACAAGAGGAAAACAAACACCACCTCGCTAGGTGATCAGTACACCTGCAAATTTGCTCTGGAAAGCCTTCAGCTGTCAAATCAACTAATTTGTTTGGCAAAAACTCTAACAACTGGAATGTGAGGCAGGACAGTAGGCAATTAATTTTTTAAATTGTATTTCCTCAAAATGTTTATCCTAACTATCATCAGTATACTAACTCAGGGAGACTACAGCAAAAAAGATATCATTATGGAGACTAAGATGGGCAGGGCCCTACTGGAGAAAAAGCAGAGATGAGAATGGGACTTCATCTGCAACCCCCCTGACCCAAGGGTCCAAAAGTTAAAGTTAAGTATACCTTAGTTTTACCAGACCACTGGGCTGGCCTGAAGGATTAGACTTATTTTACGTGGCTAAGAACCAATTGGTTACTTAGCAACGGGACCTACAGCTTATTGTGGAATCCGAACAGGATCGTGCATAGGGAGACTACATTCTTTTCCTGTCGAATGGACAAATGACCACTGGTCCTAAACACACCACAACTGTAATTAGCCATACTGTATACATGAATAATGAGTCTGTATGAAAACTTGTGGTGCATGTTATTCACTTTCGCTGACACAAAATTTACCATCTTGGGTGAAAAATATTACACTACTCATCCACTTTGAAGTCACCAAAATAATTGGGTAATTATTACACCCACCACTACATTAGGGATTTTCATGAATCCTATCAGCAGCTAATTAAAAGGTGAAGATAACTTAAAAGTAAAATAAATATGGTACAATATTACTACTATACTCTTAAGTAACTTACGCAACTGCTGCTACATATTGATCAAAAGTGTCAATAACTGAGACTGTGGTAGCAGCTTGATCAGATATTGCTAGAACTGTAGGATCTGCTGGGGTAATTGTCGAGTCTATTGATGTATTGAAATTGGACTTCAAAAGCTGCTGTGTTACATTCTCAAGCGATGGCTCTTCAACAACAGCTGGAAAGAGAAATTAGAATACTTCTGATAGTGAATGACAACATATACTATCAAATACTGTATATCACACATGGAATGGCAAAGTGGTATGATTACGCTGTAAATCAACTTCTTCATAAAAGTGTACTGATAAAAATAAAATATACAAGAAAAATACTTGTAATTCCTAGATAAAGAGGAATACTACCACATAAGTGGGTCTAACCACCCCTTCAAGTGTGCTACCACTGGTGATAAAAGAATTAAAGTGAATAGAAGAATGAAGAAAGAAGGGTACAACCCCTCTTAGCTGGGACTCTTCCTCCTACTGGAATATGCATTTTTCTAACATTATTTCTTAACTCAAACTCCTCTTCAAATTATGGAAGTAACAGCTATAGTACAGCAACATTTGCAAGTCCATACAAATAATGATAGAGAAGCATAACAATTCTATCTTCCGACCAGATTTTTTCAAAAGAAATATCATTAAGAAGGTCCCAAAAACTTACCCAGTTCAACAAAGGATCGATAGCTCCTCCTGATGGCTTCGATAAAAGAGTGATACAATAAAGCTGGACTTGCTTGCGTAAGATTTGAATTTCTCAGCATCTCTAAAGCCAGCAAAAGCTGTGGACCTCCAAAGGGTGCTGGAGCAGTAATTACTGTATAATCCTCCATTGTCATGTGAATGCATGATCGTTCTCGTACCTTCAAAAAATACAAATATTGTTCATTGCATATTTGTTAATCATTTTCGGACAAATGAATGACATTGTTAATCATTTTCAGAAAATGAATGACAATATAAGAACATAAAAAAATATGCATTTTTAAATACACATTGTTCAGAGCTTGATGAAAAACAGTTGAGAGGTAAGACACCACTTTTTCTGATGTAAATAATACTGCTCCTTAGCACTCGCCCAACAATGTTCTCTTTAAATCCACTCTGTTAGGTCAAATGAATCCCATAGCGAACATCGTTTGCATTATTATCTGTTACTGTCACTTAGAATGAAGGCTACTGCTTAACCTTATCACAATATTCCATATTTGAAACAACCCACAAAACTGCTTGATACATTGCATTAAAATTCCACATCATATTTACTTAAAAAAGCTTATCCGCAAAATCAAGCTGCACAGTTCACTATCTATAAAAGAACAGCATAATATCTGTGTCTGGGAAACAGTAACTCCAGTATGCATATTTCATCCAGTACCTGTTGCAATCTGACATTACATGAGGCATACATTAATCTGTAAATGTCCATTCCATATTATTACCAATAACTAAAACAAAATCTCCCATTTTTCCACATACAGTATACCGATTCACTGGAATAAAGTCTGAACAAAGAAAGTAAATACAATTAAAATGCACAAAAATAACACTGCATTTACTTACTTTATAGTTTTCAAAATCTCTCACATGAATATCAGAACCAGCAGCTCTCAAGGCTTTGAGTTCTTCTACTCCAAAATCCAAAGCATAAAAGCCTGTAAAAGACAAGATCACGTTCAAGTACAAACAGATTCAAGACATTACATTACAGTCAGGCATTGTCTCTCAAAGTTGACACAATAGTACTTAAATAACTACACTGCAATTTCCCAAGATCTAAACAGAGCAAAATAACTGAATGTCCAAAATAAATCTTATATATATTGTAATGAATCTGTCATTTGATACTCCTTGATATTTGCAAATATTAAAAAAATTAACATTATTCCTTAACTGACCATATGGAACATGATGAAGATGAAATAATCCAACATAAAAGTACCAACATAGGCCACATATATCTACTGGGATTTAAAAAGTACAAAATCACTATCAAGAAAAGGTGTAAACCTAAGATCCCACAAAGCAACATCTGCATCATACAATACCCAATGGAGCAATGATGTGATATAAGTAGTAAGTAAAAGGAGCACATCTAATAATAATAATAATAACAATAATAATAATAATAATAATAATATGAAGAAAAAGATGATATACCATTTCCATTCATTTATTGATGAATTAGTTCTATCTTCACATTTTTCTAAAATGTGCAGTATATTACAAGTAAAATAGCTGGCTGTACCATGTATGTACTCATAAGATCACAAGTATCAAACCCAGACATAAAAGACGAACAAAACTTAAACTGTACTCACTTTCAGCACCATTTATAGAAATAGTTTCCAAAAGATCTGCATAATTTTCTCTCTTTAAAAAGTCACCTTCTTTCAGCATCAAACCTCTGGGGAAGAATGTTTTCTCAAAGGGAGTAATGCCATCAACCTGTGTGACATTCAGTCTCTTTAAGGACTGTTCGAGGTGTGCCGAGACATTGAAACCTTCTCTGTAAAGACAGAAGTTACCAATTTATATACTCTAACTAGTGTGGTAGCAAAATTTTCAACCAATACTGCTGGTAACTGCCATCTCTAATACAGTACTTGGAATAAATTCATCATACTGACTTGTATAGTTTCTTTCTTGATTTCCCAGGAAAGGAGGGGTCAATAGATGGTATAACTAGATGATTTAAGCAGACATTTTTTTGTTTATATTCTGTCGTCATCCTGATGGCATTGGACATTATACCTAATCGAGGTAAGATTCCTTTCACATAATAATGTACACAAATATATGTATTAATAAGTATGAGGACATAAAATTACACGTTATACTACTTTGGCATTTCAACCCAAGATTTGACTGTAGACAATATCAACATTATACTTTTACACCATGAAAAAGCCAAACCTTGCTAGCAAAATGTGTCAAAAACGTAGCCTTTGAATGACCAAAGAAGGGTCAGTAAATGCAAAGAAAAAAATGGTAAAGCTTTCCTTAACAGATTAACAAAATTTATCTTACCAAGCTAATTCAATGCTTGGAGTAAAAGAAACAAAATTTATCTTACATAGCTAATTCAATGCTTGGTGTAAAAAGAAACAAAATTTATCTTACATACCTAATTCAATGCTTGGCGTAAAAAGAAACAAAATGTACCTTACCTAGCTAATTCAATGCTTGGCATAAAAAGAAACAAAATGTACCTTACCTAGCTAATTCAATGCTTGGCATAAAAAGAAACAAAATGTACCTTACCTAGCTAATTCAATGCTTGGTGTAAAAAGAAACAAAATGTACCTTACCTAGCTAATTCAATGCTTGGCATAAAAAGAAACAAAATGTACCTTACCCAGCTAATTCAATGCTTGGCGCAAAAAGAAACAAAATTTATCTCATCTAGCTAATTCAATGCTTGACATAAAAAGAAACAAAATTTATCTTACATAGCAAATTCAATGCTTGGCATAAAAAGAAACAAAATGTACCTTACCCAGCTAATTCAATGCTTGGCGTAAAAAGAAACAAAATTTATCTTACATACCTAATTCAATGCTTGACATAAAAAGAAACAAAATTTATCTTACATAGCTAATTCAATGCTGGGCGTAAAAAGAAACAAAATTTATCTTACCTAGTTAATTCAATGCTTGGCATAAAAAGAAACAAAATTTATCTTACCTAGCTAATTCAATACTTGGCACAAAAAGAAACAAAATTTATCTTACCTAGCTAATGCATTGCTTGGCGTAAAAAGAAACAAAATTTATCTTACCTAGCTAATTCAATGCTTGGCGTAAAAAGAGATGACCAAGGGACTTTCCCATACTTGCTATGGGCATATTCAAGACCTCGTAGCAACCCTGGAACCCCAATGCTGCGACCACCTTGAAAATAATACAAGAAATCTTTGAAGTTTAAAATAGATGTGTGTCGATTCAGAAGAAAATATGAATTTGACTATTGACACCTGAAGCTCAAAAACAATTAAAAAACTGAGAAAACAAATCAGCGAGCCAAACAGTTCCATTTCTAATACTTGCATCAGACTGTAGTCATTTGCACATGCAGAAGACATGTTTTCTTGAACGAAGGATGTTCTAAAAATGTTTTCTGCATTACTTTAACTGGTAATTTTACACAAACCAATCTCAGGTATCCACAACAATTAGCTTGTTTAGTGCCTAGTTTTAATGATTTAAACATGCTAATAATTTAGGTTCCACGACCCTACAAAACACTTTGCTGCCCCTGGGTTTGCAGTCCACCAGTAGGGAAACAGCTTCGGAGGATGGTCAGTTATTATGCATATTAGATAGCTGTAGTTTTGTCATTCCAGACATTTATATTATCCTAAATATTGTGTATTTTCATCAGCCCACTTCAGTTCAAAGATTTTACCTGTGTCCTGCTGTAGTGGCACCTCAGATTTATGGCTACTTGGTATATCGCTCATGAAGTCTATGACAACTGACTGGTTGCTCTTGTGGTCATGTACTAACATTACACCACTCCTGTAAATAAAGCAAAGTTCAATAAATAAAATACTCTACACAAGCTTAGGGGCCTCTCTATTAGCTCATAAAATTCTGATAGTGTCCTTTGAAATACGTAACTGAATAGTTACTGCTTAAAACAATGTTATCTATACAACAACAACATTACTTTGATCAAAATAATACAAATACCCGTATGACTGCATAATTTACTACAATCATCAGTGCAGTAACAAGATAAAGATCAACCCATTGTGTTGCTACCATCTTTCCTTGCTTAACATATTCAAACATGCGTACCTGTAGTACAACAATATTCTATAATTGGTAGTTTGAACTTCTATTATACAGACCCTTTATTTTGCTGTTACTTCTATTGCTCTACATAACTCAACCACTATTATATAACCTCAGATTTAAGTGGCCCATTCCTTTTTGCCCATAAATTACATACTACGATGATTAAAGACTTTAGAGATGAAGAGTACCAAAGATATTCAAGACAGCAGCAGATATTTGTGACAGAAAGTAAAGGTGAGTTTTCCACCAAGGGATACTAACCAACAAAAAATTTTACTTTACTATGAAGAATACTTTTAGCAATTAGTGGCTATTCTCACCAAATACCATATAAACAGCAATGTTTTATAATTAAAAGGTTTATGTATTGTAAGAACACATTCTCAAATCTAGTTGAGGAACAGTCCCCAACTGGTTTATTTCTGAGCACAAAATAAAAGAAAATGAAAGAAAAAATTTCAGTCTCAGGGTTAAAAGCTTACTTCAAAGCATAATCCACTGTCTTACCCTCCAGGACCTATGACATGTGGGTGGATGACTGTCATACAGAGGAGCGAGGCTATGGCTACATCTACAGCACTTCCACCTTCTTGCATTATCTTGATTCCAATATGACTACACTTCTCTCCGTCCGTAGCAACTGCTCCATGTGGAGTAACCTGTAAATTAAGACCAATACAGCAGTTGTACAAACTTCACATTCATCTTATACATCATAAGTCAAAGCCAAATGCAAACGTCCACCACCAGACCCGTTACGGAACGTAAAAGGCATAACTATCATACTTCTAAACTACTGTAACATCAGCACAAAACCAATGAAACATCAGTCTGTTTTCACAAGAGCATATGAAGTTCCTCCCTTACCTCAGGACTTCCATAGTGAATCTGGATGATGAGGGCAAATGTAATGGCTGAGGTTAACACGAAAAAGCACACACTAATTACAGTGAAACCATCACTCCCATGGCAACAGTGCCGTTTTCTGGTGGCATACAAAGGGTATGATGGGTGAATGGCTGTCTCTTCAGTAAGGTAATCACCACCTGAAAACAAAATCAATAAAAAATTGCAGAAAAATACGTACTGCTGGGCCTGTAATAAATAAGGCAAAATCTTCAGAAATATCTTCAAGAAACAGATATACTGTATTTCATAAAGAAAATTTTTTTTACTACTCCAGTTAACCAAAGGAAAGGGGTAAGACAAAACTAATACAAAATTTAGAGAATGCAATAAAAAGCTGCCTGGAAAGGTAGTTATTATAATTTACAGTTCCCTAGGCAAGGTTAGGTGGAGGAGTTGAAGCCCCCAAACAGTACTCTACATTGGATTAAGTGGTGGGCTCAGGTCAGGTTAACTCCATCCTTGCATTTCACACAAAACCCCACTTTCCCACTGTGGTCCCCATTAGCATAAAATATGAGTGAGAGTTCAGTATCTTTAAACTACTCATTTGCTAATGAAATATACCTCAGAAACAATTATGGAACACATTACACTATAGGAAAATCGTACTTTCGACTTCGGAATGTAATTAGGGTTCAAAAATTTACTTTTCTTGTCAGGGAGATTAACAGGCTCCGAAAGTTAAGAAAGCTCTATCATGAGGTTACAGAGTGTATATTTGAGTGATCTAGGCGAAACACTGCTTAAATAATTGATAAAGTCTCAGTCCCTTAACCTGTAAAATTATACATCCTGCTTAGGCTAATAGGCCTAGGCTAACTTAACCTGTAAAATTATACATCCTGCTTAGGCTAATAGGCCTAGGCTAACTTACTCTTCACTTTCCATGTAAAAAAATGCAATTGTAGCTATACGACCATTAGCATCATTAAATTTGGTGTTGGTGGAAAATTAACGGTAATTCTAAGTATTAGCTCGGCGCCTGTTTTTACCTTGGAAACTGGTTTTTTCTACACTTTTAGGGCTTCTGATACTGGTGGTGGGTTTGTTTGTTGTCGGCCAAATGGAATATCTCTTCGCCGTGTTTAGTACTGGCCCAGGGGGGCGGGGTTACCCATACGTTAACAAGTTACTGCACTTGCTGGACGGGATACGAACCGTTCGAAACAGACGTACCCGTGCTCTGTTTTGTGAAGATCGCTTATGGAAACCCTTTGTTGGACGGACTTCAGGGGTTAATTGCAGGTTAATTACATTCGTCCGACAAAAATTGAAGGTAAATCCATAATTAGCAACCAAAAAAATGCATAAAAAGTCAAGTTAGAAGGTAGTCGCAACCGCGGAACTACTACTTAGTTCTACCAAACTAACTAATTGTAGTACTACAATCAAATGTTATAAAAGGGTAAATAGCTCTGGCAAACCAAATTTACTTCTGCGTAAGAAGGTTAGCCAGGCTTGGGCCACATACCTGTGTAAGAAGTAGGTCGTTGACCACTTTGACCAAGAGTCATGTTTTTACTTTCGGTAGAACTATATGTCTATCTAAAATCCGGTGAAATCACTTTGGTGAAACATAATATGCACAAAAGAAACACAAGATGTTCTATGCGTAATAATAATCTCGGTGACTTCAACGACCTGTCAAAACACAAGGGCCTTCTTTTGGTTTTTTATCTAGAACCATTTGTGTGCGTTCTCTATGACCATAATTTTCCCTCGAGGCTCAAAAATGTTTAAGCAAGTAAAATATATTACTAAAAGCATCACAGTACTAACATAATATATTTCAAATAATATATACTAATAATATACCTCTAAAAACTGCATAATATCTTATACTTCTCAAAAATAATTAAGATCTACTGTACTGAACCTAACATTTTCATGTTCGAGCTCTTATGAGAGCATCACGTACAAAATAATGGAAGTGCGTTCTATGCAAATAACTGTAAACGAAAGTTCCCAGCATTCTAATGTTCGAAAATAAGTTCTAGAAAATTTACAGTACTTTACGTTAAGTGCCTTCAGCTGCATAAATGTTTACGGAATTATGCGCGATAATGATATAGGCCTAATATCGTTTCAAAATTATCTGAAATTTTATTAAAAATCATAAATCGAAGTTAACGATTTCCTTCTGGCGAAAAAAAAGGCAGTTGATCCAGCTTTATTAATAAGAGAAAACTAAGAATTGATATACTGACTTTGTATAACAAGTCATAGGTTTGGACCAAAAGAGGAATAACTGATTTGATGAGACAACTGTGGTTTTGCCTTTCAGCGACCTGTAGGTCTACTCCCGGGCGTCGTTGGCGGGGGTGGGGCGCCTGGGGGCACGTGCCATCCTCAAGACACTGTGCCCCCCCCCACAAGATTTGGCTTGCCCATAGCCTTTAAAATAATAATAATAATAACAGTAAAATTCACTCCAAGGTGGGGGGTTGTAGTACACCTGTTTGCTGCTTTATTTACTCAATACAGCTCTTATATAGCTTCAAAATGCTCCAAAATGTGAACAGATTTCCAAAAATTTCTCGGAGGGGGCGCTTACAGCTGCACCCCTACCCCTCGCCACCCAACCCATACCATAAGTTTACACCTTTGCTTCCTCACAAAGAAAAATCTGATGCCACTGGGCCTACTGACACATGCATGATTTAATTTTAGTGTACTCCGACTCAATATACATCACCATTCATGACAATGTCAGCTGGGCTCCTCCCAATGGTACCAGAATAGCTGGAAGAAGACCCAGGCCTACTTAGAATCGAACTACAAGAAGGGAATCTGTAGATGAGTGGAAACTAAGTGGTAGATAGTCCTAAAGCACAAGAAATATGTGAATAGCAGAATTTCACAAATATCCTTTGCGTCACGTAGCGTCAGATGAGATGGAGACTATGAAGGTGACGAATAATGACTCACAATTCATCTACGAAAAGAAATTCGTCTATGCACAGCGACAAAAAAATAAAATGCAGAATACATAAGTTATCCATACATAATGTTTTCTATGATACTTTTAAAAGAAAATGGTCGTTCAAATTACATAGCTAACAATAATAAATTTAGCTTTCCTACCAACGTGGCTTTTCGTACGTAATTTCTCTGATCACACCTGGTTTTTTTTTATTATATATATATATATATATATATATATATATATATATATATATATATATATATATATATATATATATATATATAACAATGAACACATTTTTACAGTGCACGTGTAAGGTGTCAAAGAAACGAGCAGGTAAAGGTTACTGCCACTTTATTACAGATCCAGGCAGCTTATATTGCGGCCGACTGACGCCGGGCCGTGAGAGACAATGGAATTGACTGTGACCTGAGGTCGAAACAATAAACAATAATATGCAGTGAACGAGTACAAATTACAATACAAAACATACAGAGCTACAATATAGATACAGTCTTGATGCCTGTGAATGAAGAAACATGTGATACACAATGTGTGACATTCGTATAAATACCATAAAGTAAAAAATGATTAAAATGCGTGACCTGGCACGTTTTAGGCGTGACTAATTGAGCTTGAAGAAAACGGGAAGTCACCAAAGAAAACAAGCTCAGCGGAGACTTAATTAATGGCGCCGCCGAAACACTATCCTGGCGCCGAATTGGTGACTTTACAAATACTCCCCCCCCAAGACGAGGGACGCGTCTGATTAATCCCTGTACCTGGTGGGACGCTGAAGGGTGCCGCGGCTCCTTGAAGATAACTGAGGGGCCTCCCGCCTGTGAGGCTGCTGTTTGGGCGGTCCCTTCCTGGGGCGGCCGCGCCTGCGGGGGTGAGGGCGTGCTGGAGTGCGTTTGGGCGGAAGGGGTGCTGCGTCGCTGCCGGGACTCTCCGACAGGAAGGCGGGCTTTAGCCGGTCTATGGAAACCCAGTCGTTCTTGCCTGGGAGTGCCAGCCGAACGCCTTGCTGTTCGCTCCAGCACGCGGAAGGGTCTCCTGTAGGGCGTAGTTAGTGGTGGACGGACGGCGTCGACTCTGACGAAGACGTGGGTGGCGGATGACAGCTGTGGCGGCATGAAGGTGGTTGCTTTGTCGATGTATGAGCGCCTGCAAGGCGAACTTGCCGCCACGTCGCGGAGCCTCTGCAGAGATGGGGAGTGGCGATCATTCGTCACGAGCTCTCCGGCACCACGAGGGGTTCCCCATAGGTTTGTTCAGCTGCGGATGGGGTGCCGTCGGCTCTGGGGCGGTCCTCAACCCGAGGAGGACCCACGGCAGCTGATGTTTCCAGTCCTCGGCGGTGCAGCGGGCCATGAGGATGACTTTGGGACCTGTGGAACCGTTCAACCAGGCCGTTGGCCGCTGGGTTATGCGCTGTGGTGGTGTGGTGCGTGGTTCCCAGCAGTTGAGCCAGGGCAGACCACAACTCGGAGAGGAAAGCGGGGCCCCTGTCGGTTGTGATGTGGTCCGGGACGCCGAAGCGGCTAACCCAACTGGAGAGCAGGGCCTCAGCGCACGCGCTGGCGGTGGCTTCTTGCATGGGCGTGGCTTCGGGCCACCTCGTCGAACGGTCTACCACCGTGAGGAGGTATCTGGATCCGCCTGATGGGGAAGGGGCCCGACGACGTCGATGTGGATGTGGTGGCGGCGGCGCCCTGGCTGTGGGAACTCGCCTACCCCCGACTGCGTGTGACGACCCACTTTACTGGTCTGGCACTGCAGGCACTGTTTTGCCCAGGCTGTGGCGTCCTTTTGCACCCCGTGCCAGACGAACTTTTTTGAAAGCAGTTTGGCCGTGGTCCTGCCGGAGGGGTGTGAGAGGCCGTGAATGATGTCGAATACCTGGCGGCGGCGTGAGGCTGGAACCAAAGGGCGGGGCTGGCCTGTGCTGATGTCACAGAGCAGGCTGGGGCCTCCGGGGGCGAGGGTCACGTCCCGCCACTTGAGGGATGTGATGGCGGTGCGGTATGCTGGGGTTTCTGGGTCAGCGGCCTGTTCTCTGGCAAGGTCCTGGTAATCTACACAAGCTGCACTGCGTTCAACTCGACTCTGGAGAGGCGTCTGCCACGGGATTTTTCTTGCCGGGAGGTACCTGACGGAACAGGTAAATTTGGCTATGGCTGAGAGGTGGCGCTGCTGTCTGGAAGACCATGCGTCCCCCTGCTTCGTGAAGGCGTGAACCAGTGGCTGGTGGTCTGTGAAGATTGTGAAGGGCGTCCCCTCCAGGAGGAACTTGAAGTGCCGAACTGCGCGGTACATCGCGCAGAGTTCCCTGTCGAAGGTGCTGTAGCGGGACTCTGCGGGACTGAACTTCTTGCTGAAGAAGGCGATGGGCTGGGGCGCCGTTGATGATTTGCTCCAGAACAGCACCGCAGGCAACGTTACTGGCGTCTGTCGTCAGCTGGAGGAGTCTTGGGATCCTGGTGTGCCAAGGCGGTTGCCTTGGTGAGGCGGCCTTCGTCAGGAAAAGGCCTGCTGCTGGCTGGGTCCCCAAGACAGGGACTTTGGTTGACCTTTAGGACTTCCGTCAGGGGGCCGTGGTGTCGCGCGATCCCGGGATGAACCGCCTGTAGAAGTTTACCATCCCAAGGAACTCCTGGACGGCCTTGATGGAGGTGGGTGTCGGGAACTTGGCTACGGCTGCCACTTTCGATGTAAGAGGGCGGACGCCTGTCGGAGACACCTCGTGACCCAGGAATTCTGCTTTCTGGACGCCGAAGGTACACTTGTCAAAACGGACGACGAGGCCGTTTTCTTGGAGGCGCTGGAGGACTGCTTTGATGTGCCTCTGGTGTTCGCTGTGAGACCTGGAAAATATGAGAATGTCGTCAACGTAGCAGACGCAGAATTTTAGGTCCCCAGGATGCTGTCCATGAGCCGCTGGAAGGTGGCCCGGCGTTCCTCAGCCCCGAAGGTGGAGAAGGCGAACACATAGGACCCGAAGGGCGTGATGATGGCTGTCTTTGGTATGTCCTCTGGCGCAACAGGTACCTGGAAATAAGATTTAAGAAGGTCCAATTTAGTGAATATTTTGGCCCGTGAAAGGAGGCCGTGAGGTCTTGCATATTGGGCAGAGGGTAGTGGTCGGGCTCCGTTGCAATGTTGAGCCGCCTGTAGTCGCCGCAGGGTCTCCAGGAGCCGTCCGGTTTCTGCACCATGTGGAGGGGGGAGGCCCATGGACTGGAGGCTTTCCTGCAGATGCCCATCTGTTCCATCTCCGCGAATGCTTTTTCGCCTCCTGAAGGCGCTGAGGGGAAGCCTGCGGAACTTCGCATGTGTCGGGGGCCCTTTAGTCACTATATGGTGGTATATGCCGTGCTTGGCTGGGGCCCCGGGGACTTGGCGAAGCTCGGGCTTAAACACCTCAGGGAACTCCGACAGAAGGTGTGCATACTGGTGGGGGCGGCGGCGCTGATGGTGGGTCTGGGTCCCGCCGTTAACGGAGAGACCGGCAGGAGTCGGTATCGAGGCGCTTGCGCCCCACGTCGACTAGCAGGCCGGTGCGCCAGAAAATCGGCCCCCAGGAGTGGGGTTTACGTCCGCGACGATGAAGTCCCAGGAGTAACTCTGGCCAAGGATGGAGATCGACAGGAGCCTGGTGCTGTAGGAGAGGATGGGGTTCCGTTGGCGGCCGTCAGGAAGGCGGCCGGGTCTGGTGTCTGGTTGCGGTCCTCTCTGGATGCTGGGAAGACCGACTTAAAGGCTCCTGTGTCGACCAGCATCATCCTGCCGGAGACGGTGTCGCGGACGTAAAACCTACTGTTTTTGAGGCCCTGGGTTCTTCGGCTGCCATGGCAGCCTGTCCTGCTGGCCGCCGCCACCCCGTTTTTTTTTGAGCGGTTGAACGAGCAGGGCGGCAGGCAGTTTCAGGCGTCCTTTCCGAACCACTTGTGGTAGCGACAGAAGCCGGGGACCTCCGTCTGCTGTGGTTCGGTGGATGTCTGTTGGCGATGGCGTTGACGGGCTGCTCTACGTCCTCTTCAGGCTGGACGGAGCTGACCGGCTGTGTGGCCGGTTTTAGCCGCTGTGAAGCCTTGACGGAGTCTGTGAGGTGTTGTGCCGCCTCTATGAGGTCCTCGACAGGCATGGTGTAGGGGTGAGCGATCTGGTTGCGGGAGGGCCTCGATGCGGGGCGGGCGCGGCTGTGATGGGAGGTAGGTAAACCTCGGAGTCGCGGGTCGCGTTTAACTGCATGAAGGAGGGGATATCCGCGTCCATGCTCGCCTCTTTGACCCCTTACTGGAGTGGGGTACTCGCGTCAGTACGCACTTTCGTGCGCCGTGTGGTTCCGCTAGTGACGCTGGTGGGGTACGCGACGGAGAGTCAGCACGCTCAAACGCTGGTTACAGCGCGTGTTTAGGCCGCTAAGAGCGTTTTGGAGAAATCCTGGAGCCAAGACTGAGTCGCGTGTGAGTCCGCTAATGGCTCCGGGATACTCCGGGGTCACCACTGTAAGGTGTCAAAGAAACGAGCAGGTAAAGGTTACTGCCACTTTATTACAGATCCAGGCAGCTTATATTGCGGCCGACTGACGCCGGGCCGTGAGAGACAATGGAATTGACTGTGACCTGAGGTCGAAACAATAAACAATAATATGCAGTGAACGAGTACAAATTACAATACAAAACATACAGAGCTACAATATAGATACAGTCTTGATGCCTGTGAATGAAGAAACATGTGATACACAATGTGTGACATTCGAATAAATACCATAAAGTAAAAATGATTAAAATGCGTGACCTGGCACGTTTTAGGCGTGACTAATTGAGCTTGAAGAAAACGGGAAGTCACCAAAGAAAACAAGCTCAGCGGAGACTTAATTAATGGCGCCGCCGAAACACTATCCTGGCGCCGAATTGGTGACTTTACACACGTACCATTAAATAAATCTTGACTTGGTCTTTCAGCTCTTCTCAGTGCAAGAAAGGAACAGAATAAGTTATTATATAGTGTAAGCAAAATTGTAATTATAACTCAAAGTGAATGCATACCACCTAATGTTCTGTTTTATATTGTAAGTAATCTACGTATTTCACAAAAACCACAAAAAATTGTCCATTAAAGCCAAAACTTTTGGAAATACACTTAAGTCGGCTTCCGTGTTCTCGGACATACTTTGACGTTATCCTAAAATCCGATATAGTTCGTAATATCCATGTTAAATTTCAGATTCTGTTCCTTGTTTGGGGACAATAATCTTTTACTGCCAAGATTATCAAATAAGCTCGAAGAATTTTTAATTTTTCCTCTCTTATGTTCTTGCTTCTGTTGGTTCTGAAGTAGATAAGGTTACTTAATTGCCTTCTATAATATATAAAAGCATTCGGAAAATGGACCACAAAAACACAAAAATCATTAAAAACTGGCATAAAGTTGAAAGACTGACGTTCCAAGAATGTCGTTTGGGGTAGGATTAAAAAAAATGAAGAGTTCATTGTATCTCAAAACAGGCATTACTGGGGAATTTAACTCTTGACCTTCTGGTGGCTAGCTTACTTTTTTTGCTCTTAAAATGGATGGATATGAGTTTTTTTTTTTTGCGTATAAAATATTTTTAAGACATGTTTCTCGTCTAATCGACTCGATTCATATCAACAGAGTTGCCAAACTGTATTTTCCTTACATAAATAAATCATTATCTTTTAAGATAGAAGAAATAACTTGCCTCCTTATAGCTTTAACAGTAATTTCTACATATATATATATATATATATATATATATATATATATATATATATATATATATATATTATAAAACGCAAAAGGCTTTTTAATAGGCGCATAACATTGTAGGGACTAACTCTGAGATTATTAGGCAAAGGTAACAGAGTTGTATCAGCTCTTCACCAATTTCATAGGAAACCATAGGCCTCATTATATTTACAGTATGTGGTATGGTCACTGAGGCGTCACAATAAGCAAACAAATCAATCTGTGGTCTCAAAGACTTTAGTGTTCAATTCACCTCAAACATTAAATTCGAACCTGGTTGGCGGCTGCTCTGTCAAATTTATTAACTTCATGAAAAAAAAAGAGTACTATAATCAAGAGCTGTGCTTTGTACCTACAAGAAGCCTATGACATTTCAGGCCATTACAAAGGGAATTCTGAATAAGTTCAAGGCCTAGCTGGAAAAAAAATTAAAACGTGGGAATTTAATATAGTTTTATAAAAAAAAATTACCAAGGTGGGTCCGAAGACACAGAAAAAGACGATAATTGCTCCTTATTATTACGGTATGGTCTAAAGCATATTACAAACGAACGCACCTTGGGCAGGTTAATAAAAAAAATGAATTACCAGCTATGACTTTAGCCATCTGGAATTCGTTCCAATTCAGGAAACGACGCAGTTACATAACCAACTTCAAACAAGAGAAAGTTATATAACAGATGTTGAATTAGATTCATGAAAATTAATGATGGGCGGTACATGTATACGATACACATTGATGGTTCAGGGTATGTCCAGGGAATAATTGCTAAATAAAAGCAAAACAAATTTCACAAAAATATATCCGTAAGGTGTTCCATGTACGCGTACATATTGCCGAATAAAAGAAATGAGCCATGATGTGTAAATTCACAAACACACAAACAGCATTTATTTACAGGTCTAAAACGTTTCCATCTGGACATACAATAAACCACGCCTATAAATAACATGACTAACCTAACGTCACAGTACGCACCATTCTTATATTGTACTGAATGACATGCAGTACAATAAGCATACTAAGCATACAATGAGTGTACAACAATCGCCGCTTAACAGACTTCTTCTTCTGCAATCCAGGAAACCAGACCAGAGGGCATCCTACAAGGCCAGCAGCTTAGCCCAGATTGCCACACACACAACCTCACACATGCATACGATGTTCAAGTTGTCTTCTTGGGCAAGATTCTTCTTTCCTATATCACATTCCACCTCGTAAGCAATGGATGATGGAAGTGTTGGGAAAAAATAAGAAAAAAACATCATCCTGTCCATTCTTTGTTCAGTACGACCAGTTTTCTTATATGTTTTAGGATGTATTTTTAAAACTCGCAAGATGGAAGGGCTTGCAAAATATCAGATATTTGGCCAATTCTCTTGTTAACAGTGAGGCACAGCTGTGCTAAGATTTGTAAACAATTAACTTTAATAATTAGCTATATTTTTAAACGTTACGCTCACACCTGGAAAGCGAATCTGAAGCACAGGACATTTCCTGCATTCTTTGCACATATACGAGTACAAGGCAAGCAACTTGTATCATCATTCCTTTCTACTTCTCTCTGTTTTCATTCACTATTTTTGGGTGGCGTCTCTTATTTGCTCTTGTAATATTTTTCTGTTTTATGTACTAGTGTACCCATACCGGTAATATAAGAGAAGGTCGAAGTTGTTATGTACCGGCCATATGATCGGACTAAGATATATACCTTTATCCTACAGGCTTATATAAGATTCAGTGTTGAGGGAGGTTGGGCCCTGGGTTTGAGGACGGCAAGTAGTAGTGAGGAATCTATTGCCTGTTAGAAATAAAAAAAATAATGTGCATGTACTCACTCATTAAATTTAATTCAACTGAATTAGCTACATCATAAAAAAAATACTAAGAAAAAAGGAGAATCGTACTTACGAACACACACCAGCACTCCGCAATAATTGCATACAGAAATTTAGTTATTTCCATCTCTTCAGGGTGACATCTGGGGTGAAATCTATTATTTAAAAAAACGCCGGAAACAATAAAAAAACTGGAAGTTGAAACAACTACTTCAAATACTCCAGTTGTTACACACGTGTAGAATGACTTCAGACTTTTCTGAAGTCTTTGTTTCGATTTTGTGTTGTCGCCTCTGGTGTCTTTGTTCGAAGTCTTTGTCGGCTTTCATTGATGCCTTTGTGATGAGTCTTTGTTGTTGCTCCTGGACGTGTTTGTTTTAAGTCTTTGTTGTAGACCAGAGATGTCTTTGTTTGAAATCCTTTGTTGTTGCTCTAAGATGTCTTTGTTTGGAGTCTTCTTGTAGCCCAGAGGTGTCTTTGTTTGAAGTCTCTTGTTTTTGCTCAAATATGTCTTTGTTTGAAGTCTTTTGTTGTTGCTCACAGATGTCTATGTTTGAAGTCTTTGCTGTAGTACAATGGAGTCTTTGCATGAATTCTTTGCAGACACCTAACGATGTCTGTGTTTCAAGTCTTTGTAATTTATTTATTTATTTTTTCCTGTCTTAGTGTCTTACACAAATGTCTTATCATTTGTCATCACACACTGATGTTTTTGTTTCGTGTCTTTGCTATGGCACGCATACATTTATTTCAAATAATTCTTTTAGGTCTTTGCAATCCTACAATTAATATCTTTGTTAGATGTGAACAAAAACAAGGAGTCATATTTAACAAGTAAAATGTAAACAATGACACCTTGACATTTTGATTTACTAAAAGTATTATAGAATATTTTCAATATTTTAAGAATGCAACCAGGAACTGTAACATTTTTGAGAAGTTTTTCAATAAAAGAACGGGGAGAGAGAGAGAGAGAGAGAGAGAGAGAGAGAGAGAGAGAGAGAGAGAGAGAGAGAGAGAGAGAGAGAGAGAGAATTACCATTATGATCTGACAACAATGATAAACGAAGCCTAAAATAAACGTACTTAACAGGAATGAGTATATACTAAAATAATTTATATGTAAGAATATCTTCACAAAAATCTTTGTATAATCTACACTTGGGAGAGAGAGAGAGAGAGAGAGAGAGAGAGAGAGAGAGAGAGAGAGAGAGAGAGAGAGAGAGGGGGGAGTGGAAGAAAGAGGGCACAAAAAGTTCCTATAATTTGAACTGGTTCACCTTCAATGACTTTCAGTCGTCTTTTTTTGTCCCCTCAAGATCCGGAGTTACTGAGAGGCCGTGGAAGAGCCGTCGAAAGGAATTTACTCCTTGACAAGAAAGGAAGAAGAAGAAACTCAATGAACGTCGTTGGACAATGTCTCGTCTGCTTTTCGAGTCTAATCGAGTTGTGATTATATTTCTATTTCGAATCTACTTTATGATACTCTTACCACAATATACTGCAGGATAATATGTTATATTATTACTGCATTATCAGAGGAATATTATTTTAGGATTTATAAATAAATTCTGTTTATAAAGAACCTTCAGCCCTTTGGGTAAAGGAACACAGGTTCCAGTGGCTAGAGACATGTTCGCTTTCTCTAGTGGCGTTCCCAAGGATTGGTTCTGTCTCCTGCGCTACTTCTTTTTTTTACTTGTCTTTGGGACCTCCGAATTTACGTTTTTATCTCTCAAATATTTTATTCGTATGGTTTAAATGGATTAATAATACATAGAGATTTAGAGAATTCTCTAAATCACTCACTAAACCATGCATATACTTGCGTGCGTGTCCAATTGAAAGTGATGGCAATATTTCAGTAATTCTGTAAATGCGTATTACTTGTCAATATTTCACGATAATTATACCGCTCTGCATTTTCTTCTTTAAGATTATGTGCCATCTAAGCATGGAGCTCATTATCAGTGCACTGCAGATGTCGCAGGAAAATGAATAATTGGACGTATAACATTTTTTTGAGGTAAGATGCTGCACCTAATGTAATTCAATCATCCTCTACAGCGTTTAATTTCTTGAAAATATACTTTTATTCTATATAAAAGGTTGTATTAGAAATAACTGAGGAATGATTCAAAAATAAATTTAGGAGTTTTCTTATAATTTCAAAGACAGAACATACTTTTCCTGTTACAATCAATATAAAAATAGTGAAAATAACTTTAATATTACAAAGAAAGTCCCTTTGATTTAGTCTCTCTCTTTTCTTGACTCATTTTCCTCATACAGATGACCTGTCTGTCTCCTTCAGCAGGACCTGACGCCAGGAGCCCCTAGCAACAAGTGAATCAAGCTTGAAAAATCCTGCTTCGCCCTTCGTGCCTTGTAGGGTTACCCGCGGGCAGGACGCGCCTATAGGGTGACCATAGAATGCGGACTTTTTGACTTGTCCATGGATAATCGTGCTTGCTTATTTGTTTTCTCTTTTACAGCGTATTTCTCTTCACTGTGTCACCGTGATTGCCATCAGTATCGTTATTCGGGCTACAATTACCCCTGCTATAGAATTTCTGCTTATACTCCATTACTTTTATTACTGTGTTAATATATTGCTCATGATGTTGCCATTATAATAATATTAATATTTATTCTCATTGATTATGGAACGAATTAACACTACCATTAGTTATAGCAGCTGTGCCCTTGTCAATGACTTGAAGAGACGCAAGATAATAAGTTTATTGAAGATAACAAGAAATAAAAAAAAAAAATTCCATGGCTGACAAAGATTAGTCGCGAGGTCAATCAACGAATCTACATCACTTCAAAAAAACTCGTTCTTTTTTATCCAAATTAATGACGAAGGGCTTTTGCTCCTCATCTTCTTGAAGAGGATGCTCTTAAGATTCAGGGAGGCTGTAAGGTTGCTTTATATTGCTCTGTTAGTTTGCCATAATCATTCTATTTATTCATTAATTGCTGCTGATTTCTTTCAGAGTTAGTTGCTATTTTCATGTCTTTTGTGGTAGGTTTTCATTTTTTTTTTTGCACCAGCGCAAGTTAATGACGTATTTAGCTTCTTTCGATAATGAAGAATAACAATAATGAAAAATTACAATCACTAAATGTTGGCATTGGAAAACGGAGAAGCCTCCGATGGAAAAAATTATCTAATAACTTCACTTATCACACAGCTGCCCAAAATGGAGCGTTTCACCCACGGACCGGCGTTTCGTGCAGCTGTTCCGCTTGGCTGTTGAACGCACCCTTTAGAGCTCCGGAGAAGGTCACCTCTAAAATATAACGATTAGAGAGAGAGAGAGAGAGAGAGAGAGAGCAAGTCAGTATGGTCAAAGAGGCTTAAAGATTTTAAATATATTTATTCTGCCCCTTACTACTTTCCAAAGTACCTGAGAGAGAGAGAGACTTTACTGCTATTATAGTCATTGCATGTAAAATTATTTCTAAAATGTCGTGATCTTATCTAGGTTTTATGGTCAACGCGGCTTAAACGGATTTTAAATATTTATTTATTCTTCCTCATTCAGTCTTGCACCTTTTGTCAGTGTAACTGCAAGCATTCCAAATGCGTACCTATTCAACACCTGATATATTATCCGAAAAAATACAAGCCATCACTCAAGGTACACAGGAAGTATATATAAGCATAAATATCATCTTCATCAAATATTGCTTTATGATACCTATGCTTAAAAACTCAGTTCTGGTTGTTCTCTCAGTATTCTTGATCGTCTCCAGTGCATTTGTTTTAATGATATAATGATTTGTATTTTACTTCTTAAATTCTTAAGAAATACTTTTACTGCTATTATAGTCCAGATACAGATTTTTATGATTTTCTGAAATGTTTTTAAAAAATCGAATTTTGTAAAATTATTTCTAAAATGTAAAAAGTACATGGAGAGAAATCTTCACATTAAACATTACTTATAAATGATCTTATCTAGGTTGGAACACCACCGAGAAAACGTATTATTTTTTTTCTTGGTGCCTAAGAATGTCTCTTTTTCCTTTCTCTCTCTCTTTATTTACTTATTTATGTATGTATGTATGTAAAATGTGTATCTACATTTTATGTAAGAATGTATTTATTCACTTATGTATGTATGTATGTATGTATGTATGTATGTATGTATGTATGTATGATTTATTTATTTATTTATTCATTCCTCATTCAGTCTTGTACCTTTTGTCAGTGTAATGTTCTTTTTTTCTTTTCCTTTATGCAAGCATTCCAGCCTGACAAAGTTCACGGCATTTTCGCATGTTCCACAAAAATTCACACCCTTGATATGTTATCAGAAAAAAATACAAGCCATCACTCAAGGTACACAGGAAGTATATAAACATAAATATGCATAACTTCATCAAATATTGCTTTATGATACCTATGCTTAAAAAACTGCAGTTCCTGGTTGTTTTAGTCACTCAGTATTCTTGATCGTCTTCCAGTGGCAAGGTAAACATGATTTGTTTTAATGATACCAAGAAGGGTATGGCCACTATTCGGTAGATTTGTATTTTACTTCTTAAATTCTTAAGATGAACATAGCATTGCCTTCTGCACCTGACTGCGTGCAGTCAAATCAGGTTCTGTCAGTGACGAAAACGAGGCTTTTTGCAAAAGATACAGGTTTTTATGATTTTTGTAATCTGGTCCCTTCGAATCAAGCATTGTGTGTAACTTCAGATTTTTGAATATAATTAACTTGCTTTTTTTCTGTGGGCCTGAAGAAATCTCTTCGGAAATACAAGAAAAACGTAAAAAGGTACATGGAGAGAAATCTTGAGGAAAACTTACGGAAAAATGAGAGGAAATAAGGTAGAAGCTATTTCAGTGTAATTCTGCACTGTATTAAATGATCAATATGCCGAGCATTGGTAAAATGTATTGGAACACCACCGAGAAACACGTATTGAATTTTTCTGCCTCAATTCCCGTAAAGATCCATATACTTTTTCTGATTTTTCCTCCTTTTTGGGATACTTTCTCTCTCTCTCTCTCTCTCTCTCTCTCTCTCTCTCTCTCTCTCTCTCTCTCTCTCTCTCTCTCTCTCTCTCTCCCTGTATAATGTATAATGTTCTAGGAATACTTTACTGCTATTATAGTCCAGCGGTTCTGAAATGTTTAAAAAAATTGCATGTAAAAATATTTCTAAAATGTCAAAGTTCCCTCCTCACATTAAACATTATTATACGTGATCTTATCTACATTTTATTCTTGGTGCCTAAGAATGCCTCTTTCCTTTCCCCACTCTTTATTTACTTATGTATGTATGTATGTATGTATGTATGTATGTATGTATGTATGTATGTATGTATGTATGTATGTATGTATGTATGTATGTATTTACTTATTTATTTATTCATTCCCTCATTCAGTCTTGTATCTTTTGTCAGTGTAATGTTCTTTTTTCTTTTCCTTATCATGCAAGCATTCCAGCCTGACAAAGTTCACGGCATTTTCGCATGTTCCACAAAAATTCACACCCTTGATATATTATCAGAGAAAAATACAAGCCATCACTCAAGGTACACAGGAAGTATATACACATAAATATGCATAACTTCATCAAATATTGCTTTATGATACCTATGCTTAAAAAACTGCAGTTCCTGGTTGTTTTAGTTACTCAGTATTCTTGATCGTCTTCCAGTGGCAAGGTAAACATGATTTGTTTTAATGATACCAAGAAGGGTATGGCCACTATTCGGTAGATTTGTATTTTACTTCTTAAATTCTTAAGATGAACATAGCATTGCCTTCTGCACCTGACTGCGTGCAGTCAGATCAGGTTCTGTCAGTGACGAAAACGAGGCTTTTTGCAAAAGATACAGGTTTTTATGATTTTTGTAATCTGGTCCCTTCGAATCAAGCATTGTGTGTAACTTCAGAATTTTGAATATAATTAACTTGCTTTTTTCTGTGGGCCTGAAGAAATCTCTTCGGAAATACAAGAAAAATGTAAAAAGGTACATGGAGAGAAATCTTGAGGAAAACTTACGGAAAAATGAGAGGAAATAAGGTAGAAGCTATTTCAGTGTAATTCTGCACTGTATTAAAATGATCAATATGCCGAGCATTGGTAAAATGTATTGGAACACCACCGAGAAACACGTATTGAATTTTTCTGCCTCAATTCCCGTAAAGATCCATATACTTTTTCTGATTTTTCCTCCTTTTTGGGATACTTTCCTCTCTCTCTCTCTCTCTCTCTCTCTCTCTCTCTCTCTCTCTCTCTCTCTCTCTACGATAAAGTACCGTGCTAATAACAAAAAACTGATTGCAAGCATTGCTTATGCATTATGATAAAAAATACGAAGGCCATTTTTTGGCATAATTATGTAAGTGAAATATTACAGGATCTTAAATCACGATACGAAGTTTTTTTACAAGGCACTGCTGCGCTCTGCCATTGCTTTAAAGCACGACATAACGCTCATATGATATTTTGCTACTCAAGCGACTTGACCTTTGAAAAGTGAAGTCTTTATGAGAAAATGAAATGAGCTTGAATCTCAAGTCAATGGTCCCTGGAGGCTTGTTCCATGTGGACAGCGGTGTATCTTCTGAATAATATTAATAATAATAATAATAATAATAATGATAATAATAATAATAATAATGATAATGAGAATTAAAAGCCACAGTAGTGTTAAAAATATTTATATACAGAATATTCCTGACGGGAGATACGGAGTAGGAGTAGTATCTGAAAGTCTCTCCTTAACATTTTTAACTCTGTACATAAATATTTTTAACAATACTGTGGCTTTTAATTCTCGATATTATAGCCTCGTTACAAGGTTGCATTGTTTCAGTAATAATAATAATAATAATAATAATAATAATAATAATAATAATAATAATAATAATAATAATAATAATAATAATAATAATATGACTTTTAATTCTCGATATTATAGCCTCGTTACACGGTTGCCTTGTTTCAATAATAATAATAATAATAATAATAATAATAATAATAATAATATGGCTTTTAATTCTCGATATTATAGCCTCGTTACAAGGTGGCATTGTTTCAATAATAATAATAATAATAATAATAATAATAATAATAATAATAATAATAATAATAATAATAATAATAATAATAATAATAAAAATAATAATAATCACAATTATACAGTAAATATATTACTATGTAAAACAAACTAAAGACTTTCGAACACTTGAACGGTTCTTCACTGATGAGGAACGCCGTTCAAGTGTTCGAAAGTCTTTGGTTTATTTTACATAATAATATATTTACTATATAAGTGTGGATTTTTATTACACATATTGTTTTTCACGAAATTGTGAATCTCTTAATAATAATAATAATAATAATAATAATAATAATAATAATAATAATAATAATAATAATAATAATAATAATAATAATCAGCTAGGGCCAAAAAAAGTATAAGTTCCGGTAAGAGTTTGCGTTTATGGAAATACCAAATTCACTACGAAAGTTGAAGGTTAAAGGTTTGAATCATCGGACGTTCTTGAAGAAAGGTCAGTGTTACGAAAAAAAAAAGGAAATTTTCTAGGCATATGAAGTAATTAAAATCAACGTTTGGAACAATAAAAAGTCTTGGTGTTGCAGCGAAAGTGATATTAAAACGAAAAATAGAATGAACTTTCAAGTCAGAAATATATTTGTATGTAGGTTTAAAAATAGGCAGGCAATCATAAACTTTCAAATGTCACGGTAATAAAGCAACAAGACCCTCTCTTGGACTGACCAGTATTTTTTTTTTTTTTTTTTTAATAGCCCCATCTTCCTCTCTTCACACCTACGCTTAAAGTCTTGTACATTCATGGCACGTCTTCAAAGGCTAAAATTTCCCAATAATTTGACACATTTTGCTCCTATTTTCCCACTAATTTCGCTAATATTAATATCAATCTTCTCACTTTGGAACATAGCTGCGAGCCTATTCTGGGAGGAATGCGTTGAAGTCTCCCGTGCAGACATATTCAGACTTGTGGAGAGAAGTAAGACAAATGAAATATAAGATAGATAAATAAGTAGGGAGCCTGAAGAAGACTTCAAGCAAAATATCATAGCTGGAAAATCAAGACCCACTGATCTAGCTTGGTGTTACAGGGAACAGTACAGCGAAGAGGGCTTTCATTTCGCATACGAAGCGAAAAACCCACGAGGAAATCACCCCTAATGCAAAGAGTACAATCCAAATCTTCGATTATTCATGTAAGATGGATTAAAAATGACGGCAGAAATCTTACTAGATGATTTGTTTGAGTTTAAGCAGTTTAACTACTATAAGAAATTATATTTTGAAAGGTCTTTCGATAAATTCATTCGTTACCCAACATTACCCATTTTCTGAAATCATCGTTAGCACCGTGTCAACCTTTAATTACCTGTAATTACATTTTCCTGTTCTAATAAAGCCTTCGTAGTAACGGTACATGTCACGCATTGCGCAAGTGTTCTGTTTTATATCTGCAAAGCCCCTACAATCTCATCTCCCACGCTATTTCCTTATCATAAAAAAACATGACGCAAAACAGGAACAAGTTCCAAGCCTCATGTGATACATAACCAGTCATCTCGCGCGTAATTATATAGTAACTGCCACGCCCGGCACTCTATAGCCTAGATAGAGATGATAAGAACTTCAGCACTATACTTCCCCATACCACTTCATAAGTCACTTATATAATTCACGCTCGTAAGACCTTCGGCCAATACAGAGAGTAATAACATCAGTCTTTTTGAATATTCAAATGCCAGACTGTTATTCCAGATGATTGGTTTTTTTATCTGTTGTTATGGACTTCCTTGTCGTGCCGTCGAGAGATCTGATTTGTAATTACTGGCACATAAGGTCACAGCTCCGTTTAAAAAAGATATAAGGTCGTGAAGC